>NC_133797.1:12288165-12599951 GCF_043250625.1 Sebastes fasciatus | reverse complement strand
GCCTGAGCCCAGCATGGGTTGCGATATAAGCAACGGCTACGAGGGCTGTTAGCATGTCTCCATGACATGACCCGGGAAGGACCCAGCCAGATATTTCTTCGTCCTCCACTGAGATGGACGACATCGCTGTATAACACGTGTCTTTCGGTTTAATTAAAGGCATTTTTAAGGATTCTGTTATTCTACAGTATTGTTGTTTGTATTTTAATTTGTTATTGAATAAGAAGCATTTTCCAAAAGGTTTGGTGTTTTTAATTTTGTGTAACAATTAGAGGGATCTATTGGCAGAAATGGAATGTAATATTAATAAGTATGTTTTCATTAGTGTATAATCACCTGATGATAAGAATAGTTGTGTTTTCGTTACCTTAGAATGAGCCGTTTATATCTACATAGGGAGCGGGTCCTCTCCGTGGACTCCGCCATGTTGCACCACCATGTATCTACAGTGGCCCAGGACGGACAAACCAAACACTGTTAACTTTTCCTGCTTGGGCCGGAGTCGATAACGTTACTCGCTCCTGTCACCGCCGCTTTCTCTCTCTTTTGCTTCACCACTCACTTCCCAAGTACACGCCCACTCTCTATGCACTGGCTCTGCTCCAAATGGCTCTAGAGAGGGCCATTCACGTTTTTTGCGTCGGCCACTTTAACTCTCCAACACGCTTGGCACACGGGAGAGGCTTCAGTTGGTTGCAATCTCCTCACCTCACCGCTAGATACTGCCAGATCCTACCCACTGTTCCTTTAAAAAAAATATATATATATCTGAATACCAAAATTGAAAACCGAATAGACAAATATTCGGGTCCAGCCTTAGTGAATGTTCATCTCCCACAGGCAGTAAATCGACTGATGGCAACAGAAGCTGAACTGAAGCAGTGGCTGACAGTGGAGCCGGAACGTAAGTCCTCCATTCACACTGTGATAGAAGCTGTAACCATAATGTAATATAAGTATTTACAACTGAAGTATGAATATCCCAAGTTAGAACCACAGTTTTATGCCACAGCTACAGTTTAATGTCATTCCACATTTCAAAAGAAACTATTTAGCTTTGTGTGAAATCGGTACAACAAAGATTACTGTTTAATCAAGATTGTACTTCAGACTTTGTGACTTTATCAAATTGTGATTCCAGGCTTTCAAATCAAATTGAAATTGTTATACCTGCTGTATCTAATGTTTGCCATTATGCATTTTTTAGAAACACATTTATTTCTTTCTTTATTTTTGCTCCATTCAGTGCTGGCATCAAATTCAGAAGTTTTACTTCAAGCTGGAAAAGAGGAGGTACAGTACAGTATGTGTGTGAAATGTAACATTGAAGAATGTGTCTTATTGAAATTCCTCATTTAAATGCATCGCTCCAGTTAGGTAATCCATTTTCCCACTATGTTTTCCACAGATGCTCAAGCTGTGCTATGAACTTGAGATGGTTGTCTCATGCCACGAAGCAAAGAGAGACAAACTGAGAGACACTAAAGAACTGTGCGTAAACCTTTTCGTTACAGTGCTGACTAACTGTCTTTACTCGGAGCACGTAAATGCTTTGAAAAGTGAATGAAATATACTTTTCATTTGTTTTGCTATGTGTATTGTTCTGAAAGTTTATGTTATTTAAAGTGAACAGAAGTGGTTGGAGGAGAAGAAGCAGGCGCTGATAGCTGCCAAAGACCACGTCGAACGGCTTCAAACGGAAAAGGGGAAATTATCAGAGCAAAGGTGAGTGTCATGGCAAAGTCACACTGAACCAGAGGAGTTCAAGTTTTGAGGTGTGTCTCCGCTGGAGGGCAGCAAAGCATGTTTATTTTATCTAAGAAAGGACGACGCACATTAACGTAATGTAACATTAATCATGTAAATGTGCCAGATTTAGCCACAAAGTCTAATTTTCATCTGCATCTCTGGCAGGTCGATGGCATTAGAGAAAACATACACAAGCACATAAGCACAATTAAAAGCACGTAAGCACTGACACATAATGTGAAGTGTAGCAGAAATATGGAAAGAGGAAAAATAATGCAGTTCTGTGTGTGTTCCACAGTGTATTGCAAGACACCAAGGCGAAAATCCAGAAAATGAAGGACTACCATGAAAGGTTGATGGAGTCTCTGGGGGACATATTGGAGAAGCACGTCCCTCCTCCTAAGAATGAATCCAGTACAAACAAGAAGAAGAAGGTGCAGTGGCCTGTTAGGTGTTTGATGATCGTCCACTCTTTTGCAGCCTGTTTACATGCAAATCCTGTGCTGTCGCTACTCCGGTGCAGATAACCATCTTTTGTTTTCATTTTCAGAACATAACCCAGGAGTTAGATGAAGACTTGATTTCACTTAGTGAAATTCTTGAGGTGGGTTTTCATGCACCAGCTTTGATATCCACTTCATTTCCCTTGCTCTAAGTTAAAGCAGTCAATATCAGAAATCAAAATACAGGGTTATTAAGTAAGTTTTGGAACTTGCACTGGTGTTGTGGTGGTCAAAATATACTATATTGTGTGTATACTTTATATGTATATGTATATACACATTATATGTGTCATATATATATATGTACTGTTTAGCGGTAAACTTCGAAAATGTGCTCCGGCTGGAGGGCGGTGCTTGGTATTTCCTCAACAGATCTCAACATTGCTGCCGGGTCACACACTTTCTGATTTTACATCTAAACAGTACACTACAAGATGAATCTAAAAACATTTGAGGTGAGAAATAGTCATTACAGTAACAGAATATTTATTTATATTTGATCAGCGCTGCCTAGTCCAGCTTTAAATAAGATTAATATCTTTAAATAGTGTTTAAACACGCCTGAACTTCACAGAACATGTCCTTTGAAGGATGCAGCTTCTTTTTTTCATAGCAGACATTTTGACATAATTAATAACCGCTGCATACATATTTGATGTCTGGCAGTTCCAGAGCCCTCAGTATTGTGCAAGCTGGCTCACTGGTAACAGAGCCGTCGTAAATTGTATTATTTACATTTGTGCTTAATCTGCTATGAGTCAAATGGTCTGCTGTGAGAAACTATGTCCAGTAGTCCATGTGTATATGATGGAGAAGGAGCTCATACAGGTGTTTGGTTTTGATTATTGCTGCAATGACAATAATAAAAACCAAGACTATACTAAAACGAATTGTGTTTTGATGACGGTGAATAGTTATATCGTCCCCTTGAATTGGAGAACCAGAGATGCTTGATGGTAAAGTTGTCAATGTCCACTGCAGTCAATCTGCCAACTGTCAGTGCTGCACATGTATAAGTCAGGTTGTTATATGGCCTACATCGCTGTCACTGTTTCATTCTCAAGCTTTTTGTTATAATATTCTGTTGACTATGGCACATTGTGCACAAAAACATCCAGTATTTAAGTGTGGGGAGGCACTTTTGTCATGTCCTCTCTCTCTCCTAGCATCTCTTTCCAGTGTGCATTTTCAAATAGAGCCAGAAATACAAACTAAAATCTATTGAACTGTCTCTTTGTAAAAGCCAGCCTACTTACTATAAGTTGTATCACTTTGCACCATTACTTATCTGTCTTTTGTACTCCCAAAGCTGCTCATGAACAAGGCCCTGAATACACCACACGACCCCTATGTGACGATGGACAACACATTCTGGCCACCGTACATAGAGATGCTGCTCCGCTATGGCATTGCAGTGAGGCACCAAGAGAATAACTTCAAGATCCGCCTGGAAACCTTTTTTTAAAGCAGCGGTGCATTAGGCACCTCAAGCACCACTTACTGTATCTGCTAGTGTTTCTAAATTGAGTCTGCTTGTATAGTGCTATCATTATGTATATTTATGTAAGCTGATATGAAGAATAGCTGTTGGGAAAGCTTTATGGGTAGTGATGTACTGAAGTGTGCATTATAAAATGACCATTTTGCCCAATTAGGCTTCACATAAGTGTTTTTTTAAGAACTGTTTTGTATGTACAGAGTAACCATGGGTCCTTTAAAATATCTGAGAACACCTAAATTTAAGTCTCAATTCCATGTATTTCTTTTACCCTTTTTCCATAGCTTTTTTCAATGGCAAGGTTTAATCAGCTATGAGCAATGTTTGTATATGTCTTTAAGTTCAGTTTCATTTAAAGTTGTTCAGATTGCTTAAAAGGCAACTTTCTGAAGCCTTCAGCTATCCCAATGGTATACTGTTGTTTGTATATATTTTCTTGTATAAAACTTGGGAAATATTTTTTACGATTTTGTATTTTATTTTAGAAAATATAATTAATAGTATGTACAAAAAAATACATCTATATAAATATACAAAAAAAATACTAAAGAAATACAAATTCTGAATAAATTCTCATCAGCCCATAATACATTTATCAAACATAATTATTTGCAATTAATTGCCTTGTTCTTAATGTTTCTTATTGTGGGGGATTCTTTTTAATTTTTTAATTTATGTATTTTAGAAAATATAAGTACATTAACAGTATGTACCAAAAAATACATCTATATAAGGATACAAAAAAATTACTAAAGAAATACAAATTCTGAATAACAGCCCATAATAAATGTATCAAACATTAGTTGCAATTAATTGCCTTCTTATTCTTAATGTTTCTTATGGTGGGTTTAAATTCTTTTAGAAAATATAAGTACAATAACAGTATGTACATACAAAAACTGATCATGTCAGGGGTACATTTATAAAGTAAAAAACAAAAAAATACATCTATATAAAGATACAAAAAAATTACTAAAGAAATACAAATTCTGAATAAATTCTCATCGGCCCATAATACATGTATTAAATATAATAAGTTGCAATTAATTTCTTATTGTGGGGGATTTTCTAGAATTTTTTTATTTTATTTTATTTACATTTATTATAGTATATTAACAGTATGTACATACAAAAACTTCTCATGTCAGGGGTACATTTATGTAATAAAAAAATACACACCCCAATGGTATACTGTTGTTCGATATATTTTCTTGTGTAAAACTTTTTTTTGACATTTTTTTTATTTTATTTTAGAAAATATAAGTACATTAACAGTATGTACAAAAAATACATCTATATAAAGATACAAAAAAATACAAAAGAAATAAAATTCTGCATAAATTCTCATCATTTTTTTTTCTTTTTTTTTTAGAAAATACAAGTACAATAACAAAATATACATACAAAAACTGATCATGTCAGGGGTACATTTATAAAGTAAAAAACAAATAAAAAAAATACATCTATATAAAGATACAAAAAAATTACTAAAGAAATACAAATTCTGAATAAATTCTCATCGGCCCATAATACATTTATTAAACATAATAAGTTGCAATTAATTTCTTATTGTGGGGGATTTTCTAGAATTTTTTTATTTTATTTTATTTACATTTATTATAGTATATTAACAGTATGTACATACAAAAACTGCTCATGTCAGGGGTACATTTATAAAGTAAAAACAAGTAATAAAAAAATACATACCCCAACGGTATACTGTTGTTCGATATATTTTCTTGTGTAAAACTTTTTTTTGACAATTTGTTACGATTTTTTTTACAATGTTTGTATGTATGTCTTTAAGTTCAGTTTCATTTAAAGTTGTTCAGATTGCTTAAAAGGCAACTTTCTGAAGCCTTCAGATATCCCAATGGTATACTGTTTGTATATATTTTCTTGTATAAAACTTGGGAAATATTTTTTATTTTATTTTAGAAAATATAAGTACATTAACAGTATTTACAAAAAAATACATCTATATAAAGATACAAAAGAAATAAAAATTCTGCATAAATTCTCATCATTTATTTGTAATTTTTTTTTAGAAAATACAAGTAGAATAACAAAATATACATACAAAACTGTTAATGCCATTTTACTCTTCTCTTTTTCTTATGAAAATGTAACTTTACGGTAATTCACAAGAAACGTGCGTCAGCTGACGTCAGAGCCTGTCGTCCAATCCGGTGCGTCCAATCCGGTGCGTCCGCCGCGTCAGCACTCGAGCTGCTGTTCCTGTGTGGGCGGAGAGGAAGAGCGGAGGGGATTCCGGTTCCGGGTGTTTTCAGATCCCACTCAGGAGCCGCTCATCGCTCTGATATGGTCTTTTTATCAGAGACTTATTCCTATTGACGACTGATTAAAGTAGAGTTGTTTTGTACTCAGTAAAGTCCGACTAAAGCCGTGACCATGGCGACCCGCTCGGAGAGAGAGAAGGCCCTCAAACTGAACGAGCAGCACCAGGCCATCCTGTCCAAGATGCTCAGGGAGGAAGACAACAAGTACTGCGCCGACTGCGAGGCGAAAGGTGACACTTTCACACTAAACATACTCTCAGTTTGTTAACACTTCCACGCAGAGTCCGCCGCTAACGCTGACTAACAGTGTAGCATCTGCGTTGGTTAGCTCAGCTGAGCTAACTCAGGCTAGTCAGCTGACACATCTTCCTCTCGAGCTAAACTAAAGTGGCTAACTAGCGAGCTAACTTCTCTAAATCTACATAAGCACCCTCACAGTGCCTCTCAGCGACGCCTGCAGCGAGTCTGGCAGCTCCTCCTCACACAGGAACCTGGCTCTTCTTACCTCACTCATGTCATTGGTGAAGAATGAACAGCTTTGCTTCTTCTGGCTCTTTAAAGTCATTTATCTGCTTATTGGTGCAAATAAGCAGTATAATAACAAAAGAATAGATAAAAACGTTAGAATAAAATAGGAATAAAACAAATTGAAATTCTACCAATATACAATATAAGCATATTATGACTTGGATGTTCACGGAAGTAAACAGTAATTATTGTAACCAAATGACATGAATGCAGCATACTGACAGACCCTATCAATTTGCATCATGGAAAGGAAGTGTAGGATCCAGTATGTTTGAAGCCTAAACCAAACTAAGGGCTACATTTTAGGATCTCTCATCTTCTGCTGTGCAGAATTTGACCATTCTGTTGTCAGACTGTCCCTTGCAAGTCTGCCAAGTTTGTTGGGGTGCAGTGCTAAATTATAGAGTATCCCTTTATAATGGAAATGTACAGTATTGTCACAGGTCTGAGGCCCTGAAATGGAAAGGCTGGCTGTTAATAGAGGACAGATATGCCCAAGTAAATGGACGCTGAAATCAATCTCCTTATGTCCTATACAACAAAGATTTTGCAATAATGTCTCACCAAAATGGCGTAAACTGTCTTCAGAAGAAGAAAGAAAGAAAGAAAGAAGAAAGGCACTTTTATTAATGCCCGAGGGGAAATTAAATTTTTTCTGTGGGTGTGGGAGAGACCATCACAATTGCATGTTTATGTTTTTCTTCAGACACCTCTCCATATTGTAATCAATCTTGTTTGTTTTTTTTGCTTTATCAGGTCCAAGATGGGCATCCTGGAATCTGGGAGTATTTATGTGCATCCGGTGTGCTGGCATCCACAGGAACCTGGGAGTACACATATCGAGGGTCAAATCAGTCAACCTGGACCAATGGACCTCAGAACAAATCCAGGTATTGTTTTGTTCTCTATGTACTTTGGTACAATTACAGAAAGAGATGTCTTTTATCACCTGAAATTGGGGGTGGCAGTAGCTCAGTCCATATGGACTTGGCTTGGGAACCGGAGGGTCGCATCGACTGAGTGTGAACGTGTCACTGGAGAGATGCATGTTTGCCTCTTGGGCACTGCCGTGGTGCCCTTGAGCAAGGCACCAAACCCCCAACTGCTCGGGTCGCCTGTCAGGGGTTAGCCCCCTCGTTCTGACATCTCTCCATTAATGCATGTAGGTCCTGTTTGTGCATGTGTGTATTTCGGGCCTGTGTGTATGTGTATGCATGTATGTAATATGTAAAATATAACAGTGAAAAAATTTAATTTCCCCTCGAGGATTAATAAAAGTGCCTCTTCTTTCTTTCTCTCTTTCTTCTTCTGAAGACAGTTTACGCCATTTTGGTGAAACATTATTGCGAAATCTTCGTGTATGGGGACATAAGGAGATTGATTTCAGCGTCCTTTTACTTTGCCATATCTGTCCTCTATTGACAGCCAGCCTTTCCATTTCAGGACCTCAGACCTGTCACAATACTGTACATTTCCATTATAAAGGGGTACTCTATAATTTGGCACTGCACCCCAACAAACTTGGCAGACTTGCAAGGGACAGTCGGACAACAGAATGGTCAAAATTCAGACAGAGATCCTAACATTTAGTTCTTAGTTTGGGTTAGGCTTTAAACATACTGGATCCTACACTTCCCATGATGCACATTGATAGGGTCTGTCAATATGCTGCATTCATTTAATTTGGTTACCATAATTACCAGTTTTCAACTTACTGTTTACTTCCGTGAACATCCAAGTCATAATTACAACTGGAAAAACCCTTTTTTGGAAAGCTTCAATATATGTGACATGGCACTTTTTAATAAAAAGTTTAATAAATATGGATGTCTCACATGAGACATCGTCCAAGGTACATAAATCCATATTTGAGACTCTTTCACACCTGTATCCAGCCTTCCATGCATCCTGCCTTGTACAGTAGCTGCCCACCTGTCACAAACTCCATGCCGCTAATTGTACCCCGGGCATCAGAAAGCTCCACTAGAGCCACAGAAGACATGATATGATGTTTTCACAGGCTGAGTAGTACTCTCCGTGATGAGCACACTAATCGTCATGTGTAAATTCAATGGAGTTGAAATATTTCAGCGTGCATATGTGAACAGCTTCTGTTCTCTATTTACCCGTCTGTCCTTCCTTGTTTCAGAGTATACAGGATATGGGTAACACCAATGCCAGGCAGCTTTATGAAGCCAACCTACCAGAAAGCTTCAGAAGACCTCAAACAGACCAGTATCCTTCACTACCATCAGACACACTTCAAAGCACTTAAACGTGCCATACTGTGTATATACTGAAGTTATTAATTTTGTACTAGTTTGTTGCCGTTTTTTCTCTTAACTCTGTACGAAGAGCTGTGGAATTCTTCATCAGGGATAAATATGAGAAGAAGAAATACTACAGCAAGAATGTGACCAATGGGAGCAGTGTATGTATCCGTTTTCTTATAATGTATAGCTCTTATGGACACGTTTTTTAAAAGACAAGTGGTTTAAGCTGGCGTCAGTTTTTCCCGTTCATTTTGAGTTACTTGTTTTTTCAGCCAAAAGATGGTAAAAAAGAGAGGGAGCCAGACAGAGGGGGCAAGGTGTCATCCTACACCAAGGTAAGCGTCTCACACGCATTGCTTCATGAATAGAGTTGTATAAACACGCTCCTCAGCATTGCTTCATATGCGTTGTCCCATATGGAGTTTGCCCTACTTATCTTGTTTATTTTAACTACTTTCATTTTTTTTAAAGAGTGAAGAGTCCAGGCCAGTTCCCAAAATCAGCCCCGCTAAGACTTCAGAGCCCTCTGTGAACCTACTAGGCCTTGGTGAGTATCTCTACGCTTCTTGTGTTACTTAAAATCATCTGAAATGTGCCATACGAATGTGCTGACTGAGATATTTATGGAATCGAGCTGAATAAGGTTTCAGCTTGTGATTGTTTTCCTTTTATTGCCAGTTCAAATAAATGATTGGACCATAAACTCATTGAGCCAGGAGTTTTTATGGGCTTACTGTGTAATTTTAGATTACTGATATTTAGTTTGTATTTAATTTGACTGTATACATGATGAATTGCCTGTAACTCTTGCTAGGTAGGCATGGTAGCATGCTGATGCTGTGACATGTTATGGCTGTGAATGTAGCCTCATGGTGATGAATTACGTCTGAATATTAACCACATCCCCATTCTCTGTTTGAGAAAGAATGTTTACCAAAAAACAGGAAGTAAAACTGGCTGGAGGGGGGCTTTAAGTTCTCTCTAGTAAGCAGTGTTCCAGTGTTTGTGTTCGGGGGATTTTATTGTGAAGGGTGGAACAGAAGGGTTCAAGCGGTGATGCGCTGTTGCCGTCTTGGTGCTGACTACTGAGCCTCCGAGTTATTAATTTATTACTTTCATAAGGTATAGGCACAACGTAACCCTCGGCTACACAAGCTAAAATAAAAGCTGTCTGTATGTAGTCTAACTGTTTAGCTTGGTTTGCCACGTAGGCCACAGCAGGGGTTAACTGAACCGAGACATTCTGTGCTCATGTATGGCGCAGGGCAAAACCGTAACCGTCTCCATATTAAAGGAACAGTGTGTAGGTATCTAGCGGTGAGGTTGCAGATTGCAACTTCTCTGGTGTACCAAGCGTGTTGGAGAGATACAGTGGCCAACGCAAAAAATGTAATGGCCCTCTCTAGAGTAGAGTGCTTAGAGTGTGTGTGTATGTGGGAAGTGAGTGGTGAAGCAAGAGAGAGGGAGGGGCGGCAACGGGAGCGAGTAACGTTATGGACTCCAGCCCAAGCAGGAAAAGTTCAGTGTTTGGTTTGTCCGTTCTGGGCTACTGTAGAAACATGGCGGAGATGGGACCCGCCCCCTTTGTAGATATAAACAGCTCATTATAAGGTAACAAAAAAAACAACGATTGTTATTTTCAGCTGATTATACACTAAAGAAATCATACTAATTAATAGTATATTCCATTTCTGCCAATAGATCCTCCAAATTGTTACACACCGGTCCTTTAAGCTTGTGTCGTCCTCGCTGTAAACTTGGTCGCTCGATGTGTAATAATCAAGCAGTGGGCTTGAGAGAAAGTGTCATCTTGAAAAGGCTCACTGTGTTCCCCTATTAGTTGGTTTCTAGCACCTGTGTAACAGAAGTCACTGTACATACCTGTTACTCTCATCTCTGACAGAGAGCAGACTAACCAGTTGCTGATCTGCGATTGCTGTCTGTATCAGAACTGTAATGTACTCTAGTGGTTGTTTAAGTTGCTTTTAATGCAAACTATAAAATTCTCCTGCTGCTCTACATTAGAAACGTTGTACCAGGGAACCACTGCAAGGTGTATTTTTGTGAGTTAGTCAGGGGAAGTGCTAAAGCTGCTGATTCAGTTACAAGAAGTGACTAGTAAGTTCTTGTTTTTTACATCTAGATTTGGAACCTGTTTCTGTGGAGAACCAGCCTTGGGCTGAATATTACAAGGGCTGAAATATTATGCAGGGAACTGGTTAGATGGGACATGTCTTACAGTTTATGTTGATATTTCTGCATGTTCAAACAGTTGTGCTTACAGTTCAAATGTGTTGTTTCTCATGATCAAATGGTGGGGTAGAACTATAGGTTATTGTTTGTTTATTAAATGTACTTGTCCATTTATTCTTTCAATGAGAGATCCCTGACATTAGTGACTGAATACCCAAGAATATACGTGTTATCACTTCATTACAGCCCATTCATTTACAGTTTAAAGTAAGATGACATATTTATGCCACTGATAGGCTTGGAGGGTATTGCATTATTTGGATGGCATGTTAACTGTTATTTTAGTTTTGTGACCAACGAGCTAATGAGGGCAAGCTGATTAATTTTTTATTGTACTACTAACCATTATGCTTACTGTGTGGGCAGTTCTGCAGCTGTGGGAGGGCACTGCAGTTAAATAAATACAAAGGCAAACACATATTACACACACATTAGCAAACATACGCTCTGTTTGTTTTACACACCTTTTCACAGCAATTCCATTTGTATTAGGGTTTTATTTCTGATCTTTCATAACCTCTTAGTGAATTCAGGTAGAATATCATTGAGAAGTTGTCAGTGAGTTAAGCTGCGTTGTGTTAAAATAGTCTCACAGTGTTGTTTTCTCAGCTTATTTTCCACCTGTAAAACCAGTTTTTTTCCCCTTTCTCTCACAGACGTACCGGCAGCGGCATCAAGTAACAATGGTAGCACGAGCACAAGCCAGAACAACAATGACCTGGATATATTCGGCCCTATGGTATCCAACCCCCTCCCCGCGTCCTCATCCGCAGCTCAGTTTTCTCAGGTAAAATCCAGCAACTATTCCCCGGTCTTGATTTAGTAGTAATTTCTGAATATTGCTCAGGAGGGATCGACATTAATGGTTGTCTAGTTGTACAACTGAAATTAAGTGTGCAGTAGAAAATAAAAAGTTAAATGATAACTACCAGCATCAATAGCACACAAGACAGCAACAGCAATGCTGAGAGACAGTGAAAGAGGGCCAGACAGAACATGAATGCAGCTAATGAGGCAATCATTTGGTTAAACATTTGAATAGGGCTGCAACCAATGAAAACATTAGGACTGTCAATCGCGCCATATATTTAATCGCAATTAATCGCATGATTGTCCATGATGAATCGCAAATTAATCACACATTTTTTATCTGTTCGAAAATGTACCTTAAAGGAGGATTTGTCAAGTATTTAATGCTCTTATAATATAAATAAATATGCAAATATGCTGCTTTATGCAAATAAATATATACATTTGTTACTGGAAATCAATTAACAACACAAAGCAATTATGTGTATTATCGTGTTAACGTTGACAGCCCTAAAATATATATATATATATATATAATACATTAGTAGTCCATTCATTTGTCATTATTTTGATTAGTCATCCAATGTAAAAATGGTGATAAATGCCCATCATCAAGGTCTTTAAAAACCCATGATTAGTGTTTGGTGTGTCCGACCAACATAAACCCAGAGATGAAAACCATAAAACAAAATTTGTGTAAAATATAAGATATATACTCGTGATATAATTGTGTTATTGCTGTGTCACGGCACAGGTAGTGCTGATAAAATGAGTTGTTAGGTCAAAGGAGTTTAATTACCACCAAGCCCAATGGCTGTACCAGCTACTAACAACCTACCAACAGGCTGTATGCCAGCACGGCAATCAAGGTCGTACACTTTAATTAAATGTAATTGAATTTAATTATGGAACCTTTGTTGATGATAATTAGTCGGTTCATTTGAAGCCTGTTCTGTCAGGACAGCAACCGGGGAGTGAACCGAGGACCAGCAGGTGTACAAGCACTATTTTCTTTTTTCAAACTGTACAAAACTTGAGCTGCTTATGTTTCAAATGTTATTCCATACTTTCGCCGCCAAGTTTTCAAAAACCTTTCTTCCTTTCAGGTGAGCTCCAGTAACGCGGCCAGCACACCGACACAAGCTGCAGCAGCAGCGGGAGGTGGAGCCGTCTCAGGGTCAGGGCAGGTAGACCTGGACTTGTTCAGCGACAGCAGTAGCACCACTAAAACCGAAGACATGGCTAAGAAGCCCCTGTCCAAGGACTCCATCCTGTCCCTGTATGGAACCAACAGCATGTCCCAACAGGCCCCCACTGGTGAGGAAGCAAACGTTTAGAAATAATGTGAAATACCACCTAAGTCCTTTTCTTGTATTGTTATGTGTTATTATTAAGACATAATAACATTCTTAAAGAAGCAGTGTGTAGGATTTAGTGGCATCTAGCAGTGAGGTTGCAGATTGCAACCAACTGAATATCCCTCCGCTCACCCCTCCCTTTCTTAGTGTGTCAGAGAACTACGGTGGCCTTAAAAACGCTATAGGCTCTCTAAAGACAGGGTTTGGTTTGTCTGTTCAGGGCTACTGTAGCAACATGGTGTATTCCGTGAAGAAGACCTGCTCCCTATGTAGATATGAAGGGCTCATTCTAAGCTAAGAAAAACACAACAATTCTTAGTTTCAGGTGATTACACATCAATGAAAACATAGATATGAATATCATATTCTATTTCTGCTGATAAATCACCCGAAATGTTATACACTGTTCCTTTAATCTTTCTTCTCGATACCTTGAGAATTGTAGATGTTTTTTTATGAAACCCTTTTTTTGTTTAAAAGAATAAGTAAAAGTTCTCCACTGGTAAATAATGTCTAAACATAAGCAGCCAAACAAGAACTTTGCCTTCTATCAGGAATTATATGATCAAAGAATGAGCAAGAGGGATTGCAAATCTGACCAGACACTTGATTTCAGCTTTTGCTAGCTTTTTACTTTACTCTGTCCTACAGACACGTTTGGTCTGCTCTAGGGATGCTCATTTAGAAAAAAATTCTTGATATCTGATATCCGACCCTTGTTAACCGATTATTAACCGTTAACCGACAACAGATATTCGTTGACGGGAGTCCCCAGATCACCTGTCCGGAGCGTTAACTTAGTGTCGAGGACATACAGCCACTTTCCCAGTAAAAGTCTCCACCGCACATTTGGTTTAGTTTAGCAGGTTGTCAGCTGTGTGTCTGCCCGGCGTAACGATACTTTGTCTTCCCCGGCATAACTTACAACAACAAACAGTGCTTCGTGCTCGCCGCCGCACACGTAGTCTGCGTAACTTTAGCGAGTTCCCAACAGACCGTGTGTGTGTGTGTGTGTGTGTGTGTGTGTGTGTGGGGGGGGGCGGTGAGTGTGAGGTTGTTGGTGGCGTTCTAGCTGTGAACGTAGGTGTAGCAGTTTATTTGTCGGTGGATAAATGCTACGAAACTACAACTCCTCCGCTCCGCTCAAGCGAGCTGGAGCTGTTCTTTTAGTACATCCATGGAGAGACCGGAGCCGACTTCCTTTATCCAGCAACTCCGGCTCCGACTCTTACGGTGAGCTGTTAAGGTGGACCAGCTTTTCTCCTTAAAGAGACGAGCCGCTCAGCTTTTGAGTTCATTATTAACATTTCTTTTAACAGTTTTAACCGATAGCGTTAATCGGTTAAAATGCTTAATGTCAGTTAACGGTTAAACGGTTAATTATTGACATCCCTAGTCTGTTTTAAGAAAGTATTGAGGTTAAATAGTGAACCGTCCGTAAACCTGCCTAGAAATCATAGAAATAGGATGCTCCTTATAACTTAAGAACTTGCCTGAGAGTCGTCACGTTTTTAAATCTTTCTTCAGTATAAAAGTAATCCAGTGATAATTGTCTGTACCTCCACGGGTACACTGCAAACAGTAACTGCTAATAGCTCCTGCCTCCATGGCAACATTATACCTCCTGTTTACGTGAACACCCCTGGGCTAGAGTCACATTTCCTCACCAAGGTGATACTGGGATCTGTGGATGTGGCGAACTGAAACCATAAGGAGCATGTAGATACTTGTTTGTATGTCCCAACACAGTCCCACAGAGGTTTCATAACTTCTCGTCCTGATTAACAGGCTCCTTTTATTTAACTGCTTTGGAAAACACCCTTCACCTCACAACACTGGCTTGAAAGACATATTTGTGTGCATAACATTCTTCCCTCTGTTTTGCATGTCTTCCTCCTCCCTCAGCTGGCATGTTCATGGGCCCCTCCCAGATGCAGTTCCCTGTCCAGGCCACTGGTGGTTATCAGGCCTTCCCTGGCATGGGCACAGCCATGCCGCCTACAACCGTCATGGGTGCCATGATGGCTCAGAGCGGGGCAGCCATGATGGGGCCCAGTCCGGGCATGATGGTCGGGATGACGATGCCTAATGGTTTCATGGGGAACGCGCCAGCCGCTGGTGTGATGGGCATGGCACCGAGGATGATGGGACCACAGGGCGGTGCGTTGCCTGCAGGCATGGTGCCTGCTCAGGGCATGTACGCCATCCAGCCTGGGCAGCAGGCTCAGTGGAACATGGGTCAGGTATGGAGAGTCATCAAGCTATGTTAATTACTACAGCGTTATAGGAGGTTATTTAAAAAGTAACTTCACACTGAATCTCGCTTTAGGTTGTGTTCATGTGTGTCCATCAGGTGTGATTAGTTTGATTTGATTTTATTACCTCAGTAAACATTGTGATCATGAGTTTATGGTCTCAATCTCTAGTTTCAAGTCTTCTTCAATACAGCATGGTGTTCATTTAGTAAATGATGGTCCCATTTAGAGTCAAATAGATCATAAAGCAGGGGATGCTTTAGGGCGTGGCTACCTTGTGATTGATTCAGGTCTGTCAGGGAGTTGACTGTGTTTTTGTCTTATAACTTTAACCCTTTCAAACTGTGTTTTTAGTTCATGCAAGTTAATTGTAATAATTTGGTCGCCTAAAAATGTCTTATTCAGCGTTCAGTTGTACTTAGCTCCACCCTCTTGTGTCACTTCTGGTTGCAAAAAAACAACAACAAGATGACGACGGCCAAAATGCCGAACCCGAGGCTTCAAAATTGTAGTCCAAAAACCAATGGGTGATGTCACGGTGACTACATCCACTTCTCATATACAGTCTATGGTGTGGACAGAGCATCGAGTAGCCACCAGATGGCAGCAGAAACAGGAGCTCTGTCCCAAAGTTGGCAAGTACTGTGTGAACAGCCAGATTGCAGAGGAGATGGGCTGTTCATCCCTTACATGCGGAGAGACGTCTCGATGGGGAATATAGCCGTATTGTTAGGACGATGCGTGCTATCGACGAGGAAATATACTTCAGCATGCACTGCCAAAGGGACAGAAACACTGCTCCTGAACTGCCTGAAACGCCTTGCTTGAAGTCCTGCCTTTTCTTCCATAATGTGATGATGTCACCAAGTAAGACATTTGCATAACGGCTAGTTTGGCACGCCGTCAAACAAAGCTAGCTGGAACGGAGAGTCCAAAGAGTTTGGTTTGGTTGACCTATCACAACAGTGGGACGCTCTGTAGAGCGGCAATAATCAATTCTTAAGCTCTAGAGAAGGGAAAGGAGACGCCAAAGCAAGCCAGCACAATGTGAAGTCTAGTGAAGAGGTGGTGCAGGAGGAGTTTTGGTTTGAGCTCAACTTTGACTGCAATTTTTTAGAAGCATGCTTTTACCTCCTTATGTCTCAGTCAGACTACAGAGGACATGAACTGATTTCGGGGACAGGGTGGGGTCAAGATAAATATTCTAGGTTTCAATCCACGGTGTTATGCTCTAGTGTTAATACAGATCTGTCTAACATCCTCAGGTGAATCATCAGATGTCAGGGATGACTCTGAACGGTGCAGGTGGCCAGATGGCCTTTGGTCAGCCTCCGTCAGCTATGGGTGGATGGGCCGCCACTGGATCTGGCCAGACTCTGAGCACACAGCTATGGAAGTGAGCCTTCGAGAGGGGTTGATGGTCGGGCAGAGTAAGAGTCGAGGTCGCAGAAAGTGCAAAATATATCTTGTGCTTCTCTGCATCTCACTATGAACTGATGCCCATTCCCATCGCGGACCAGCCTTCAGAACATGAAATTGTATCTCCTTTTTTTCCTCCTCCCTTTCTCTGTCTCTCTTTCTCTCTATTGTGTGAGTGAATTGGGAGTCATACAGGATTACAGCCTGGCAGTTTCTGCCTGTCGTATGGTTTTTGATCATAACTTTTATTTTCCTTTTTTGGAAAAAAAAAATGACAAGGAAATAACAGTCCCAACAAAAATGATATCGACATATCAGAAAAAGCTGCAGGACCAGTTACACAAGCTTTTATTGTTTCACTGTATCATTATAAGAATATAGAACATTTAAATGAATAGTATTTAACGGGAGAAGATATGACTATCAAGTCTGTCAGTACTGCTCCCAAATGTACAGCGCTGTATAACCTTCTTTTAAAGTACTTGTGGTTCCCCTATAAAATTAAAGTGATAATAAATGACTTGCTTTGATGCGTCTTCTATGATTCATATAGAAATATACCTGCAGGTACACTCTCAATGTTATCTCCTATACTTGTTTAAAATCTGATCCAGGTTTCTACTGAGCCACTGAAACTAACTAACACAGTAATGTACTCTGCATTTTGTATATAGAGAGCTACAGGTCCTAAAACCCAGAAATGAGTTAGCATTTTAGCACTTCTGTTTCCCTCGTCTAGAAGTCAATGGGTTTTTTTAATGGGTTTTTAGTTAGATGCCTGTAATAAGTTCTGTGGTTAACACAAGCTGAAGAGATTTTAACATTTTGTTCTACAACATAAAATACATCAATAAATACCCCACTCGTGACTTTTGAAGCCTATGTGGAGCTTATTTTACGGAACAAAGTTGTGTTTGCCACAGAGCTGTTTTCTGCAAATCAGTGCAATGCTAACTTCCTGGTTGGCCTACAAAAATACGTCATCCCTGGAGCACTCTATTGGGAATCGGAATAGCAGATCCATTGTTAAACAGGAACAATGGATTGGAGCTCTTCCTCTTCTTAGTCACAAGGAGATCAAAACATCCTCTTTTGGAAATTGGTGAAAAAAGTGCATTCCCTAAATATTGCTAAAAAACTGCAGAATACAGAAGATATTTTTTAATGAACACGGTCTAAAGATAACAAAATATATTTGTGAGAACTAACCAAAAAGTGAAAACAACACGAAATAAATAATACATTGGGTCATTGCAAACCACTAGAAGAGCCTCATTCAAAACTCCAGAACAAAGTTCCTCCAGTTTGGTGTTTTGAAGATGAAACAACGTGTCTAATGTGCAGCTCATGAAGGTTTACTGGTCAATAAAGCCATGTCATACTGTTAAATGTATGTAGCCTAGGTTTTAATGCTGGGGACAGTCCATTACTACTCTTGCCATCTAGATGGCAGCATTGTCATATGGAAAGTAAAGCAGGACAGAAATAACTCACAGCATGAACATGATCGCACAGAATTGATTTACAGAACTTCCTCTTTAGAAAGTTTAGTGCACCCAGACTACAACCCGACATCATAACACAGTCAGCACAGATAGTCGCTGTAGGCAGTGATTACTTTTAAACCTGATGAGTTTGTCCTGCCATGTCCCACTTGTCTTCTCGTAGAGAACAGAGAGATGCACCCTCTCACGTTGGATTGTTTATAGTGCCTCAACAAATTGAGAACATTAGTTCCGGGACGGAACGTAAAACACACCGTAAACCTGTTACACAATTCTGTACTGCATGAGACAAATCATTTTAATCGTATCATTAATTTTTTCAACTTAACATCAGATTAATCATTTATTTATTGCATGAATTTATGACATGATTACCAATCATGCATCATGAACATATGCAACAGCACTTACATTTAGATTCAGTCTCTTGCCTGAGATATAAATAACGATATGGAAGATGGAATAATGTTTGTATCTTATTTTACTTTTATTTATTTATTTGTTTGTTTATTTGTTTGTTTGTTTATTTATTATACTTCTTATTTATAAGTTGTAACAAATTACATAAAGAATGAAGGTATGGAAATGAGAACAACTTAAACTAAAAATTATTTTTAAATCTGTATAAGATCTTTAAAAGTGGTAACAGTAACTATTAACATGGTCTATTTGTCTAGTTTAAACATTGTGAGAGGAGATGTATTTCTAAAATCTTGAGCTCTTGATGGAGGTCAAATTTTATTTTTGATATATCTCCAAAAGTATAGAAGCCTAAAAACAGTTTATTTCTGCATACTCTGTTACATATTAACATGAAAAAAATGCACTTTACTCCTCACTTTACACATTATCGCTTTACTGCTCGCACCTTTATTGTTTTTGTACAAAGTTTCTTATATGATGGCCTGAACAGTGTCAACATACCATCATATATTATCTTGAGTAAAAGTAACTTTCTTTTAAAAATGTGTCCCTGTCCCTGGCCGCCTAACTTTGTATTTAATATTATTCTGCACCTTTTCGCCTATAGGGTGAACCAATATATTGATCAATTTCATCACTTTTTGTTGTATAAAATATTTTTGATACGACCACCATCACTACAAATTATGAAAAAACACGGTTGTGTTTTGTTCTACCTCATGTAAGGGTATCCGAAAAACCAAAGCCCTTTTGACGATTTATGCCTCAACTAATAACTGTGAAATTTGAAATAAAAATTCCGCTCCTGGTTTCCATCAAACTGACATATTAGCAAAATATATATGAATTCCCAAAGTATTGAGAAAGTGAATCTGCTGGTTTATGGTGTTCATTTTGGAAAGCACCTGCATATATTGGGCTGATTTCAGAAATGATAAATGGCTGTGTGGTTTTGGCTGTAACAAGTTGCAGCAAATGTCTTTTTCTATGGGTTTGAAAATGAGTCTAATCTGTTATTAAATTTAGTCTCTCTTGTTGACTATGTGAAACACTCATTCTTAAATGTACAGGAAACCAGCACTTGGTGGCAGTATTGCATTCACTTTTATAAGAAGAGGGAGTTGCCCAGTTCAGTCTGTGGCCAAAATGAACTAAATGTCAAGCTGTCTGCTTACTGTTCAGTGCCAATATGTACATATTGTATATTTAATTTCTGTCTTAACTATTTTTATTTCATTTGTAGTTGCCCTGATAATGTTTATTCACTTACATTTCCCTTGTTGCTGAGCTTTTCCCCCTTGCTAACATTGGTTATAAAGTACAGAGCATCAAGTTTATCATTACTACTGCGTTTTTTATGGCTGGTGTGATGAATGCACTTTTGTTAAAGTTTATTGTGAGCCTCTCGGGCGCATTCACGCAAACTTACAGAATTTGGAAAATAAGCGTCATACAGTAGGTGTTTACAGTCAGTAGCAGCTTTGTAGGGAAAATGTGCCTCACTCTGCCTTCTGATCAGTAGTTCTTTCACTGGGTAGTTACTCTCCGGGTTTTGTGTATCTTAATAGGGATTTCAACAGAATGCATTTCTTTAAACACATGCTGTATGAAGGTTTGGGTTTCTCCACTTAGTGCGTGCTGGGATATGCTCCAGCACACACCCACCCAGACCATGGGGAGCTTTAAAAGTGGATGTGGTCACTTTTATACAGTCACTACAGAAAAATGCAACAGGATCAAACCTATTCTTTGTATATACTCACTCTTTCATGATAGCAGGTATTGTATACAGAATGATAAGCTACTATAAGACCGGCCAAAGTAGGTCCGTCCTGGTCTTCAGGATCTTGCAGGGTGTGGTTCATCAAACCAGCCCTACCTGTTAAACTCCCACCTTTCAGCCATCCTGCACTTACGACTCAGAGCAACATGCTTACTTATTAAAATGCAGTTGGAGACGATACTACATTTCAATAGTGAGAATGGACTGACAGGAAGGCCAAACTCACAGCCGTGCAAATGGATGAAAAATCACATCTGTCTCATGCTTGGCAGGGCCTGAAAGCCCCTGAAGTGTGTTTGGTCTTGTTCCACTCTCTACCTCTCAACTGTTCCTATGCCTCGCTACAGCTCGGGCACAGTTTGAAAACTTTCACAGTAAGGTCTGATGCCTCAGACCTTTAGCAAAGACGTTAGGCATTCCTTTCAGCTTGTGTGTCAAACCTAACACTGCTCCAGAATAGAGTCCGCCAGTCGAGTGAAGAATGTTCCCTCTCTCTGCAGCCACCCTTAATGGACTTTTTGACCCTGAGACATCAACATTCCTGCCGATAACGGGCGTCAGCCCCCGGTTTGACTGTTGTCGACATGACTAATACTTAACTAAACATTTCACTGATATGAAAGCTTAATGTGATTTGGTGAAAGTCCACATTGAAATACAACAGGCGCTCATTCATTTGAATTTTTCTGAAGAGAGTTCGATGAGAAGTTTGACACTACTCATGTTTGCATGTTAAATATGAAGCCACCGCCAGCAGCTGGTTGGCTTAGCTTAAGATAAGAGATAAGATAAGATATTCCTTTATTACTCCTGCAGTGGGGAAATGTGCAGTGTACAGCAGCAAAGGGGATAGTGCAAAAAACAAGATGCATCAGCTAACACAGTAAAAAAGAGCTAAACAAAGTGTCACAAAATATGAACCATTTAAATAGAAGGAAGTATAAAAATAGGAGCAGTATATACAGTATTGACAATAAACACACTATTAACAAAGCACAAACCACTTTCATGTCTGTAGGCTAAATATGAAGCTACCAGCAGTCGGTTTTAGCTTAGCTTAGCACAAAGACTGGAAACAACAGGAGACAACTAGCCTAGCTCTGTCCAGTGGTAACAAAAATCTAACAACCATCACCAGTAAAGTTTATTTTTTTAATCTATACAAAAACTGAAGTATAAAAACTAAGCTAAGCTAAAACCGGCTGCTGGTAGCTTCATATTTAGCCTACAGACCTGAAAGTGGTACCAATCTTCTCAAGAAAGCAAATAAGAGTACTTCCCAAAATGTCCAACTATTCATTTAAAGGGACTGTTGTGGCCGTTAAGTCAACGAAAGTCAGCGTCGGGCTCGCGCTTGTGCTCGCTGTAAATAGACATGAACGAACATCGCTTAAAACAGTGAGGCGACACACGTCAGCTAAAACCACAATATCACTCTATATTTCACTATTTCACTGCTTGGCAGTAATGTTAACTGACCAGACGAAGGTCTCTCCATGAATCACTGCTGATCCTAGTGTTGGCTTTTCCAGACCAAGACCAAGAGAAGAGAAACGTTATCGTCTCCGACCGCGGCCGCAAGGAGACACCAGCACCCGGTCAGAGACGATAACGTTTCTTGCTACGGAGCCCCGTCACTTCACAAGACATGGGAAACCTCTGTTGGTCTGGAGGAGCTGCAGTAGTTATTTCTGCACAAACATCCACTGTACATTCACTAGATATTCTCAGAGCTAAACTAACTCTTCTGCAGTGTGTAGTGAGCGCGGTTCACGTCTAGAGGTGTAGCGAGTACGCGCGCTCTGTCTGAGTGAAGGCGAGCAGGCAGAGGAGACGAGGCTCTGGCCACACGCGAGCGCGCATATGAGAGCACGCATGTGTCCCGACCCGGTACATTTATACGCTTACAAAGTTACAAACAGTCCCTTTAATTATACTTATATATATTTTCTGTGTAATTCTGAAGCTTAATACACTAAATAAATTGTTTAAAAAGACTATATGCGATATATAGTATAATATACTGTGACCTACAGCTTGCAGGCAGTTTCAGGGCAAAGGAAGCTTACACACATTGAGGGAAAGTCCCTGTTTTAATAGAAAGCGGAAAACAGAAAGAATCCAGAGTATCCTGAAATTAATTGAACTGACTTGAACTCTCTATATGTCAAGTATTTCATGACATCAAACCAGTAACATCTTCTTTTATCTTCTCTGATCTTACTCTCTGCTAGCCTCAGGCTCGCCTTTGATGGCAGACAGCAATGACAGGGAAAAGAGTGTCGGCAACTTGGCACCGCTTCCTATCACATATTCCTCTGGGCAACCACGTGAAGACAGTCTGCCTATTCATGTTGTAAATAATAAATTAACTACTGTACGACTCAATGTCAGCTTCTTGCTTTCTTGGCTGTCTTCCTCTGGTCTCCTTATCTATTAAATCCATCATTAACTCAAATTTCCTCATTAATATCTTTATGATGACAGCTCACGCCCAGAGGCTCCACAACAAATTGAAAAATAATCTTGCCAGTTGGCAAGGTGGTGTTAAGCAATCATTCATAAAACTGACAGTAAACATGATACTTCTCATTAAAGGATAGGCTATAGGTGACAATGCAGTCTGGGTGCATATTAAATCCACCAGCTCTTTTAATTCATCCATGTTGAGCTGCAGCTTCTCCTGCACGATACCATTCAAGATACTTAATTGGATTTGGAGCAAATAGACTGAGATGATTAAAGGGACTATTTGTAACTTTCAGAATTGCTTGTTAACAGCGACACCTGTGGCCGTTAAGTCAACGAAAGTCAGCATCGGGCTCGCGCTTGCTCGCTCTAAATATACCTGAACGAGCATCGCTCAAAACAGTGAGGCGACACACGTCAGCTAAAACCACAATATCACTCTATATTTCAGCTGCTTGGCAGTAATGTTAGCTGACCAGACGAAGGTCTCTCCATGAATCACTGCTGATCCTAGTGTTGGCTTTTCCTGCTTCAGCAAAAGCGGGTCGGTGCCGGGGCTGAAGCAGGAAGAGAAATGTTATTGCCTCCCGACTGCGCCCGCAGGGAGACACCGCCACCCAGTCAGAGGCGATAACGTTACTCGCTGCGGAGCCCCGTCAATTTACAAAACACGGGAAACCTCTGTTGGTCTGGAGGAGCTGCAGCAGTTATTCCCAGAGCTAAACTAACTCTTCTGCAGTGTGGAGTGAGCGCGCGTTCACGTCTAGAGGTGGAGCGAGACAGCGAGAACGCGCGCAGTGTGAGTGAAGGCAAGCAGGCAGAGGAGGAGTGACTCCGGCCACACGCGAGCGCGCATACGAGAGCGCGCATGAGATCCCGACCCGGTACATTTATACGCTTAAAAAGTTACAAACAGTCCCTTTAAAAGGTAGTTAGTCCTCCAATGTAGCTCGTCATTGTCAGTTTACACGGGGTTATGTGCAAGACTATTTTCTAAAAAGGTCATTCATTTTTACACAACAAGATACCATGTGTAAATATGTGGGTTTATTTTCACCTTTGGACAGGGCTAGGCTAGCACTTTCCCTCTGTTTCCAGTCTTTATGCTAAGCTAGGCTAACGTCTCCTGGCTCTAGCTTCATATTTAGCGTACACAGACATGAGAGTCGTATCAATCTTATCATCTAACTCTCAGCAAGAAAGAAAAAATTACATTTGGTATTGCCATTTTGTCTAGCCGCCATGCAGTTCATTATTGAACCCTGAATCATCCGAATCAACCAAGAGTGCCTTCGTAAATGCTAAACTGTTCTTTTAATCTGTTCATTATGACATAATCATAAGCAACATTAGATGCTCTGGTCTACATTTTCCGATAATATAATGTGTATTCACATACTGGCTTAAAAACTTAATAAGGATTTGGACTGTCATTATGAACATTGCTGTGCATATTGACTTTGGCATTAGTACTGTATCTCCTACAGAGAGAACTGAAACAAATACCATCATCATGGTACATTTGAAACATAGGAAGAAACTTAAAGAGACAAAAAAAACGCGCAACATCCAAATATATCTAAAATGTCAGAAGAACTCATAAGGGTTGGCATTAGCTTGCTCGTAAACAGATGTTCAGTTATTGCTTTGCACAGTTTGCTCTCGACAGGGAAAATGGCCTGATCTTGATGCAACATCTTTTTTTATGAACTCTGCTTTGGATTTTCATGTCACATTACAAGCATAACTGGAAGGGCTTTGTCATCAACTATCATTATAACAGTGTGGAGGAGAGATGCTGATGTGCAGCAAAATGGGTCCAAATATGGGTGAGTGAAGCTCCTCAGAGGGGGTTGGATTTTGCAATTTGATCCTCTCTGTAATCTCTCTCTTCTCCAAAACTAACATTACACCATCATTTGAGAATTGTGAACTCTTCACAGGATTTGGCTGTAATTTCAGAGGCTGTAACCGCTGACCTGAACAGAGTGCAACGGCTCAAATGCTACTTTCACTCCCTCTCTGCCTCCCTCTCTTCCAAACACACACACCACACACGAACATAACAATCTCCTGCCTCGCTTTCACACAATAAAAACATGACACATATACATTAAGTCACCATCATCCGAGGAGCCGCACCCTTCACGATACTTTATCATCAGCTCATTGGTCATCTGCAATCAATCACCGTTCATAAAAGAGGCCAAAGTGCAGCACTGATAGCACCTGTTTACACAATGACTCTCTGTGTTCAGTAAGTCAGTGTTTGCGTTCCCACTCAGTATTTCTATCCTGAGCTGTGTGTGTTCTTGTTACTAGGTGACAGGAGTTAGACAGACTTCATGTTGAAAGCCTCCAGGGCAAAGATTAGTCAACCCTTTGGGTGTGTCTTGTTTAAAAAGACTCTTCGGGCAAAGCCTCGGGTCACTCACTTTGTTTGGTCACATAACTTGCACTTTTCCTCTCAAGTTTTCTTGCTTTGTTTGAGTTCTGAGAGCATCAAGTTTCTCTAAATCCTAATGCTTTCCATGCTGGAGCTGTTAACCATTGTTCACCCTTTCCTGACAACAGCCCCGTTACATAACATAGATTTCCGCAAGTCCACCTCCCACCTCCCAGAATGTCATGCGGTCGCCATGACGACTGCACAAACAGAGCGATGTTATTGAGAAAGATGTAGACTGTAAAGAATCACGAAACAGCACAACTCGTATTCACCAGCAGATTTATTTTTCAGACAGGTCACACACACAAACACACACAATTTCTCTTAAATTGCAATTGTTGTAAACTTTAACACGGGCTTCACTTTCAATTTGACTCCGTTTGTTTTCAGTACAGTCTCACTCATCTCGTGTAACAGCTTTTATTAGTGTGTGCGTATGTGTGTGTGTCTGAGAACAGCTTGTCCTGCCAGTTGGACCTCCTAGCTGGAACTGCGCACAGTGGTGGTTGTGACTGTGCTCGAGCCTCCTGTAAAAAAGAAGGAAAAAAATCATGATGGCAGTGCTTCAAGCTTGTATTACACTGACTGTACTGTTGTTATGCAATGTCTTGTTAAAACAGGGGTCTCTTACCTTTACCTGTAGCCATAGGTCTAGAATGAGGGAAGAGAAAAGTAGAAAACAATGATTGATATGGGCGTGTGCATTATTTTCTAGATAAAATAGTGCATTTTTGGTCTAAATGGTCTCATAAATCCATGCTCTTGTATCATTGCATCTACCTGGACTCCTCTGTTTCCAGCAGGCTCCTGTAGGTTGCGATCTCCTGCTCCAGCCTGCTCTTGATGTCCAGCAGCATCTTGTACTCCTGGCCCTGCTGCTCGATGCTTGAGCGCACATTGCCTAGTTCGTTTTCAAGCATGTTGATTGTGTTCTGGAAGGCGGCGAGCATGGCGCCGTAACGAGCGTCTGTCTCTCCCAGCGTGTTCTCCAGAGCCCCTTTCTGTTAAGAGAGCGGAAGGAAAAATTAGCTGAATTAATGCACACGAATTGTGACACATATAGTTTGACGTTCATACTTGCAAACCAGTTTACTGTAGTAAATCAGTTGTGACAATTTAAAGCTATAGTCTGTATCCACCAACCACGCCCTGGATGATATGCCAGACAAACACAAAAGTACGTCTGTATTTGTAAAGCATTCTCCCATCTTTTCTGAAGTCATGATTAGCAGAGGTGTATGTGTAAGGTGTTAAATACATGTGTCTTTTAGCTGCTCCTCCACTGTTACACAGGAGCGGTATGCTGTTCTTACAGGGAGTGTTGAACAATTTACTCCAGCTGGGCACAGATAATCCATGGGAGTACGACTTTTTGGGTCATCCAGTTCGGCATTCCTTCGGCTTTCTTCAAGCTCTTTTATGTCTTCCAGAAATTGAGCAGATGTCTGTGAAATGTTTCCCTCAGCAGGAGCCCTCCCCTCCCTTCTCCACAGCTCCCATCACTCTTATCTTCTCTCTCTCCCTCCCTTCATTCCTTTCAATAAAGCCTCTTTCTGTTACACTCCCTTCTGCTCTTTCACCCTCTGTCACTGTTTGTTTCACCATTCCCCCTGACAAGACAGCGATCCGGGGATTTTGCTCATATAAGGCAAGATCAGTGAGATGTGAACAGAGTTTTTTTGGGGGGGTGGGGGATGAGGGTTGGGGGGGTTCTCACCATGCTGAGCTGAGACTGCAGCTCAATCTCCAGGCCCTGCATTGTGCGCCGCAGGTCACCGACCTCTGTCTTGGACGTCTGGATTGACTCTGTGCTGCTGGCCACCTCCTTGGATATGGTTGACGACTACAGCGAGAAACAAAGACACAGTTGTGAGGAAATCTTGCTGATTACTTCACAGTAGATTATGTTTAATTACAGGTTAGACTCTTGAGGGAGTACACCCAGTCATTTGCGAGGTAATGGATGAGACTGTTTACGGAAAAAGTCTTCTCACCTTCTCATTAAACCAGCACTCCTGGTCGCGACGATGTTTGTCAGTGATGGCTTCGTACTGGGCGCGGATCTCGTCCAGGGCTTTGTTGAGGTCAGCCTGTGGCGCGGCATCCACCTCCACGTTGACATTGCCAGTGAGCTGAGAGCGCATTGCTGCCAGCTCCTAAACAACCAAGGGGGGAAAAGAAGTCAGCATTAAGATCTATTTCGCAAAAAGGTCTACAGGTGTGATGAAGCCTGTTCTCATTGAGAGTAGAGATCATTATAGCTAAAGGATGTGCATCAGTTACCTCTGCGTGATTCTTCTTGAGGTAGGCCAGCTCATCCTGCAGGCCCTCGATCTGCATCTCCAGGTCAGCCTTCGTCAGGGTGGTCTGGTCCAGCAGACGGCGCAGGTTGGCGATGTCAGCCTCAACAGACTGGCGCATCATCAGCTCATGCTCGAATCTAATTAGATTTTGAGAGTAGAGAACACCGACATGAGACAAATATAACCCTTTAAGCCTTCTTGTTTGAAATTGACATGATGAAGATAGGTCCACAGAAGTATTAAGATTTACTTGGTTCTGAAGTCATCAGCAGCCAGTTTGGAGTTGTCAATCTGGAGCAGGATGCTGGCAGTGCCGATGGTGGCGCCAGCAATCTATAGATAAGAAGAACAATGGGAGTTGGTCAGGAGGCAAAAGTCTCATTGTGCAGTTACATACGGTAGCATACACTGGTTTGCTCTGAATTACACACTAATATATCAGTTAACTTCACATGCTTAACCATTTCTTGTTTATTTCAAGCTTTTATAAATACATCATCATTAATTGTCCATCAGAAGACCAATGATTTATGAGCATAAGGGACCATGCAGACTCTGGTCATGCCTATAATGTCTCAGCCCTTTTAAAACCCTCCCTTGATAATCATTAACAGCACAGCAAATATTTGAGTTGTCTGGTGTTCAAGCAGCCGAGACTGGCACACACTATACCTTGTCCTTCAGGTCGTTGATAATGGCCCAGTATTTGCTGTAGTCCCTCTCTGCTGCTGGCCCCTTCTGCTCGTAGTACTCTCTGATCTGCACCTCCAGCTTGGAGTTTGCCGCCTCCAGAGAGCGGACCTTGTCCAGGTAGGTGGCCAGACGGTCGTTCAGGTTCTGCATGGTGGCCTTCTCGTTCAGGTGCACGGAGCTCTGGTCCACGGCGTTGGACAGGTCGAACCCACCGCTGCCGAATCCCATGCCACCACCCATGCCGCTTCCCATGCCACCTCCATACCCGGAGGAGACGGTGCGCACGCTGGTAGAGGAGATGCGTGGGCCTGCTCTGAAGCTGAGTCCTGACACACTGTGGGCCTTGTGGGGAGCAGCACTTGATGTGTAGCTGCGGCTCTGCCTCATGACGGAGTGGGGACCACCCATGCTGCTTTGGCTGTAATACATGATGGCTGACTGTCTGCTGGTCGAGAGAGAACACGAGGAGAGAGGACCGTTATACAGCTGAAGACTGTAGCAGGACTGTGGAGTTTGATAAAGGGAGGCAGGCTCTTGATATAGTGCTGGACCTGGGGCGGGTCTGACTGGGAGGAGGGAGTGGAGAGGGTAGGAGGGAGTTTTCCTCCAGCCACAGGCTTGGCAGAACCTCCATTTGTTTTCCTTTAAGGACCAGGGTTCGGGTTTCTTTCCACTCCTGTGAGGAAACTGTTATGGAATGTGTGTGTCAGTTTGTGTCTTTCTGCATCTGTGTTATGTGTGAGGCGTCTGTTGGTCCGTGGGGATCTGAGTGCGTGTGTGTGTCTCCATCTGCATGTATGATTTGCGTATGCTTTCATTAATACCTTCAGGTCTAGCCTCGATCTCACCAGTCATTTTGGATCCTAATGCAAACAGAAAAGGCGTGTCATCGTCTTAGTGTCCCGCCATAAGTCAACATTCATATTAAGCCGTTTGCAAATAATATCTTTCATGATGATAAGGCTGCGTTACAGTCTGAGTAATCCAAATGAAACATTTAATCTCTCAGACATTATGTACTTTAACCAGTGGATACTACCAAACTGGTTTCATGAATCACTTGTTTACAAAATTATTATTTGTAGCAGCAACATGCTGTTACCGTGTGAGCAATTAAGAGCTTTTATACAGTTACTCTTTTAGTAGTAAGAGATAGAAGACTTCGATATCTCATTAAATGCTCATTTTATCTGAACGGCATTACAGTCCACCAGATAAAATGAGCCTGTAAATATTAAAGTTGTTACTGATTGACAGCCGTATGAAGACTTTGTAGCCTTGAACCACAAACCAGCGTTGCTTTCCATATTTTTAGTCCAAGCCATGTAAGGGAATTCGTCAGACCCCATTGTTCACCATATCACACACAACATCCCCCCTCAGTCCTGCATCCTGTGTGTGTGTGTGTGTGTGTGGGTGTTTGTGTTCGAGCGCACGTGTGTGTGTGTGTGTGTGTGTGTGTGTGTGTGTGTGTGTGTGTGTGTGTGTGTGTGTGTGTTGAGTTTATGAGGAGGCGTTTATCGGTTGCCTTATATGTTATAGGTAGTAGCGTGCATGCGCACAGTCCATTTTGTTAGTTTTGGCCACTCTTATGGGCTGTGTGAGGGATGAGATGGAACGCCTCAAGGGATCCTGTGTGGTTTCTGTGTTTGTGTGTGTGGGCAAATGTGTGGCTGGCTGGGTGTGCACGCAAAAACACACTGTGTGGGTGTGTGTGTGTGTTATCCTTATCTCAGAGTTGGGCTCTGGCCAATTTCCGTGCTCTTGTAGCATAACATCTGGTGTCAGCTGGGGCGAGCTGAGGGAGGCACATGGGGTCACCTCTCAGTCAGAGGGAGAAGTGAATCATGTTTCTTATGTACTGTGTGTAAACTCAACTGCATTACATAATCTAATCTCCAACCTAAAAAAAAAAATGGGGATCTTGATCACAGATACTTGTGGACAAATTAGAGGATTCTTTCTGGAATAAGATAAAAAGCGAAAACTGAAAACCCATTTAAGTCTTTAAACGTTTGTACGCAAACAAGAAACACATGTTCTCAACCTTTACTGTGGGCTACCTTTAATAATAACCTCATAATCTGATTAAAATGATTGTATTCCCCAAATTAGCTTTTATCTTGTCAGCAATCCCACTAAAATGTCCTCAGAACTGGTTCAACAAGATTAGAAAATGATTTTCAATATTCCCATGGCAAGATAAAAAGACTGGAATAAACCTAAAGAAACTAGCTGTTCCAAGGAACAAAGGTTGGTTAGGGATACCAGATGTGTATTTATATTACTTGGCTTACAATGGTGTATATCCAATATCCTGGGACTACAAGACAAATCCTGAGGGGGCATGTAGCTGGAGATGGCTGGAGCAGAAGATTGTTTCTGAAAATAACATGTTTCCCTAGCTTCCTTCTTTTATCACCGTAAATATGATAAGCGCATCGAAAGCCCTCTAATTTGGTTTTCGTGCAAAGTGGTTAAAGAATAACATAAACGTCTTAAAATCAGTGGTTCATCTATACCCTCTTGTCCCATATGGAATAACCTATTATACACAGCTGGTGGTAAACCTCTTTTTATTAACATATCGTAAATATTGTTGAGCTGGGTCAGGTACTAAATGATGGAGATTCAATACATTTTGGTTTAAATAATTCAAACTTCTTCCAATATTTACAGCTGAAATCTATTATGCGGAATTACACACTTAAAACATACTCTTGGTAATATTGAAACTATTGATATTCAATTAAGAGATGCTGCCAATGGCAGAAGAACTGTCTCCAAAATGTATAGATTGTTATGCCATACCTTCTTTGACTGTAGTGCATCTATAAAAGCACAACCATACAGATGGTACAGTTTTCCTTTTGCTGTACAGTTTCTAAAGACAGTTGTGTTATGGGCTTCCAACACCTCTAAAGCTTATTAATTAACACGTTATATCTGGTTTGTTTTATCCATATGAAAACTAAAGTATAAAAACAATAAAATAGTAATAAAATGATAAAATAGTTGTGGAGGTCCTGGAGTTTGGTCGTCACTGCCGTGAAGATTTTCAGGCAAGCAGTGGAGACCTTAGGTAATTACTGTGCCTGGCCAAGACTGTTTCCTGTCTTAATGCTAAACTACGCTAAGCTAACCGGTTACTGGCTCTAGCCAGTGGGCAACTCCGGTGTCTGAAAAGTGAAGCCAATGCTGAAGTGCCTTAAACTTGCATTCTTTCTAATAGCCAGCAGGGGGCGACTCCTCTGGTTGCAAAAAGAAGTCTGATTGTATAGAAGTCTATGAGAAAATGAGCCTACTTCTCACTTGATTTATTACCTCAGTAAACATTGTAAACATGAGTTTATGGTCTTAATCGCTAGTTTCAAGTCTTCTTCAATACAGCATGATGTTCATTTAGCTTTATTATCATAAAGCGTGGCAGGATTTAGGGCGTGGCTACCTTGTGATTGACAGGTCGCTACTACAGCGTTCTTCGGTCTGGGAGTTTAACCCAACTTTAACCCTTTCACAGTGTGTTTTCAGTTCATGAAAATTAATTATAACTTTTTGGTCGCCTAAAATGGTCTTATTCAGTGTTCGGTTGTACTTAACTCCACTATCTCGTGTCACTTCTGGTTGCAAAAGACCAAGATGGCGATGGCCAAAATCCAGAACTCGAGGCTTCAAAACGGCAGTCCACAAACCAAATGGTGACGTCACGGTGACTATGTCCACTTCTTACAGTCTATGACTCTAGTTTCATGTTTATACAGTCATGAGAGTAGTATCTAACTCTGGACAAGAAAGCGTATAGGCATATATTCCAAAGTGTCCAACTATTCCCCAAAGCGACCCACACAATTCAAAGTGTACTGCAACATCTTATACCAGACTCATTCCTGTCTGTGTTATTCTAGACTCTTTAAGACTTCTGTACATAGTTTGCACCACCAAATGTCTTTTTTAAGGGAAATAACTTTTATAATATGAAATAAATCCTTATATAGAAGCCTCTTGTGGTTTGGGGAGTTGAAACAGTCTAAAAATATTATATGGATCAAAACCAAAATTCAATATGTTGGTCCCAGGTTGCTCTTGCCTTGATTGGAATTAAAAACAAGTCAAGCCATGTTTATTTGTGTAGCACTTAATCACTGTTATGTATAATCTCAGCGGGCCTGTCAGCACCCACATTATGAAAACAGTGATTGAAAAATGACTCCTCCAAACTAAGACCCTCGCTGAGAACAAGAAAAGAACTCCCACAAGGAGATCAGAAGGGAAAAATACACAAAACCCTGGGAGGTGCTGCTAGCTGTCTCACGGGTGCAGAAAGGGACAAAGTCTCTGGAGACGTGTGCAATGTTTATCTAAATGTTTACAACCAGGTGAGTTTACTGTTTGTTGTCCACTACATTCCAGGTCAATTAATGTATCACAGTTCTGAGGAACTTTTTTGTCCTGGTTGGGTTTTCTTCTGAAACGTAGCTTTATGTACAGTAGGCCAAAGACAAATTACGAAATAAATGAGATCATGTCCTCATGGGCTGGAGACCATCTGTGTCAGATGGGTGTTTTCACTAAAAAGCAACCTCATGATTCATGCACACGGTTGACTGAAATCCCCTCTACAATCTTACAAGAAACTCTACCGCTTTGTCTTTTTCATGTTTTTTATTTGTAGTATCAATGCAACCAATTTGCAGTTATATTGTAATTACTATGGTGAATGAGTAAGACATGTAATGACGGTGTGTTTACAGCTTCTCATGAGAACTTCAAACCAAGATTAAGCTACTTTTTGGTATCTAGCTGAGTAAGATTGAGAACAGAGTCTGTGATACTGAATATTTACTTAAAACAAAGAGGGCCTGCAAGACTTCCAGTAACACTGAAGCTTAAAATAAGCACATGATCTAGTGTGATCACTGATTCAAATCCCATTAATCTTTGAGAGCTTTCTTTTTAACTTTATCTAAATCTTAAAGTGTCTGCACTTGTTCTTTGTGGGAGTTTTTTATGCATTGTGAGTCATAAACTGTATGTAGAAATACTACTCCACCCACTCCCCCCTTTAAATCCCACTGCTTGCTGAAACAGGTTGAGTAAAAGCTGAAGATGAGATTCTCTCCATAAATAGACTTCAACCTTTTGCAAAGGAGACGGTGCAGTCTGTTGCCCGACACGTTTTGCATTGATTTTTCCTTTTATGGTGCAGCTTTGTTGTGGGATGTGTATCATGTCATTATGTTGTATATTAATTGCAGTGCACTCAGCTGTAATTAACAAGTTATGTAGCAAATTTAAAAAAGACAGAGAAAATGTCTAACTTTGAAAAACACTGATTACATATTTGGTACCGAATCCCCGGTTATTGTGGCACTGTAAAGTAGACTCACAATGAACTGTAACAGGGAGGTTACATCCGGAAATTACACTTAAATACTTCATCCATGATGTTCTGTTTTGAGTTTCCTTCTTTCAATAGTAGAGAATAGAGGGATGGTACCTATTCAATGCAAAAACAAAGAGAGTCTAGACTGAAGACATGAAGGGAAGTCCGCTTTTTGTTTTTTTAATTTAAGCTTATCTCAAAACAGTATCAAAATAGTCCAGGTGCAGTTGCAGCATAGCAACTACGAGGAGTGCATGTGTCAACTACTCATGCTTGAATTTCATCTATTGTGTTGATGTCTGGATGGTTTGGATTCCTGCACCTGAGCGCAGGGGAGCACAGTGTCCCTGCCATCAGTTTCGTCATGCAATGGGAATGAGAGTCGGTTGGCGTTCCCATGTCATTCACAAACTGGTCACTTCCGTTATGTCTTGTCAACATGGCACATCAGTGCACCTTTGTTCTTTGTTTTAGCATATTGAGGTTTGGAGCTCCTGCTTGCACATGTGGAGCTCCAACTCCCATCAACAATGAGCAGCTGTCGATGCCACATGTTGAATCGTCACCTAAAGGACACATTCTTATCAATAGAATATAATGTGAGTTATGCCTGTGCAACGCTTTTTTTTTATCTTCAGGTGATTATTACAACATAATGTGGACAAATAGCGCTGTTCATTGGAGGAAACAAGTTTGCTGCTCCTGCACTGAATGTGAGTCGGGTGCTCCACCTCCGAAAAGAACTACAGTGTGTTTGCTTTCCCCTAAACAAACTCAGGGGAAAACACAGCACTCAAGCAGTAGTAATAAAAAAAGGTTTAACAGTGAGCCCATGTCGTCACCATTTTGGTGATTTTAAATTTTCATCTAGCACCATCATCAAGATCAGAATTTGGACAATATGTTTTGGTTTATGACATAATACCTGCTGATGGAAATCCCATCAGTCTTAGCTACTTTGTGTTAAAGGCAGGGTTGGTAAAGATTTTAGAAACTTTTTTTGTTAAATTAGTTGAAATTTTCTTGACATCCCATCAGCAATCGATAAATCAAACGCTCTTACAAAAAAAGCAAAAAACAATCCGGTATCTATGGCTGTCACAGAACTGTAATAAACCCGTCCAACATTTAATTTGGCCTTTATGTAATGGTTGGACGGACTACCTGTCCGTGCACTCATTGCATGTCTTCCACAAGCTGCTAGTTTTACAGCTGTGAGTAGGCCTACTAACAATAGTCATGTTTGCCATTCACGTTCATTATCATAATGATAATTGTGGGGGAGTGGCTTTGGAGGGAGGCCTGAAGCAATGAACTGTCAATGTTGCCGACTTCGTGACTTTCTCGCTAGATTTATGGACTTTTGGAGCTAGTGCTGCTGGCTACTTTCATTGGAAAAGAGTTGACAACACTGGGCTGGGTTTTTTGGTTGGATCATTTTTTTAAATCTAGTGTACTCCTGCTAGTGTCTGAAGATCACCCACCCTGCCTTTAAGTACTAATTAGCACATTTTAGCATGCTAACACATAAAACTGAAAATTATGAATACGGTAAACAGCACGTTAGCATTGTTGTTGTAGGTATGTTAGCATGCTGACATTAGCATTTAGCTCAGAGCACCGCTGTGCCTAATTACAAAATATAATGATAAAATCAAAAAATAATATACAAGTAAAGAAATAAGTAAAGAAATCAATGAATAGATTATTTTCAATTTCCCCGTGGAGAGCCATGTTTTTCCTTGAATGACAAACAGCACTGTATTTGTGCAGTAACCACTGAGCTGCCCATTCAATTCAATTCAATTCAATTTATTTTTATATAGCGTCAAATCATAACAGAAGTTATCTCGAAGTTATCTCCCCATCGCACCACATTCTGGGAAAACTGGCACGGCAGTTAACTAGGACTGACCTCTGTGACCTTGTGTGTTTGCCTAGGCCAATAAGGGTTTGTCTGTCGGTGTGCTCTGTGAATCAGTTCCAAAGTTATACGACTTTTAGCAAGAAGCCATTTCCACCCTGTGTGAAATATTAATCAGTCCTTTCTTGCTCAAGCACCAACCATTCTACAAAGTTAGTAAGAAAATCTATCCTGAATCTTTTGAAATGTCCTGCTCCTCACAGAGACACAAACAGATATAGTGGTGCCCAAACAGCAGCCCTGTGCAGAGTTAGCAACTATGAATCACAGATGTGAGCCTGTAATGGAGCAACACGGTCCTTGAAGCCTCCTCTCGATGTACCACACCCCTCCACACCGCATTATCAAATCCTGCTCAACCATTCAGCAGGCACTGTGCAATCACATCCCAGCATGCAACATTTCTCACAAAGGTCCTGGACTGAATCATTGACTGAACATTCACAGTGTGAATGTGCTGAGAGGTCAAATTATATCTGTATGTGTGTGTGTGTGTGTGTGTGTGTGTGTGTGTGTGTGTGTGTGTGTGTGTGACCTGTTACAGTGAAAGTTGGTGTGTTGGTCCTATCTATGTAGGAACAGTTTCTGCAGGCAAAGTTAAACATTCACCTGCACATTGTACATTGAATTATCAGCTGTGCATATAGACTCTTTCATTCATCCACTGTAGTTTGGGTAAACACAAGTCTGTTGAGTCAACAGACCTACCTTTGCTCATTCCAAGAGTACATATAATAGTAAAGATGTTTAAGAAGGAAGCTTGTCTTGTCTACTTAGGATGATGATGATGAAAGGTATCCATAGCATGGTGTAAGAAACTGCAAGATATGATAAAAATGAAACCCACACAAAGTTCAGACTAGAGAAAAAGGTGATGTAATAATGTCTTCAGGGGTTGAGACATCTCTCAGTTGACTGTCTGCAACGGATTATCACACAGCCACACCCTTCCTGTAGAACAGCTGTGGAGGTGAGAATCACAGCTAAAGTGCACCATCTAGTGATAGTCACTGCAAAAAAAAAAAAAAAAAATGCTTACCGTGGACATCAAGCACGTATTCTGTGCAGGAGTCACCAGTAAATCACCACGCCGCCACGCCCAACGGAGTTGTTGAAGAGTTGAAACTGCTGGCGTATCAAACTTTCTTTCCCTGAAAGAGAGAGACAGAGAATTTGTTGTCATCAGATCCTCAAAGTAAAGAGAAATATGAGACTCAAACCGCAAAAGTGTTGTGTATAATGACTACTATATGACTTATTGATGCAATAACATTGAAAGAATGTGTTTAATTGTCAGTAAGACGTTTATGTTCCCACACGAAGTATGTGGCAACCACACCTGCATGCACACACATGACAGGTAAACAGCTGCAGGATGTGTCTGTGTGAGTGGCTGAAGGAATCTGGACTGATGGAGCGAGCAGAAAAAGACAGAGACAAAGCATTCTTGGTAGCTCATCATCTCGTGTCCATGTTGATCTCTCTGCCCACCGTTCACGGTTGAAAAGTGAAAGACAGTAGGCGTGGGGAGCTGACGGGAGGTGGTGAGTTGTCGCTTCAGGATTGGTCCGTGTTTTGTTGGATATTTTTTAGCTCACTTGCATCTCTAAACACTGGACGGTCATTTTAACCACTGAAGGATAAATTGAAGCCAATTTGTGAGATAAATATGGCAGCGACACACTTATGACCCCTCTCTGACAACACAACCTGCAGTGTTTTGATTTCATAATAGAACTAAACACAAATGTATCACTCAGAGACTGTGTATCAGGACTACTACTTTATTTCATTGGATGTCTCTGTCCTGGGATTTATCTGTGATTATTTTAAATCAGAACTGATTACAGTGTGAATAAGACCGAGGCTGGACCGAGTGCTGGGAGGAGGGGTTAAAGGAAACGCTACTGCGCCTGCTCTATGGGCCCAATGGATGCGGAAGATCGCCGGAAGATCCGAGTACTTTATCTCTCGGCATTCGAGCCATTCTGGCTTCATGCGCCACTGAGCAACTCTCATAAGAATGAACGGTAGCTGCCTCCAGCGCTGTATCCAGTTCTCTTTGTACATCCATACTTTACCCACTGAGCTATAGTCGCCATCATTAATTTTATGCATCACATTATTTTCACTTTAGAATAAATCTCATTCTACACTGGACCAGTGCATCAGTGAGTAAACAGAGGCAATCACACAGAGGGTCCATGCGCCTCTTATAGTGCTATACTATATAGTACTTATTCACTGTCTATATATATTATATAGTCCTTTGTCTTGCATAGACAGTGAAAACTTATGTGATTAATTATTTATTTTTCACATATTATCCATTTAGGTCCAAAAATTGTTTTCAGATTGAAATTAAAGCATACATTTTCATGTTTATCAGTGTAAAAACTGTTTGTATCCACTATAGTTCAATGTTAAAAACTAACAACACCAAGAGCAGAGTGAATACTTCTTGTAGGCTAATTATTGAGTGTAACGCCCTCATTTAATGTACTAGTACTGCAACTATGTCACTTAGTGTTTCCGTCCTGATTTATAGGATCTGTCATCTGTGATTTAATGATCCAATCAGCCACTTAAAACTGTCAACAAATAATGCTGTCACATAAAAACACTGCTTGCACAAGCATGCATACATAAAGGAATGTTGCTGTACCTGAAATGCCTCTTACCAATGTAAACGCACCATCAACGTTGATTATCTTCAAGAAAGGATCTGTAGTAAGAGTAGTGTTGGCACAGACAAGGCCTGCAGAGCAGCATTTTTGTCTCCCGTGTCTGAGAGAACAAAGGATATTTTCTACAGAGAGCAGACGGAAATGTTTAAAAGGATTAAGGTGGTATTGAGAGAGTTGTTTTACAAGCCAACCGTGCAGTGCTGGAGGGCTGTTAATCCTGCAAGGCTTCGCATGTTGAAGCTGTAAATCATCTTATAAGTCAAAAGAATTAACATGAAGAATAGATCCTATAGTAAAAACTAGGGCTGTCAAAGTTAACGCGATAATAACGACACCACTAATTACCTCCGCCAAGGTCGAAGGACTAGGAAGGAGGTCATGTTTTCACCGGCGTTGGTTTGTTGGTTTGGTTTGTTTGTTAGCAGGATTACTCCAAAAGTCTGCAATGGATTTGAATGAAAGTTTTTTGTGGGGTGGGGTGTGGCACAATCTGTGATCCGCAGAACTGTAGATTCTGCGTTTTTTCACATTAAATTCTGTGAAAAGACAGTTGAGTTCGCCCAAGCACACTTGATGATTGTTGGAAAGAGTAACGATGACGGTTTAGGTGAGTTTTATTTTGTTTCTGTCCAGTTTGAATGAAGTGTTTTACGATGCTCCGCTACATAGAGCTGATCTCAACATAAACACAAATACACATGGATGATGGTGCAAGCTGAACGAAGAGGGGGTGCCATCCTAGTTTCTTTAATGCATTCACGCAATCAATCTTTCGGAGGTTGTAGCAGGCTCGGTTTTAAAGCTAGAAAACCTAACGAATCCGTTGGTACCAACCATGACACACTGACTTGTCATGAAGGAGGCTAAATAACGCTCCAGACTTTCCATGGGTACCCACGAGTCTCCCCTTTACAGACATGCCCACTTTATGATAATCACATGCAGTTTGGGGCAAGTCATAGTCAAGTCAGCACACTGACACACTGACAGCTGTTGTTGCCTGTTGGGCTGCAGTTTGCCATGTTATGATTTGAGCATATTTTCTATACTAAATGCAGTACCTGTGAGGGTTTCTGGACAATATTTGTCATTGTTTTGTGTTGTTAATTGATTTCCAGTAATAAATATATACAAACATTTGCATAAAGCAGCATATTTGTCCACTCCCATGTTGATAAGAATATTAAATACTTGACAAATCTCAATTTAAGGTACATTTTGAACACACATTGCTTAAATGTGCAATAGTTTTAAAAATGAAACCTGATTTAGTCTTGGGGGATCTAAACTTTCTAAAAGAAGGAAAGAACTTGTGTTGACGTGAGCCAATGCATAGTATTACAACACAAGATTATTGTGATCAATAGTGCATAGTTTGACATGTCATAGCAGGAAAAGCAGAGGCATAACTAATAACAGTATTCCCTGGTATTATGCACACTGTCTCACCTGGACACTTAAATGGAACGGAGCCATCGTTGATTAATTACACCCGTCTTTCATCTTCTGTGACAGGTCAAAATGTCTGCAGGCTGATATATGTACCAAATACCTGGAACAAACTCCCAGAAAACTGCAGGTCAGCTGCAACACTTCTTTTAAATCAAAGCTGAAGACTTTGCTGTTTGCTGCTGCTTTTAGATAGATGGGTGGATGGATAGACTTTATTGTCCACCTCAGTGGAACTTTGTCTTAGGCTTCTCCAAATAAAACAAAGTTTCATAACACACATAACACAACCCACCATTAAAAGACAAGAATATACAACGTACAACATACAATAGTGTAATGGGCAGGTAGCAGCAGGTTATATAAATATTAAAAGAGAGCACATCTTGTGAAATAACAAATGTTCCCTCGTGCAGTCATGCTGAGTTCAATTCCTGTATGTCGGCTCCAGCCCTTTTGGTGCCCTAGACGAAATTTGGATTTGGTTTTGTTTGTATTATAAGTTATTTTGTTTTGGCCACATTTTATTATTTTATTAAATCAAATAATTATTAATTTCTTACGCAGCACTGTAACTTTTATTTTTGTATTTTGTACCTGTCTTATTCTATTATAGCTTGTTTTTATTTAATGATGAGCAGTGAGAACCCACAGTTTGCTGTTTAGGTCACTACTTTTATCTTTTATAATGTGTTCCTCGATGCCTTTAATGTTTTATGTAAAGCGCTTTGAATTTCCTTGTTGCTGGAATGTGCTATATAAATAAACCTGCCTCACTTTGCTGTGAGAAAGATCTATTAGATGAGATGCCATCTTGTTACCATTATCATGTTACTGAGTATCTGACTGTCAGATTTGACTCTTTTCAGCTAATCAAAAGAATTGATATATAAATAATGATAATAATTATTAAATTTTTTTGTCTTTGCTATAATGATTTGAGAGTAAAGGCTAACCCAAAGGCTTCAAAGCTTTGACCGTTGCCATGGTAATTGACCTCCAAATCACTATTTGAATGCTTCAGGGTTTGTTTTTGTGGGGTTTTTTTTGGGGGGGGGCAGTTATATTTTTATATATAAGTATGTAATAATAATGCATAAATCCCCAAATAGTCCATGAAATAAGGAATAATCCCACAACATTATTCATTATTCATATTCAGCATTAATTATTATTACTTATTCTCAGATGGATATCGCTGTTTGTTGTGTGTAGAGGTGCGTTTGTTTACTGTAGTGCGGCAGCGGCACTGAAACAGGGGAGACAGACAGAAGAACGTGTCAGCCTGCTGCACCGCGCTGCTCTGCGAAGCTTCGAATACCTTCGAATATTTCTCATCGAATCTTCAAAGCCCAAAAAATGGTATTCGGGTCAGCCCTATTTATGATCACCACACAGTATTTAAATCTTTTATCTTAAGATACAACACAGTCTAAAATGAAAAACCTACAACTTCAAGTCAAGAACTTCAAACAGGCATCATCCCACATTAATCATTTTATTAGCTGATAGCTGTCGCTGGAGTAAAATGTGCCTCTAATACTATTTCCCACATCGTACGATGTTTAAAGAAACAGACCGACATTCTTCAGATGCAGTCAAACCATCAGTCATCCCCTTTTTCGGCCTCACCCTGCTTATCAGTGTGACTGCTGACTGAAGCGGTGTGCGGTGACAATAGATGGAGGCAGTCAGGCAGAGATAACCGGAAAGAACAACAGCAAGGTGCTAATTTTCTACTGGCATGGGGGTGTGCTTCTGTTATGTGTAGGCTGCGATGATAATTACAAAACCAGTCAAACTAGCTGGTACTTTTCTTGAAGTTAGACTTTTAGAAGTTGGTCGTGAGTTTGCTACCAGCATTTCCAAATTTTACAACAGAGTTAATGAAGGCCTGCGACTGGTGAGTGCAGTTTCACTAGTGAAACAAGTTTAGTTTATCAGTAACTTGTCAGGCTCGTTCTACAATATTCAGAGGGGAAACAATCTAAACAAAACTATATTGTCTGTGTATTTATTCAACCTCAGTGTTTCAACCGCTATGATTCAATCCTATAGAATCAGATAATCAGATAACTGCAGGGGTGCAAGAAGTACTCAGATCTTTTACTGAAGTTAAAGTAGCAATACTACAGAGTAAAAACACTCTGTTGCAAGTAAAATTCATCAAAACATACTTAGAGTACAAAAAGTAAATGTACTTATTATGCATATGCCCATATCAGAATCATACATATTATATTACTGGATTATAATTATTGATGCATTAATGTTTACATCGGTTTAATGTTTCAGCTGGTAAAGGTGGAGCTAATTCAAACAACGTTATATACTGCTGGGTATCTTTATCTATAATAATACATCATCATTTATTAGTTGATTTATATTTTGTATTATTAATCTGAATCTGCAAAGTAATTTACATTATTATGTTAGGGATAATGTACTGCAAGCCGGTCGTTGTGAAATAAACCCAATAGGGTGATGAGGCACTGCCCTGAAGGGGTTTATTTCACAACAATGACCTGCTAGCTGTACATTATCACGCTTTTTACACAGCTACTTACTTAAGAAATCAATAATTGATACAGAAACGTCTGCCAGAGAGAAATAACAGACCGAATCATGTGCCTCGGTGTCCTCCGGTGTCCACCGCTGCTCCTAATGGGATCTACAAGATTTCACAGACCGGAGGAAAACGACCAATCAGAGCCGAGCTGGAGCCTTGCCATCTCTGAGCAGCTGTCAATCACTCATGAACTCCGAGACTTTGGCCAATCACATGTCATTTCAGAGAGAGAGCGTTCCTGCTTGGTAATTCCTCAACTGATCTCAACATGGCTGAGGGTCACAAACTTTCTCATTTTACAGCTAAACAGTACACTACAAGATGTTTCTGAAAACATTTGAGGTGAGAAATAAGAATTACAGTAACAGAATATTGATTCATATTTGATTGAGTGATGCAATATATGGTACGGTATATATATATATAATCTAAGTTTATATTGGATATGTTTCAACACAGATGGAGTACCATGTGTCCGGCTTACTTTCCTTTTTCTTTTCTCTTGCCTAACGTAAGTGGCTTCTTGTAAGTCCATGCAGGCTTTATAACACTCATAACAGGTATAACACCTGAATAAAAATATATATATTCCTTCATTAATACATTTATATTGTATACAATTATCACAGTCTTGAAAACCTTAACTAGACGCTTATGAAGACACACAAATAGCGTTGGCTATCTTATAACTGCCTTGCCCTCAACCTTTGGCCCCAAGTTTCACTGAGGTGGAATTGTCGCTGGTATGTGCCATTTCTGTCACTGCTATGAGTTTCTTCCTTAAGAAGGCCTTATTTGAAAGTATATGTGTCTGTGCCTCTAAACCTGCTTTCAAGCAAACAAACAAGGAAGGCTGCAATTACAAACTGCCAAAGAATTGAACCGAGGAGAATTCAAGGCATGCCCTCTCATTAAGAAACGATAAAATGTGGTTCGACCTGAAAAAGGCGGATGAACCCCTACCCACCAGTCACCACACCTGCGCTGATGAAGAGATTGCATAGAGGAGTAGGGGGGTAGCATTCTTCCCTTTCAACTACCCCTCCTAGCCCTTCCCACTTTGCTCTGTGAGCCAGCTATATAACCAAGGAGACCAAAGTTATGCTTTCAACTGCAGATCAACTCCAGTGATTCTACCTGATTCAGATCCATATCCAAACCTCCCAGCATGTCTTTGAGCAGCAGATCCTACGGTCAGAGGACCATGAGTGTCTACGGTGGAGCAGGCGGCCGTGGCACCCGCATCTCCTCAGCCCAGCAGAGCTACGGAGCATCCTCCGGAGGCTTCAACCTGGCCGATGGCCTTGACCTCCACGTCGGGGCCAACGAGAAGGCCACCATGCAGAACCTGAACGACCGTCTGTCCACCTACCTGGAGAAGGTGCATGCCCTGGAGCAGGAGAACAGCCGCCTGGACAAGCAGATCAGAGATTGGTACCAGACCAGAACTGTCATCTGCCACGACCACACCAGCTACTACGCCATCATCGACGACCTGAAGGACAAGGTAAGAGGAAGTAAACAGATGTGTGTGTGTGCGTTTCTGTGTTTTCTGTTCTCTTCTCATCTTTCACTGCGAGTGTGTGGAGAGAGGTAGGCGTAGAAGGAGGCCATCTTATCAGGAAGCACAGAAAGCAGCACTGTGGTGATTGTCATACCAGATTCCTTCCAACAGTGCATCACATCCTGCCTACAGTGTTCAGTGTCACAGTGATAATTACAGAGGGATGCAGTGTAGGTTGACTGCAGAGCTCAACTGATGTATCAGAAAGTTGATATTACAAGCCAATATTTTACAGTACATCAATTTTGCATAGACTGCAAACATATTTTTCTTAATTTAAGCTTATTTAAATAATTATACATATATATGATTTTGTTTATATACATGTTTCACATGTGCTGTTGCTCTTTAAGAGACACATTTTGAAGGGATCCTCTCCATAAAAAGTGTAGAAATAGAATATCAACCAACGGATAAATCATCATTGTGTAAAAGTACAACTGTATGAAACATGAGCTTGCTTGTACTTTTTCTGACGTGTTTTTGTTCTCCTCCTCAGATTCGCATCGCCTCTAGGCTTAATGCCAAGACAATCCTGGACATTGACAACGCAAAGCTGGCTGCTGATGACTTCAAAATGAAGTGAGTGGACTCGCCTGCCTCTCCCTGTGATGCCACATAAGTGAAACATCACATGAGCATCGAAGCGTGAACTCATGTCTCACTGACAACTTCTTCGTCTTAATGACCCACTAAAACCTCTCTGACCTTTCCTCCGCTCAGGTATGAGAACGAGCTGGCCATGAGGATGGCTGTGGAGGCGGACATCGCTGGACTGAAGAGGGTGCTGGATGAGATGAACCTGGCCAGAATGGACCTGGAGAGTCAGTATGAGGCCCTGAAGGACGAGCTCATCATGCTCAAGAGGAATCACGAAGAGGTGAGAGAGTCTATAGATGAGGGAGTTGTGGTGCGTTCATTTTTAAGCAATCCAAGGGCTTGTTGATGGAAGTCAAAAAAGCAACGAAACTGATAGCTTGCATCTGTCGACACCCTTGATGCATTCCTGCACACAGGCCAACACCCACGCTGTGTTTGCATGCATGCACGTAACCTGAAAGTGTGTTACTACACACTTGGAACTAAACACACAGCAGCTATTCACTGTAAGACTTACTTGTCACCATTTATCACAGCCATCTATTGTGGTCTAAGCTGGCCAGAGTTTGCACACGTGACCTCTGCCTTACCTCTGATAACACTGAAGAAACTCCTTGTTAGCTTATTGTTTTTATAAACAGGTCTGCCGCCTTCTCCCTTTTCCCAGCGCTGCCCCTCTTCCTTCTGCACACTTCCTTGTATTCTTCTCTCCCTCCATTAGGTCATGTTTGTCTCTCACACAAACACACACACACAGATCAAAGAACCAAAAGCATACATGCAATGCAGTACAAAAAGAGAATCCATCGGATGCTCTAATAAAAAGATAATGAATTATTTTAAGTTATTTCAACAGCTCACTGAGGAATTGTCCTTTGACCCCTACAGGAGCTGATTCTGATGAGGAGTCAGATGGGCGGCCAGGTCAATGTGGCCGTGGATGCTTCTCCCTCTACAGACCTGAACCAGACTATGTCAGAGATCAGGGAACACTATGAGACCGTGATCGGCAAGAACCGCAAGGACCTCGAGGCGTGGTACCAGAACAAGGTATGAAGTTACTACTGCTCAGAATACAGCCACTTCCATAGTTCAGTTGAGCTTATTTATCTCGATAGTATGCCAGTACTCTACTATACTTGTTGGGTAAAACGACGAATGTTGTTTTCTCTGATCTGGTCAGATCGCGGCGGTGGAGCAGGAAGTGATCACACACACAGAGATTCTGGTGACGACCCGATCAGAGATTAAGGACCTGAAGAGCACCGTCCAGAGGCTTCAGATTGAACTGCAGTCCAACCTGAGCATGGTATGTCAACATGTATTAACAATAAAGATCATCCATTGGATGTGACGCTGTGATGCTCCTACACATAATTCAATTCAATTGATTTTAGCGTCAAATCATAACAAGTTATCTCGAGACGCTTTTCATATAGAGCAGGTCTAGACAATACTAATAGAAACCCAACAAGAGATCCCCCCCCCATGAGCATGCATTGTTATGCGACAATGGCAAGGAAAAGCTCCCCGTTTAGCGGGTAGAAACCTTGGGCAGAATCCGGCTTTTGGTGGGCGGCCATCTGCCTCGACCGATAATAACAACACTGTAGATGTTTAAAGAAATTCGCCTTCTTGCAGAGAGTTCGATGAGAAGACTGATATGTTGAATGTGAAGATACAGCCAGCAGCCTGTAATCTAACTCTCAGCAAGAAAGCGAATAAGGGTCATTTTGAAGTACGAAGATAAACAAGATGATTACCTATACTCACCTAACAACTTCTTCCTCCGACCACAACAGAAAATGGCTCTGGAGGGCACCCTGGCCGAGACCCGGTCACGTTACGCTACACAGCTAGCAAGCCTCCAGACCATGGTCACAAACCTGGAGGCTCAGCTGTCCCAGCTCTGCGCCAACATCGCCACCACCAAGCAGGAGTACGACATGCTGCTGGACCTCAAGACGCGGCTGGAGTTGGAGATCGCGGAGTACAGGAGACTGCTGGATGGGGAGGATGAAAGGTGAGACGGAGAGAAACACTGATAGGATGGGGGGATTACAGCGAAAAATAAATATCCACTCCAGTTTGATTTCATGTCAGTATGTTCTAGACTAATGCTTTCTTCTTTCTTCTTCTCTCCATTACCAGCACAAGACAAGGTAAGCATGCATATAATTCATATTTTATCATTGAAATACTACTTGATTTTTAACTGGGTTTGAGAAATGTGATGTGATTCGCTCATGATTGTTGTATCTTTTCTTTTCCTCAGTGGTCACAAAGGTCATCACAGTGGTGGAGACAGTTGTGGATGGAAGGGTGGTCGGGAGCAGCAAGACCGTTGATGTGGATGTGGATGAGATCGAGTGATAAATTGGAAGCACTGGCAAAAAAAAATCAATAAAGATCATGCAGTTGAATTAAACGTTCTTGTGTGTGTTTTGTATTTTATAATGAATCAGAATCCAGTTTATTGCCAAGTAGGTTTTTACGTTTAAGGAATTTGCTTTGGCGTGATTGGTGCATAAAATAAGCATAAGTAAAAGAAAAGTAAATTCAAAATAAAAGTAAGTACAGAAATCAGGAAACAAATGAACAAATACGGAAGAAAAATACAAAAAAATAGTTATAAGAATTCTGTACAATATATCTGAGTTAAAATGAAAGCTGTATAGAAGAGAATTACGATGAATATATGAAAAAAATACTATGAAATATGTACAATATACTGTATATAATATACAATAATATATATACTGTGTATTATATATATATATATATATATATATATAAACTTATATATAATATATAAGTTTGCCATGTTATGATTTGAGCATATTTTTTATGCTAAATGCAGTACCTGTGAGGGTTTCTGGTCAATATTTGTCATTGTTTTGTGTTGTTAATTGATTTCCAATAATAAATACTGTATATACATATGTTTGCATAAAGCAAGCATATTTGCCCACTCCCATGTTGATAAGAATATTAAATACTTGAAAAATCTCCCTTTAAGGTACATTTTGATAAAAAAAAAAAGTGTGATTAATTTGTGATTAATTGCGATTTAATATTTGGATCGATTGACAGCCCTCTTGCTAACACATGGTGCTACCTGCTGTATTAGGACTATGTGTGCTAATTTTAAACTTCCTCTGCCTCATGGAACTGCAATATTAAGAGAGCTTACAGATTTTCTCAATCGCTTTGGCCCATTTGGCTCACAACAGTCTTAACTTTCTCTAAACTGTGAGTGCAGGTGTCACAACTGTTTCACGGGACACCACAACTCTATGTTTGCAAAAAGTAGTAACGCACCCAAAACATTTCATTAAAAAAAAAGTCAATACTTTAGGCTACAATACTGAAGTACACAGAAACAGGATGCACATTTGTGTTTACAGTAAATGCATTTGTGTAGCAATGTGTTACATGTACTGTAAACAGAATAAAAATCACCTTTGAGCTTTCAAGTCAAATACAGTGAACAGAATATTTGCCACAACATGGCATCCATGTCATTAAAATACATTTTTTAAACCCTGCAACAATGAAAAAAAGCTGCTGTAGTTCAGTAAAAAAACAACTAATTGTACCTCCTCACAGTACGTAACACCATGTCAGATATTTATGGAATATACATTGTCAGATTTTGATATTTGAATGGGTCATTTTGCATGTGATGACTGAAACAATGAAAGAATGTTTAGACGTTGTGAAGAGGATGACAGTTTCACTGAGAGTCAACTCATCAGTTTTGACCAGCAAGATATGTGCAAGTGGTTATTGTGCAAATTGTAGACAATTGTACTGACTCTTTGCACAGGTGCAATTTGCTTGAATGAATGAGAAATTCTAATCTGTTGTGAAAAACAAACTAATGGTTCAGAGATTTGAACACATTGTTTTGAAAAAAATAATTCTCATTCGAGAAGTGAGCCAAAGCGAATGAGAAAGACTGTAACAAGGTGTGGCAAGTCAGCCTTCCTGCCTTTTTGTCTCAGTGGCCAAACTAACAACCTAGTAGGGCACCTAAAAATCCCCTGTGACTCACAAAGCATTTTCCCCATAGACTACCATTATAAAAGAGACGTCAGTGGAACTCTTGAGAGGACTCATCAAAGTGCAAACAAGGTCAATTATTATTTTGGAATTTCTAAACCATCAATGTTTAATATTTTTTTTTAGAAAAGCAAAACTTTCATTGGAATAAATGTGCACCATTGGTTGTCAATTCTGTAAACTGCATACAAGCTCTGCCCCCTAGTGGCCAAACATTGGTTGAAGCAGCTTTAATCAGTGTAATGAGGGGCTGGGACCGATCCCAGCATGCATTGGGTGAAAATTAATTGTTTAATTAATGAGCTGTATGCCTCACTGTGTGGAAGTGACTGGGATCATTCTTTTATGTGTAAGGCAACATCAGGCTTGACTTAAACATTGCTCTCCTAACAAATAAATACAAAGATATACTGTAAATTCACTGAATTGTTATTTATCATTAAAATAATAAATCGTACACCAGCAACTTGGGAAAAAATCTTCAAAATTAACAGTATGTATATATATATATATATATATATTTAAATGCCGATGGGCGCCCTTCCTCATTTTCTGCACTGAGGTAACAAATAAACAAAAAAGGAAATGAAGAAAGAAATACACTTTTCACCCCTTTAACTGTCTTTCTAACACTTTATCATCTGCCCTCATAAGCCAACAATATCAGGGACCAATTGGTTATTTATATTATAATAACTACAGTTATTTATGAGAATAAAAATCTTAATTTTTGTCTTAAAACCATTGCGGTGTCTGATGTGTACTGCGGTTTATGGGGCTAGGGTTAGGGTTCTGGGGGGTTGAAACCTAACCCAGGCGGCGGGGCTCCAAATCCAAATTTTGCCTAGGTCTAGAAAAAGGGCTAGAGCCGGCCCTGGACACTGACACAGCCTCAAGCTTTTTAGGTTTCACAAATCTGTCAAAAATAATCATATAACGGACCTACCAAATATCCAAAGTAACTCTTGTCAGGACGACCTTTAGTTCATCTCAAAACCATGCCACTATCAAAACATCATTTGGAATTAAGACACAAATAAGTCAGACAAGACAACGTGGTAGTCAGCAAACTGGCATCATTTTATTGCATTCACATGTGTATGTGAAGGAAGAATTGGATTCATATGTTGCTTGTGGTTTTCAGGTGTGCCACCTGGTGTTGCGTTTGCTGCACGAGACACATTAGATGTAGATGATTATGATGATGTTCTCTGGGTGGAGGAGGAGGAGGACATCACTTTGCCATCCCTCAATTCCTCTGTGACTATTACCACCTTGGTAGATGAGGAGGAACTTGAACTTGAACCAATAACACCAGCACTGAGGAGGGGGAGAATCACAGTGCTTGCATTAAGTATCGGTATAATACCTCACTTTACAGAGATAGTAATTAGTTTAAAATGAAAGGACAGAATAATTCTTTGCAGACAAATTACCTGCCCTCTCCGTCCATGAGCCTCCTGTATTCTGCGATCTCCATCTCCAGACGGGTCTTGATGTCGAGCAGCATTTTGTATTCTTGGCCCTGGCGTTCCATGTCAACACGCATACACGTCAGCTGTTCTTCCAGGCTCGTCACCTGAAACTGGAGGCCCTGGAGCTGCATGGAATACCGTCCCTCTGTCTCTGCTAAGGTGCCTTCCAGGGACGATTTCTGGAGGAGGAAGGTGAAGAGAAGGAGTGATTAAACTGAAAAATACAGAAGGTGCATCAAATTGTATGTAAATGCCGTAGGTCGTTATCATTTACCATGCTGAGTTGGGACTGTAGCTCGATCTCCAGGCCTTGCAGTGTGCGACGGATCTCAGAGATCTCTGACCTGGACGTATTGAGACTCTCTGTGCTGGCTGCCACCTCCTTATTCAGCACCTCTGACTGCAGTAGACATGGGAGAACATCAGTGTCATGTATAACTACATATGTTACATACGTACCAATCTAAATAGGCAATGAGAAGTTACTTAGTCAATTAATATCATCACCAGGGTTTTGGCCCAGTCTTACCTTTGATTGGAACCAGCAATCAAGGTCTCTCTTGTTCTTGGCGGCCGTGCCCTCATACTGCTCACGAATTTCAGTCATAATGAGGCTCAGGTCTGGCTGTTGTTTTGCGTCCACCTCCACATTGATCTGTCCGCCCATCTGGGTTCTCATTGATAGCAATTCCTGTTGAATAAGAGGAGTTTGGTAAAAGGTGGATGATTGCGGAACTGTTTGAGTAGATTTTATTCGACATTCGGAGACAGCAGATTAAATGCAAACCCAATCAGATGACTGCTGTCAAGCGTTTGCTACCCACCTCCTCGTGGTTCTTCTTGAGGAAGATCAGCTCCTCCTTGAGGCCTTCTATCTGCATCTCCAGGTCTGATCTGGACAGTGTCAGCTCATCCAACAGTCTCTTTAGACCGGCGATATCTGCCTCCACTGATTGACGCATGGCTAGCTCATTTTCGAACCTGTGAGGCAGCAAGAGATCGGACATTTGCAACTTAACATCAATGTATACATCTTCCATGTTTTGCTTCCAAGTTATTTCAGAGCTTTTTTTCCCTATTTTACTCTGTTTCAGACACTCTCTGTCTCTCATCCCGATACTTACTTGGTTCTGAAGTCGTCCGCTGCCAGTTTTGCATTGTCAATGGACAGATAGATGCCTCCATTGGTACAGGTGGCCAGCTGGATCTGTGTGATGAAGCAAGGTTTCATTTGACATAATTAGTGCAATTCTTTCATCAAACTGACTCCAAAGAGACTCTGTAAATGAAATATGCAGACGACAACACCTTATAAAAGCACTGAATGGAACACGAGGATAGTAATGGTCTCCGCAAAATCATGCTTTGCCACTCGGGGTAAGATAAAGTTCAAAGGCACCACATATTAATCTGATAGCTGCATTGTATTACAGTGTGACATGCTTTGGTATCTCATTCAGGAATCAGAAAGTCATGTGACATACCTTGTTTTGCAGGTCAGCAATGGTGGCCATGTACGCGGAGTAGTCACGGGAAGAGGGGGAGGTCTTACTCTCCAAGAACTGGCGGATCTTGAGCTCCAGTTCAGCGTTGGCCTTCTCCAGGCTGCGCACCTTGTCCAGGTAGGAGGCCAGACGGTCGTTCAGGTTCTGCATGGTGGCCTTCTCATTGGCCCCGACATGGAGGTCCATGTCGGCGGAGCCTCCGCCGAAGCCTCCGCCGAAGCCTCCGCCATAGCCTCCGGATGATCCCCCTCCAAAGCCTCCGGATGATCCCCCTCCAAAATAACCACCTCCACCGCCGAATTTGCCGGAGGAAACTGAGATTTTTGACCCAGAGCCACCTGCACCACCATACACGCTGGTCGCCCTTTGCGATGAGACTACTCCACCACCACCACCACTACCAGAGAGTCTTCCATAGCCAATCATGCCTGAACGCTGGGAAAACATCGACATTGTGAAGAGTGCTCAGGAGGTCTACCTGCCTTGGAGAGAATGAGATGGACTGAGATGCAGAGCTTTGCCTCTGCCCCCTTTTTATCCTGCACAAGGCTGCTGCTGCCTCCGGCTGTGGGTGGGGGCGTGCAGGACTGCAAGGGAGGAGCATTACCTAAATGGTTGCTCTGCCCCGCCCATCACACACACCCTTCAGGCTCATTTTGTGTCACGACCAGAAGGAGGAAGAGGGATTAAACTTAATCCCATTTTGTTAGTCAAGTTACTGAATTCATCCAAACCTCACAACTACCTGCAAACCTCATACAATGGCTTCATTATTCCATGCATCCTTTAAACCCATGCGCCATACTAATGTGCATGAAGACAGGGCATCCTTGTGAACCTTTATATTTCATTTCTACAAAGTATACTGTAAATTGTGAAACAGACACGCCCGTTACTGTCAGCCTCAGGTTAGTTATTCAGTCAAATCTGGCTGGGTTTTTTCCATCTTCAGGTGAGGTGTCTTAACTGAATTTTGTGACCTGATTCTTGAACAAGACTGATACACTGTGCTGGCCAAACCTGTTATGTTACCAAGGCAGCAAGCATTGCAAACACTGTCAAATAGATCATTATGATAGTTGTGTTTTTCACTTGACTCTCAGCCAGCAAACTTCTTCTCACACACCTCTTTGTCTTTTCTCTCTATTGGTTCTTTTGTCATAGTTTCGGTTATTTATCGCATCTTAAATTTCAATTTTGATACTCTCTTTTTTGATTTGCTCAACAATAGCCTGTAGGGTTTTCAGTTATAAGCAGTTTTTATAGACTTCAATGATGTCAGTCGATACCTGGCCTTATTCAAGACTGGGCACAGCACTGCTGGAAAACCACAGATGTGCCTGTTCTGTATTTTTCTTTGCATTGTACTTTGGCATGTCCATCATTCCCAAACAAGAACAAGCGCTTGCTTGTTTGCTCCTTTCCATTTTGCCACAGTATTTAGTTCAAGTCTTTACAGGCATTTTGCTTCAAGAGTTGTTTTACTTCTAACTAACAAATTACTATTGCAGACTGCACATCTACAGCCTGGAGTTATACAAGCCAGATGTTCCTTTTTACTGCTGATATTCATTTCGAGGTTGCAAACTCATCACATGCATGTGCTAAACGGCTATAAATAATGCCCAAGATAGTTTGAAACCCCAGTAATATATGAGTGAAGATATTTTTCTCTCACTGGAGATAGCATTTTCACACCAACACACCAACTTCTTATGTGTACACACAGCTTAGTTGCACTTCATTAAGGGTTTCACTGCCTCATTCGCAGATGCCGCACTCAAGTTCACCTGCAAGTATGTAAGTAAGTAAATTTAGTGGTGAACGTCATTGTCTCTTGACATTTGTACCATTTAAAAAATGTTGCTTCCAATCTCACTTCTTAAAGATGTATCGTTTGCACTGACAGCAGAACCAAGTGATGGTGTAAATGTGCGTTCACATAATACAACGCAACAATGTGCACATTGTTATATTTGTTCAATCAGACATCCCTGTGATAGAATAACATAAGGGTGTGGCACTGGAGAGGTTTAAACAGCATATTCCAACAACGTACTGGTTGAGCAAGTTTATGTAAAGTTACCTGTAAGTTAGTGTCAGAATTAAAAGAACAATTGTCAAAGACATGTTAATGTGTGAGACACCGAACCACTGTGAGAAACATACATCTCTGCGATAAACGATTGCACAAGTCAGTTTTCTGTAGAATGAATAGCTCACATTTCATGAAATGCTGAACACATTGATGCACATTGAACAACTTGCAAATAACTGAATCACTTCAGTGATAAAAACTAAATAGAATCTATGCAAACATATAGAACATTTTTCTTGTTTTTTTAAATACATTTTAATAGTAACTGACTGTTGTAAGGCAGGCATTTTTCCTCAGGCAGAGAGCATTCCTGCTTGGTAATTCCTCAACTGATCTCAACATGGCTGCCGGGTCATAAACGTTCTCATTTAACAGCTAAACAGTACACTACAAGATGTTTCTGAAAACATATGAGGTGAGATATAGACATTACAGTAACAGAATATTGATTCATATTTGATCAGCGCTGCCTAGTTTGACCGTTTGATAAAGTTTGCAAGTGATTGACAGCTGCCTCCGTTGAATGAACAGCCAATAGGAACGCTCTCTCTCTGAAATGACCTGTGATTGGCCAAAGTCTCCCGTCACAGGCTAGATTTTTTAAAGCCTGAAAACAGAGGAGGTGCAGAAGTTTAGTTTTCTCTCAGAACACTTGATTTACAATATGCTGAAAGGTTATTATGGAATTGTTGCCCAATGATGCCAAAATATTCTGCCTACTGAAGCTTTAATATGTTAATATGTAGTACAGTTTAGTCAAGCTAGCAGAATGGCTCTAGGAGTGGCAAAGTCAGTCAGCCGATCCAGACTGAAATATCTCAACAACCACTGGATGAGTTACCATGAAATTTGGTTCAAACATTCAATGTCTCCCTCAGTATCACTTTGGTGATCCCTTCACTTTTCATCTAGCGGCATCAAGTCAAAAAAGTTATTTGTCCAAACCTTTGGTTTAAGGAACAGCGTGTAGCATTTAGGGGGATCTATTGATAGAAATGGAATACAATATTAGTAAGTATGTTTTCATTAGTGTATAATCACCTGAAAATAAGAATCGTGGCTCTGGAGGGCACCCTGGCCGAGACCCAGTCGCGTTACACTACACAGCTAGCAAGCCTCCAGACCATGGTCACAAACCTGGAGGCTCAGCTGTCCCAGCTCTGCGCCAACATCGCCACCACCAAGCAGGAGTACGACATGCTGCTGGACCTCAAGACGCGGCTGGAGTTGGAGATCGCGGAGTACAGGAGACTGCTGGATGGGGAGGATGAAAGGTGAGACGGAGAGAAACACTGATACAGTGAAAAATAAATATCCACTCCAGTTTGATTTCATGTCAGTATGTTCTAGACTAATGCTTTCTTCTTTCTTCTTCTCTCCATTACCAGCACAAGACAAGGTAAGCATGCATATAATTCATATTTTATCATTGAAATACTACTTGATTTTTAACTGGGTTTGAGAAATGTGATGTGATTCGCTCATGATTGTTGTATCTTTTCTTTTCCTCAGTGGTCACAAAGGTCATCACAGTGGTGGAGACAGTTGTGGATGGAAGGGTGGTCGGGAGCAGCAAGACCGTTGATGTGGATGTGGATGAGATCGAGTGATAAATTGGAAGCACTGGCAAAAAAAATATAATATTTGCCACAAAATGGCATCAATGTCATTAAAATAAATTTAAAAACCCTGCAACAATTAAAAAAAGCTGCTGTAGTTCAGTAAAAAAACAACTAATTGTACCTCCTCACAGTACGTAACACCATGTCAGATATTTATGGAATATACATTGTCAGATTTTGATATTTGAATGGGTCATTTTGCATGTGATGACTGAAACAATGAAAGAATGTTTAGACGTTGTGAAGAGGATGACAGTTTCACTGAGAGTCAACTCATCAGTTTTGACCAGCAAGATATGTGCAAGTGGTTATTGTGCAAATTGTAGACAATTGTACTGACTCTTTGCACAGGTGCAATTTGCTTGAATGAATGAGAAATTCTAATCTGTTGTGAAAAAACAAACTAATGGTTCAGAGATTTGAACACATTGTTTTGAAAAAAGTAATTCTCATTCGAGAATTGAGCCAAAGCGAATGAGAAAGACTGTAACAAGGTGTGGCAAGTCAGCCTTCCTGCCTTTTTGTCTCAGTGGCCAAACTAACAACCTAGTAGGGCACCTAAAAATCCCCTGTGACTCACAAAGCATTTTCCCCATAGACTACCATTATAAAAGAGACGTCAGTGGAACTCTTGAGAGGACTCATCAAAGTGCAAACAAGGTCAATTATTATTTTGGAATTTCTAAACCATCAATGTTTAATATTTTTTTGTTTTTTTAGAGCCTAGAAAAGCAAAACTTTCATTGGAATAAATGTGCACCATTGGTTGTCAATTCTGTAAACTGCATACAAGCTCTGCCCCCTAGTGGCCAAACATTGGTTGAAGCAGCTTTAATCAGTGTAATGAGGGGCTGGGACCGATCCCAGCATGCATTGGGTGAAAATTAAGCAAACTCCCTTGACAAGTTGCCAGTCCAGTCTAATTCATGCTCACATCCAAATGTGCATGAGGACTTCTGGAGAAAGCAGATTCAAATGCAGGACTCTGCATAACTGGGCTTTGGTTCCAATACCAGTGTTTAATTAATGAGCTGTATGCCTCACTGTGTGGAAGTGACTGGAATCATTCTTTTATGTGTAAGGCAACATCAGGCTTGACTTAAACATTGCTTTCCTAACAAATAAATACAAACATATACTGTAAATTTATTGAATTGTTATTTATCATTAAAATAATAAATCGTACACCAGCAACTAGGTAAAAAATCTTCAAAATTAACAGTAAGTATATATATTTATATATATATATATATATATATATATATATACAGTATATATCTATATATTTAAATGCCGATGGGTGCCCCTTCCTCATTTTCTGCATTGAGGTAACAAATAAACAAAAAAAGAAATGAAGAAAGAAATACACTTTTCACCCCTCTAACTGTCTTTCTAATACTTTATCATCTGCCCTCATAATAAAATTGTAGTGAAATGTAGTGAAACTTATTAAACACTTTTAAGCCAACAATATCAGGGACCAATTGGTTATTTATATTATAATAACTACAGTTATTTCTGAGAATAAAAATCTTAATTCTTTGTCTTAAAACCATTGCGGTGTCTGATGTGTACTGCGGTTTATGGGGCTAGGGTTAGGGTTCTGGGGGGTTGAAACCTAACCCAGAAGGTGGGGCTCCAAATCCAAATTTTGCCTAGGGCTAGAAAAAGGGCTAGAGCCGGCCCTGGACACTGACACAGCCTCAAGCTTTTTAGGTTTCACAAATCTGTCAAAAATAATCATAACAAGGACCTACCAAATATCCAAAGTAACTCTTGTCAGGACGACCTTTAGTTCATCTCAAAACCATGCCACTATCAAAACATCATTTGGAATTAAGACACAAATAAGTCAGACAAGACAACGTGGTAGTCAGCAAACTGGCATCATTTTATTGCATTCACATGTGTATGTGAAGGAAGAATTGGATTCATATGTTGCTTGTGGTTTTCAGGTGTGGCACCTGGTGTTGCGTTTGCTGCACGAGACACATTAGATGTAGATGATTATGATGATGTTCTCTGGGTGGAGGAGGAGGAGGACATCACTTTGCCATCCCTCAATTCCTCTGTGACTATTACCACCTTGGTAGATGAGGAGGAACTTGAACTTGAACCAATAACACCAGCACTGAGGAGGGGGAGAATCACAGTGCTTGCATTAAGTATCGGTATAATACCTCACTTTACAGAGATAGTAATTAGTTTAAAATGAAAGGACAGAATAATTCTTTGCAGACAAATTACCTGCCCTCTCCGTCCATGAGCCTCCTGTATTCTGCGATCTCCATCTCCAGACGGGTCTTGATGTCGAGCAGCATTTTGTATTCTTGGCCCTGGCGTTCCATGTCAACACGCATACACGTCAGCTGTTCTTCCAGGCTCGTCACCTGAAACTGGAGGCCCTGGAGCTGCATGGAATACCGTCCCTCTGTCTCTGCTAAGGTGCCTTCCAGGGACGATTTCTGGAGGAGGAAGGTGAAGAGAAGGAGTGATTAAACTGAAAAATACAGAAGGTGCATCAAATTGTATGTAAATGCCGTAGGTCGTTATCATTTACCATGCTGAGTTGGGACTGTAGCTCGATCTCCAGGCCTTGCAGTGTGCGACGGATCTCAGAGATCTCTGACCTGGACGTATTGAGACTCTCTGTGCTGGCTGCCACCTCCTTATTCAGCACCTCTGACTGCAGTAGACATGGGAGAACATCAGTGTCATGTATAACTACATATGTTACATACGTACCAATCTAAATAGGCAATGAGAAGTTACTTAGTCAATTAATATCATCACCAGGGTTTTGGCCCAGTCTTACCTTTGATTGGAACCAGCAATCAAGGTCTCTCTTGTTCTTGGCGGCCGTGCCCTCATACTGCTCACGAATTTCAGTCATAATGAGGCTCAGGTCTGGCTGTTGTTTTGCGTCCACCTCCACATTGATCTGTCCGCCCATCTGGGTTCTCATTGATAGCAATTCCTGTTGAATAAGAGGAGTTTGGTAAAAGGTGGATGATTGCGGAACTGTTTGAGTAGATTTTATTCGACATTCGGAGACAGCAGATTAAATGCAAACCCAATCAGATGACTGCTGTCAAGTGTTTGCTACCCACCTCCTCGTGGTTCTTCTTGAGGAAGATCAGCTCCTCCTTGAGGCCTTCTATCTGCATCTCCAGGTCTGATCTGGACAGTGTCAGCTCATCCAACAGTCTCTTTAGACCGGCGATATCTGCCTCCACTGATTGACGCATGGCTAGCTCATTTTCGAACCTGTGAGGCAGCAAGAGATCGGACATTTGCAACTTAACATCAATGTATACATCTTCCATGTTTTGCTTCCAAGTTATTTCAGAGCTTTTTTTCCCTATTTTACTCTGTTTCAGACACTCTCTGTATCTCATCCCGATACTTACTTGGTTCTGAAGTCGTCCGCTGCCAGTTTTGCATTGTCAATGGACAGATAGATGCCTCCATTGGTACAGGTGGCCAGCTGGATCTGTGTGATGAAGCAAGGTTTCATTTGACATAATTAGTGCAATTCTTTCATCAAACTGACTCCAAAGAGACTCTGTAAATGAAATATGCAGACGACAACACCTTATAAAAGCACTGAATGGAACACGAGGATAGTAATGGTCTCCGCAAAATCATGCTTTGCCACTCGGGGTAAGATAAAGTTCAAAGGCACCACATATTAATCTGATAGCTGCATTGTATTACAGTGTGACATGCTTTGGTATCTCATTCAGGAATCAGAAAGTCATGTGACATACCTTGTTTTGCAGGTCAGCAATGGTGGCCATGTACGCGGAGTAGTCACGGGAAGAGGGGGAGGTCTTACTCTCCAAGAACTGGCGGATCTTGAGCTCCAGTTCAGCGTTGGCCTTCTCCAGGCTGCGCACCTTGTCCAGGTAGGAGGCCAGACGGTCGTTCAGGTTCTGCATGGTGGCCTTCTCATTGGCCCCGACATGGAGGTCCATGTCGGCGGAGCCTCCGCCGAAGCCTCCGCCGAAGCCTCCGCCATAGCCTCCGGATGATCCCCCTCCAAAGCCTCCGGATGATCCCCCTCCAAAATAACCACCTCCACCGCCGAATTTGCCGGAGGAAACTGAGATTTTTGACCCAGAGCCACCTGCACCACCATACACGCTGGTCGCCCTTTGCGATGAGACTACTCCACCACCACCACCACTACCAGAGAGTCTTCCATAGCCAATCATGCCTGAACGCTGGGAAAACATCGACATTGTGAAGAGTGCTCAGGAGGTCTACCTGCCTTGGAGAGAATGAGATGGACTGAGATGCAGAGCTTTGCCTCTGCCCCCTTTTTATCCTGCACAAGGCTGCTGCTGCCTCCGGCTGTGGGTGGGGGCGTGCAGGACTGCAAGGGAGGAGCATTACCTAAATGGTTGCTCTGCCCCGCCCATCACACACACCCTTCAGGCTCATTTTGTGTCACGACCAGAAGGAGGAAGAGGGATTAAACTTAATCCCATTTTGTTAGTCAAGTTACTGAATTCATCCAAACCTCACAACTACCTGCAAACCTCATACAATGGCTTCATTATTCCATGCATCCTTTAAACCCATGCGCCATACTAATGTGCATGAAGACAGGGCATCCTTGTGAACCTTTATATTTCATTTCTACAAAGTATACTGTAAATTGTGAAACAGACACGCCCGTTACTGTCAGCCTCAGGTTAGTTATTCAGTCAAATCTGGCTGGGTTTTTTCCATCTTCAGGTGAGGTGTCTTAACTGAATTTTGTGACCTGATTCTTGAACAAGACTGATACACTGTGCTGGCCAAACCTGTTATGTTACCAAGGCAGCAAGCATTGCAAACACTGTCAAATAGATCATTATGATAGTTGTGTTTTTCACTTGACTCTCAGCCAGCAAACTTCTTCTCACACACCTCTTTGTCTTTTCTCTCTATTGGTTCTTTTGTCATAGTTTCGGTTATTTATCGCATCTTAAATTTCAATTTTGATACTCTCTTTTTTGATTTGCTCAACAATAGCCTGTAGGGTTTTCAGTTATAAGCAGTTTTTATAGACTTCAATGATGTCAGTCGATACCTGGCCTTATTCAAGACTGGGCACAGCACTGCTGGAAAACCACAGATGTGCCTGTTCTGTATTTTTCTTTGCATTGTACTTTGGCATGTCCATCATTCCCAAACAAGAACAAGCGCTTGCTTGTTTGCTCCTTTCCATTTTGCCACAGTATTTAGTTCAAGTCTTTACAGGCATTTTGCTTCAAGAGTTGTTTTACTTCTAACTAACAAATTACTATTGCAGACTGCACATCTACAGCCTGGAGTTATACAAGCCAGATGTTCCTTTTTACTGCTGATATTCATTTCGAGGTTGCAAACTCATCACATGCATGTGCTAAACGGCTATAAATAATGCCCAAGATAGTTTGAAACCCCAGTAATATATGAGTGAAGATATTTTTCTCTCACTGGAGATAGCATTTTCACACCAACACACCAACTTCTTATGTGTACACACAGCTTAGTTGCACTTCATTAAGGGTTTCACTGCCTCATTCGCAGATGCCGCACTCAAGTTCACCTGCAAGTATGTAAGTAAGTAAATTTAGTGGTGAACGTCATTGTCTCTTGACATTTGTACCATTTAAAAAATGTTGCTTCCAATCTCACTTCTTAAAGATGTATCGTTTGCACTGACAGCAGAACCAAGTGATGGTGTAAATGTGCGTTCACATAATACAACGCAACAATGTGCACATTGTTATATTTGTTCAATCAGACATCCCTGTGATAGAATAACATAAGGGTGTGGCACTGGAGAGGTTTAAACAGCATATTCCAACAACGTACTGGTTGAGCAAGTTTATGTAAAGTTACCTGTAAGTTAGTGTCAGAATTAAAAGAACAATTGTCAAAGACATGTTAATGTGTGAGACACCGAACCACTGTGAGAAACATACATCTCTGCGATAAACGATTGCACAAGTCAGTTTTCTGTAGAATGAATAGCTCACATTTCATGAAATGCTGAACACATTGATGCACATTGAACAACTTGCAAATAACTGAATCACTTCAGTGATAAAAACTAAATAGAATCTATGCAAACATATAGAACATTTTTCTTGTTTTTTTAAATACATTTTAATAGTAACTGACTGTTGTAAGGCAGGCATTTTTCCTCAGGCAGAGAGCATTCCTGCTTGGTAATTCCTCAACTGATCTCAACATGGCTGCCGGGTCATAAACGTTCTCATTTAACAGCTAAACAGTACACTACAAGATGTTTCTGAAAACATATGAGGTGAGATATAGACATTACAGTAACAGAATATTGATTCATATTTGATCAGCGCTGCCTAGTTTGACCGTTTGATAAAGTTTGCAAGTGATTGACAGCTGCCTCCGTTGAATGAACAGCCAATAGGAACGCTCTCTCTCTGAAATGACCTGTGATTGGCCAAAGTCTCCCGTCACAGGCTAGATTTTTTAAAGCCTGAAAACAGAGGAGGTGCAGAAGTTTAGTTTTCTCTCAGAACACTTGATTTACAATATGCTGAAAGGTTATTATGGAATTGTTGCCCAATGATGCCAAAATATTCTGCCTACTGAAGCTTTAATATGTTAATATGTAGTACAGTTTAGTCAAGCTAGCAGAATGGCTCTAGGAGTGGCAAAGTCAGTCAGCCGATCCAGACTGAAATATCTCAACAACCACTGGATGAGTTACCATGAAATTTGGTTCAAACATTCAATGTCTCCCTCAGTATCACTTTGGTGATCCCTTCACTTTTCATCTAGCGGCATCAAGTCAAAAAAGTTATTTGTCCAAACCTTTGGTTTAAGGAACAGCGTGTAGCATTTAGGGGGATCTATTGATAGAAATGGAATACAATATTAGTAAGTATGTTTTCATTAGTGTATAATCACCTGAAAATAAGAATCGTGGCTCTGGAGGGCACCCTGGCCGAGACCCAGTCGCGTTACACTACACAGCTAGCAAGCCTCCAGACCATGGTCACAAACCTGGAGGCTCAGCTGTCCCAGCTCTGCGCCAACATCGCCACCACCAAGCAGGAGTACGACATGCTGCTGGACCTCAAGACGCGGCTGGAGTTGGAGATCGCGGAGTACAGGAGACTGCTGGATGGGGAGGATGAAAGGTGAGACGGAGAGAAACACTGATACAGTGAAAAATAAATATCCACTCCAGTTTGATTTCATGTCAGTATGTTCTAGACTAATGCTTTCTTCTTTCTTCTTCTCTCCATTACCAGCACAAGACAAGGTAAGCATGCATATAATTCATATTTTATCATTGAAATACTACTTGATTTTTAACTGGGTTTGAGAAATGTGATGTGATTCGCTCATGATTGTTGTATCTTTTCTTTTCCTCAGTGGTCACAAAGGTCATCACAGTGGTGGAGACAGTTGTGGATGGAAGGGTGGTCGGGAGCAGCAAGACCGTTGATGTGGATGTGGATGAGATCGAGTGATAAATTGGAAGCACTGGCAAAAAAAATATAATATTTGCCACAAAATGGCATCAATGTCATTAAAATAAATTTAAAAACCCTGCAACAATTAAAAAAAGCTGCTGTAGTTCAGTAAAAAAACAACTAATTGTACCTCCTCACAGTACGTAACACCATGTCAGATATTTATGGAATATACATTGTCAGATTTTGATATTTGAATGGGTCATTTTGCATGTGATGACTGAAACAATGAAAGAATGTTTAGACGTTGTGAAGAGGATGACAGTTTCACTGAGAGTCAACTCATCAGTTTTGACCAGCAAGATATGTGCAAGTGGTTATTGTGCAAATTGTAGACAATTGTACTGACTCTTTGCACAGGTGCAATTTGCTTGAATGAATGAGAAATTCTAATCTGTTGTGAAAAAACAAACTAATGGTTCAGAGATTTGAACACATTGTTTTGAAAAAAGTAATTCTCATTCGAGAATTGAGCCAAAGCGAATGAGAAAGACTGTAACAAGGTGTGGCAAGTCAGCCTTCCTGCCTTTTTGTCTCAGTGGCCAAACTAACAACCTAGTAGGGCACCTAAAAATCCCCTGTGACTCACAAAGCATTTTCCCCATAGACTACCATTATAAAAGAGACGTCAGTGGAACTCTTGAGAGGACTCATCAAAGTGCAAACAAGGTCAATTATTATTTTGGAATTTCTAAACCATCAATGTTTAATATTTTTTTGTTTTTTTAGAGCCTAGAAAAGCAAAACTTTCATTGGAATAAATGTGCACCATTGGTTGTCAATTCTGTAAACTGCATACAAGCTCTGCCCCCTAGTGGCCAAACATTGGTTGAAGCAGCTTTAATCAGTGTAATGAGGGGCTGGGACCGATCCCAGCATGCATTGGGTGAAAATTAAGCAAACTCCCTTGACAAGTTGCCAGTCCAGTCTAATTCATGCTCACATCCAAATGTGCATGAGGACTTCTGGAGAAAGCAGATTCAAATGCAGGACTCTGCATAACTGGGCTTTGGTTCCAATACCAGTGTTTAATTAATGAGCTGTATGCCTCACTGTGTGGAAGTGACTGGAATCATTCTTTTATGTGTAAGGCAACATCAGGCTTGACTTAAACATTGCTTTCCTAACAAATAAATACAAACATATACTGTAAATTTATTGAATTGTTATTTATCATTAAAATAATAAATCGTACACCAGCAACTAGGTAAAAAATCTTCAAAATTAACAGTAAGTATATATATTTATATATATATATATATATATATATATATATACAGTATATATCTATATATTTAAATGCCGATGGGTGCCCCTTCCTCATTTTCTGCATTGAGGTAACAAATAAACAAAAAAAGAAATGAAGAAAGAAATACACTTTTCACCCCTCTAACTGTCTTTCTAATACTTTATCATCTGCCCTCATAATAAAATTGTAGTGAAATGTAGTGAAACTTATTAAACACTTTTAAGCCAACAATATCAGGGACCAATTGGTTATTTATATTATAATAACTACAGTTATTTCTGAGAATAAAAATCTTAATTCTTTGTCTTAAAACCATTGCGGTGTCTGATGTGTACTGCGGTTTATGGGGCTAGGGTTAGGGTTCTGGGGGGTTGAAACCTAACCCAGAAGGTGGGGCTCCAAATCCAAATTTTGCCTAGGGCTAGAAAAAGGGCTAGAGCCGGCCCTGGACACTGACACAGCCTCAAGCTTTTTAGGTTTCACAAATCTGTCAAAAATAATCATAACAAGGACCTACCAAATATCCAAAGTAACTCTTGTCAGGACGACCTTTAGTTCATCTCAAAACCATGCCACTATCAAAACATCATTTGGAATTAAGACACAAATAAGTCAGACAAGACAACGTGGTAGTCAGCAAACTGGCATCATTTTATTGCATTCACATGTGTATGTGAAGGAAGAATTGGATTCATATGTTGCTTGTGGTTTTCAGGTGTGGCACCTGGTGTTGCGTTTGCTGCACGAGACACATTAGATGTAGATGATTATGATGATGTTCTCTGGGTGGAGGAGGAGGAGGACATCACTTTGCCATCCCTCAATTCCTCTGTGACTATTACCACCTTGGTAGATGAGGAGGAACTTGAACTTGAACCAATAACACCAGCACTGAGGAGGGGGAGAATCACAGTGCTTGCATTAAGTATCGGTATAATACCTCACTTTACAGAGATAGTAATTAGTTTAAAATGAAAGGACAGAATAATTCTTTGCAGACAAATTACCTGCCCTCTCCGTCCATGAGCCTCCTGTATTCTGCGATCTCCATCTCCAGACGGGTCTTGATGTCGAGCAGCATTTTGTATTCTTGGCCCTGGCGTTCCATGTCAACACGCATACACGTCAGCTGTTCTTCCAGGCTCGTCACCTGAAACTGGAGGCCCTGGAGCTGCATGGAATACCGTCCCTCTGTCTCTGCTAAGGTGCCTTCCAGGGACGATTTCTGGAGGAGGAAGGTGAAGAGAAGGAGTGATTAAACTGAAAAATACAGAAGGTGCATCAAATTGTATGTAAATGCCGTAGGTCGTTATCATTTACCATGCTGAGTTGGGACTGTAGCTCGATCTCCAGGCCTTGCAGTGTGCGACGGATCTCAGAGATCTCTGACCTGGACGTATTGAGACTCTCTGTGCTGGCTGCCACCTCCTTATTCAGCACCTCTGACTGCAGTAGACATGGGAGAACATCAGTGTCATGTATAACTACATATGTTACATACGTACCAATCTAAATAGGCAATGAGAAGTTACTTAGTCAATTAATATCATCACCAGGGTTTTGGCCCAGTCTTACCTTTGATTGGAACCAGCAATCAAGGTCTCTCTTGTTCTTGGCGGCCGTGCCCTCATACTGCTCACGAATTTCAGTCATAATGAGGCTCAGGTCTGGCTGTTGTTTTGCGTCCACCTCCACATTGATCTGTCCGCCCATCTGGGTTCTCATTGATAGCAATTCCTGTTGAATAAGAGGAGTTTGGTAAAAGGTGGATGATTGCGGAACTGTTTGAGTAGATTTTATTCGACATTCGGAGACAGCAGATTAAATGCAAACCCAATCAGATGACTGCTGTCAAGCGTTTGCTACCCACCTCCTCGTGGTTCTTCTTGAGGAAGATCAGCTCCTCCTTGAGGCCTTCTATCTGCATCTCCAGGTCTGATCTGGACAGTGTCAGCTCATCCAACAGTCTCTTTAGACCGGCGATATCTGCCTCCACTGATTGACGCATGGCTAGCTCATTTTCGAACCTGTGAGGCAGCAAGAGATCGGACATTTGCAACTTAACATCAATGTATACATCTTCCATGTTTTGCTTCCAAGTTATTTCAGAGCTTTTTTTCCCTATTTTACTCTGTTTCAGACACTCTCTGTCTCTCATCCCGATACTTACTTGGTTCTGAAGTCGTCCGCTGCCAGTTTTGCATTGTCAATGGACAGATAGATGCCTCCATTGGTACAGGTGGCCAGCTGGATCTGTGTGATGAAGCAAGGTTTCATTTGACATAATTAGTGCAATTCTTTCATCAAACTGACTCCAAAGAGACTCTGTAAATGAAATATGCAGACGACAACACCTTATAAAAGCACTGAATGGAACACGAGGATAGTAATGGTCTCCGCAAAATCATGCTTTGCCACTCGGGGTAAGATAAAGTTCAAAGGCACCACATATTAATCTGATAGCTGCATTGTATTACAGTGTGACATGCTTTGGTATCTCATTCAGGAATCAGAAAGTCATGTGACATACCTTGTTTTGCAGGTCAGCAATGGTGGCCATGTACGCGGAGTAGTCACGGGAAGAGGGGGAGGTCTTACTCTCCAAGAACTGGCGGATCTTGAGCTCCAGTTCAGCGTTGGCCTTCTCCAGGCTGCGCACCTTGTCCAGGTAGGAGGCCAGACGGTCGTTCAGGTTCTGCATGGTGGCCTTCTCATTGGCCCCGACATGGAGGTCCATGTCGGCGGAGCCTCCGCCGAAGCCTCCGCCGAAGCCTCCGCCATAGCCTCCGGATGATCCCCCTCCAAAGCCTCCGGATGATCCCCCTCCAAAATAACCACCTCCACCGCCGAATTTGCCGGAGGAAACTGAGATTTTTGACCCAGAGCCACCTGCACCACCATACACGCTGGTCGCCCTTTGCGATGAGACTACTCCACCACCACCACCACTACCAGAGAGTCTTCCATAGCCAATCATGCCTGAACGCTGGGAAAACATCGACATTGTGAAGAGTGCTCAGGAGGTCTACCTGCCTTGGAGAGAATGAGATGGACTGAGATGCAGAGCTTTGCCTCTGCCCCCTTTTTATCCTGCACAAGGCTGCTGCTGCCTCCGGCTGTGGGTGGGGGCGTGCAGGACTGCAAGGGAGGAGCATTACCTAAATGGTTGCTCTGCCCCGCCCATCACACACACCCTTCAGGCTCATTTTGTGTCACGACCAGAAGGAGGAAGAGGGATTAAACTTAATCCCATTTTGTTAGTCAAGTTACTGAATTCATCCAAACCTCACAACTACCTGCAAACCTCATACAATGGCTTCATTATTCCATGCATCCTTTAAACCCATGCGCCATACTAATGTGCATGAAGACAGGGCATCCTTGTGAACCTTTATATTTCATTTCTACAAAGTATACTGTAAATTGTGAAACAGACACGCCCGTTACTGTCAGCCTCAGGTTAGTTATTCAGTCAAATCTGGCTGGGTTTTTTCCATCTTCAGGTGAGGTGTCTTAACTGAATTTTGTGACCTGATTCTTGAACAAGACTGATACACTGTGCTGGCCAAACCTGTTATGTTACCAAGGCAGCAAGCATTGCAAACACTGTCAAATAGATCATTATGATAGTTGTGTTTTTCACTTGACTCTCAGCCAGCAAACTTCTTCTCACACACCTCTTTGTCTTTTCTCTCTATTGGTTCTTTTGTCATAGTTTCGGTTATTTATCGCATCTTAAATTTCAATTTTGATACTCTCTTTTTTGATTTGCTCAACAATAGCCTGTAGGGTTTTCAGTTATAAGCAGTTTTTATAGACTTCAATGATGTCAGTCGATACCTGGCCTTATTCAAGACTGGGCACAGCACTGCTGGAAAACCACAGATGTGCCTGTTCTGTATTTTTCTTTGCATTGTACTTTGGCATGTCCATCATTCCCAAACAAGAACAAGCGCTTGCTTGTTTGCTCCTTTCCATTTTGCCACAGTATTTAGTTCAAGTCTTTACAGGCATTTTGCTTCAAGAGTTGTTTTACTTCTAACTAACAAATTACTATTGCAGACTGCACATCTACAGCCTGGAGTTATACAAGCCAGATGTTCCTTTTTACTGCTGATATTCATTTCGAGGTTGCAAACTCATCACATGCATGTGCTAAACGGCTATAAATAATGCCCAAGATAGTTTGAAACCCCAGTAATATATGAGTGAAGATATTTTTCTCTCACTGGAGATAGCATTTTCACACCAACACACCAACTTCTTATGTGTACACACAGCTTAGTTGCACTTCATTAAGGGTTTCACTGCCTCATTCGCAGATGCCGCACTCAAGTTCACCTGCAAGTATGTAAGTAAGTAAATTTAGTGGTGAACGTCATTGTCTCTTGACATTTGTACCATTTAAAAAATGTTGCTTCCAATCTCACTTCTTAAAGATGTATCGTTTGCACTGACAGCAGAACCAAGTGATGGTGTAAATGTGCGTTCACATAATACAACGCAACAATGTGCACATTGTTATATTTGTTCAATCAGACATCCCTGTGATAGAATAACATAAGGGTGTGGCACTGGAGAGGTTTAAACAGCATATTCCAACAACGTACTGGTTGAGCAAGTTTATGTAAAGTTACCTGTAAGTTAGTGTCAGAATTAAAAGAACAATTGTCAAAGACATGTTAATGTGTGAGACACCGAACCACTGTGAGAAACATACATCTCTGCGATAAACGATTGCACAAGTCAGTTTTCTGTAGAATGAATAGCTCACATTTCATGAAATGCTGAACACATTGATGCACATTGAACAACTTGCAAATAACTGAATCACTTCAGTGATAAAAACTAAATAGAATCTATGCAAACATATAGAACATTTTTCTTGTTTTTTTAAATACATTTTAATAGTAACTGACTGTTGTAAGGCAGGCATTTTTCCTCAGGCAGAGAGCATTCCTGCTTGGTAATTCCTCAACTGATCTCAACATGGCTGCCGGGTCATAAACGTTCTCATTTAACAGCTAAACAGTACACTACAAGATGTTTCTGAAAACATATGAGGTGAGATATAGACATTACAGTAACAGAATATTGATTCATATTTGATCAGCGCTGCCTAGTTTGACCGTTTGATAAAGTTTGCAAGTGATTGACAGCTGCCTCCGTTGAATGAACAGCCAATAGGAACGCTCTCTCTCTGAAATGACCTGTGATTGGCCAAAGTCTCCCGTCACAGGCTAGATTTTTTAAAGCCTGAAAACAGAGGAGGTGCAGAAGTTTAGTTTTCTCTCAGAACACTTGATTTACAATATGCTGAAAGGTTATTATGGAATTGTTGCCCAATGATGCCAAAATATTCTGCCTACTGAAGCTTTAATATGTTAATATGTAGTACAGTTTAGTCAAGCTAGCAGAATGGCTCTAGGAGTGGCAAAGTCAGTCAGCCGATCCAGACTGAAATATCTCAACAACCACTGGATGAGTTACCATGAAATTTGGTTCAAACATTCAATGTCTCCCTCAGTATCACTTTGGTGATCCCTTCACTTTTCATCTAGCGGCATCAAGTCAAAAAAGTTATTTGTCCAAACCTTTGGTTTAAGGAACAGCGTGTAGCATTTAGGGGGATCTATTGATAGAAATGGAATACAATATTAGTAAGTATGTTTTCATTAGTGTATAATCACCTGAAAATAAGAATCGTGGCTCTGGAGGGCACCCTGGCCGAGACCCAGTCGCGTTACACTACACAGCTAGCAAGCCTCCAGACCATGGTCACAAACCTGGAGGCTCAGCTGTCCCAGCTCTGCGCCAACATCGCCACCACCAAGCAGGAGTACGACATGCTGCTGGACCTCAAGACGCGGCTGGAGTTGGAGATCGCGGAGTACAGGAGACTGCTGGATGGGGAGGATGAAAGGTGAGACGGAGAGAAACACTGATACAGTGAAAAATAAATATCCACTCCAGTTTGATTTCATGTCAGTATGTTCTAGACTAATGCTTTCTTCTTTCTTCTTCTCTCCATTACCAGCACAAGACAAGGTAAGCATGCATATAATTCATATTTTATCATTGAAATACTACTTGATTTTTAACTGGGTTTGAGAAATGTGATGTGATTCGCTCATGATTGTTGTATCTTTTCTTTTCCTCAGTGGTCACAAAGGTCATCACAGTGGTGGAGACAGTTGTGGATGGAAGGGTGGTCGGGAGCAGCAAGACCGTTGATGTGGATGTGGATGAGATCGAGTGATAAATTGGAAGCACTGGCAAAAAAAATATAATATTTGCCACAAAATGGCATCAATGTCATTAAAATAAATTTAAAAACCCTGCAACAATTAAAAAAAGCTGCTGTAGTTCAGTAAAAAAACAACTAATTGTACCTCCTCACAGTACGTAACACCATGTCAGATATTTATGGAATATACATTGTCAGATTTTGATATTTGAATGGGTCATTTTGCATGTGATGACTGAAACAATGAAAGAATGTTTAGACGTTGTGAAGAGGATGACAGTTTCACTGAGAGTCAACTCATCAGTTTTGACCAGCAAGATATGTGCAAGTGGTTATTGTGCAAATTGTAGACAATTGTACTGACTCTTTGCACAGGTGCAATTTGCTTGAATGAATGAGAAATTCTAATCTGTTGTGAAAAAACAAACTAATGGTTCAGAGATTTGAACACATTGTTTTGAAAAAAATAATTCTCATTCGAGAATTGAGCCAAAGCGAATGAGAAAGACTGTAACAAGGTGTGGCAAGTCAGCCTTCCTGCCTTTTTGTCTCAGTGGCCAAACTAACAACCTAGTAGGGCACCTAAAAATCCCCTGTGACTCACAAAGCATTTCCCCCATAGACTACCATTATAAAAGAGACGTCAGTGGAACTCTTGAGAGGACTCATCAAAGTGCAAACAAGGTCAATTATTATTTTGGAATTTCTAAACCATCAATGTTTAATATTTTTTTGTTTTTTTAGAGCCTAGAAAAGCAAAACTTTCATAGGAATAAATGTGCACCATTGGTTGTCAATTCTGTAAACTGCATACAAGCTCTGCCCCCTAGTGGCCAAACATTGGTTGAAGCAGCTTTAATCAGTGTAATGAGGGGCTGGGACCGATCCCAGCATGCATTGGGTGAAAATTAAGCAAACTCCCTTGACAAGTTGCCAGTCCAGTCTAATTCATGCTCACATCCAAATGTGCATGAGGACTTCTGGAGAAAGCAGATTCAAATGCAGGACTCTGCATAACTGGGCTTTGGTTCCAATACCAGTGTTTAATTAATGAGCTGTATGCCTCACTGTGTGGAAGTGACTGGAATCATTCTTTTATGTGTAAGGCAACATCAGGCTTGACTTAAACATTGCTTTCCTAACAAATAAATACAAACATATACTGTAAATTTATTGAATTGTTATTTATCATTAAAATAATAAATCGTACACCAGCAACTAGGTAAAAAATCTTCAAAATTAACAGTAAGTATATATATTTATATATATATATATATATATATATATATACAGTATATATCTATATATTTAAATGCCGATGGGTGCCCCTTCCTCATTTTCTGCATTGAGGTAACAAATAAACAAAAAAAGAAATGAAGAAAGAAATACACTTTTCACCCCTCTAACTGTCTTTCTAATACTTTATCATCTGCCCTCATAATAAAATTGTAGTGAAATGTAGTGAAACTTATTAAACACTTTTAAGCCAACAATATCAGGGACCAATTGGTTATTTATATTATAATAACTACAGTTATTTCTGAGAATAAAAATCTTAATTCTTTGTCTTAAAACCATTGCGGTGTCTGATGTGTACTGCGGTTTATGGGGCTAGGGTTAGGGTTCTGGGGGGTTGAAACCTAACCCAGAAGGTGGGGCTCCAAATCCAAATTTTGCCTAGGGCTAGAAAAAGGGCTAGAGCCGGCCCTGGACACTGACACAGCCTCAAGCTTTTTAGGTTTCACAAATCTGTCAAAAATAATCATAACAAGGACCTACCAAATATCCAAAGTAACTCTTGTCAGGACGACCTTTAGTTCATCTCAAAACCATGCCACTATCAAAACATCATTTGGAATTAAGACACAAATAAGTCAGACAAGACAACGTGGTAGTCAGCAAACTGGCATCATTTTATTGCATTCACATGTGTATGTGAAGGAAGAATTGGATTCATATGTTGCTTGTGGTTTTCAGGTGTGGCACCTGGTGTTGCGTTTGCTGCACGAGACACATTAGATGTAGATGATTATGATGATGTTCTCTGGGTGGAGGAGGAGGAGGACACCACTTTGCCATCCCTCAATTCCTCTGTGCGTATTACCACCTTGGTAGATGAGGAGGAACTTGAACTTGAACTTGAACCAATAACACCAGCACTGAGGAGGGGGAGAATCACAGTGCTTGCATTAAGTATCGGTATAATACCTCACTTTACAGAGATAGTAATTAGTTTAAAATGAAAGGACAGAATAATTCTTTGCAGACAAATTACCTGCCCTCTCCGTCCATGAGCCTCCTGTATTCTGCGATCTCCATCTCCAGACGGGTCTTGATGTCGAGCAGCATTTTGTATTCTTGGCCCTGGCGTTCCATGTCAACACGCATACACGTCAGCTGTTCTTCCAGGCTCGTCACCTGAAACTGGAGGCCCTGGAGCTGCATGGAATACCGTCCCTCTGTCTCTGCTAAGGTGCCTTCCAGGGACGATTTCTGGAGGAGGAAGGTGAAGAGAAGGAGTGATTAAACTGAAAAATACAGTAGGTGCATCAAATTGTATGTAAATGCCGTAGGTCGTTATCATTTACCATGCTGAGTTGGGACTGTAGCTCGATCTCCAGGCCTTGCAGTGTGCGACGGATCTCAGAGATCTCTGACCTGGACGTATTGAGACTCTCTGTGCTGGCTGCCACCTCCTTATTCAGCACCTCTGACTGCAGTAGACATGGGAGAACATCAGTGTCATGTATAACTACATATGTTACATACGTACCAGTCTAAATAGGCAATGAGAAGTTACTTAGTCAATTAATATCATCACCAGGGTTTTGGCCCAGTCTTACCTTTGATTGGAACCAGCAATCAAGGTCTCTCTTGTTCTTGGCGGCCGTGCCCTCATACTGCTCACGAATTTCAGCCATAATGAGGCTCAGGTCTGGCTGTTGTTTTGCTTCCACCTCCACATTGATCTGTCCGCCCATCTGGGTTCTCATTGATAGCAATTCCTGTTGAATAAGAGGAGTTTGGTAAAAGGTGGATGATTGCGAAACTGTTTGAGTAGATTTTATTCGACATTCGGAGACAGCAGATTAAATGCAAACCCAATCAGATGACTGCTGTCAAGCGTTTGCTACCCACCTCCTCGTGGTTCTTCTTGAGGAAGATCAGCTCCTCCTTGAGGCCTTCTATCTGCATCTCCAGGTCTGATCTGGACAGTGTCAGCTCATCCAACAGTCTCTTTAGACCGGCGATATCTGCCTCCACTGATTGACGCATGGCTAGCTCATTTTCGAACCTGTGAGGCAGCAAGAGATCGGACATTTGCAACTTAACATCAATGTATACATCTTCCATGTTTTGCTTCCAAGTTATTTCAGAGCTTTTTTTCCCTATTTTACTCTGTTTCAGACACTCTCTGTCTCTCATCCCGATACTTACTTGGTTCTGAAGTCGTCCGCTGCCAGTTTTGCATTGTCAATGGACAGATAGATGCCTCCATTGGTACAGGTGGCCAGCTGGATCTGTGTGATGAAGCAAGGTTTCATTTGACATAATTAGTGCAATTCTTTCATCAAACTGACTCCAAAGAGACTCTGTAAATGAAATATGCAGACAACAACACCTTATAAAAGCACTGAATGGAACACGAGGATAGTAATGGTCTCCGCAAAATCATGCTTTGCCACTCGGGGTAAGATAAAGTTCAAAGGCACCACATATTAATCTGATAGCTGCATTGTATTACAGTGTGACATGCTTTGGTATCTCATTCAGGAATCAGAAAGTCATGTGACATACCTTGTTTTGCAGGTCAGCAATGGTGGCCATGTACGCGGAGTAGTCACGGGAAGAGGGGGAGGTCTTACTCTCCAAGAACTGGCGGATCTTGAGCTCCAGTTCAGCGTTGGCATTCTCCAGGCTGCGCACCTTGTCCAGGTAGGAGGCCAGACGGTCGTTCAGGTTCTGCATGGTGGCCTTCTCATTGGCCCCGACATGGAGGTCCATGTCGGCGGAGCATCCGCCGAAGCCTCCGCCGGAGCCTCCGCCGGAGCCTCCGCCGAAGCCTCCGCTGAAGCCTCCGCCATAGCCTCCGGATGCTCCCCCTCCAAACGAACTGCCGGAGGAAACTGACATTCTTGACCCAGAGCCACCTGCACCACCATACACGCTGGTCGCCCTTCGCGATGAGACTACACCACCACCACCACCACTACCAGAGAGTCTTCCATAGCCAATCATGCCTGAACGCTGGGAAAACATCGACATTGTGAAGAGTGCTCAGGAGGTCTACCTGCCTTGGAGAGAATGAGATGGACTGAGATGCAGAGCTTTGCCTCTGCCCCCTTTTTATCCTGCACAAGGCTGCTGCTGCCTCCGGCTGTGGGTGGGGGCGTGCAGGACTGCAAGGGAGGAGCATTACCTAAAATGGTTGCTCTGCCCCGCCCATCACACACACCCTTCAGGCTCATTTTGTGTCACGATCAGAAGGAGGAAGAGGGATTAAACTTAATCCCATTTTGTTAGTCAAGTTACTGAATTCATCCAAACCTCACAACTACCTGCAAACCTCATACAATGGCTTCATTATTCCATGCATCCTTTAAACCCATGCGCCATACTAATGTGCATGAAGACAGGGCATCCTTGTGAACCTTTATATTTCATTTCTACAAAGTATACTGTAAATTGTGAAACAGACACGCCCGTTACTGTCAGCCTCAGGTTAGTTTAACCTGTTATGTTACCAAGGCAGCAAGCATTGCAAACACTGTAAAATAGATCATTATGATAGTTGTGTTTTTCACTTGACTCTCAGCCAGCAAACTTCTTCTCACACACCTCTTTGTCTTTTCTCTCTATTGGTTCTTTTGTCATAGTTTCGGTTATTTATCGCATCTTAAATTTCAATTTTGATACTCTCTTTTTTGATTTGCTCAACAATAGCCTGCAGGGTTTTCAGTTATAAGCAGTTTTTATAGACTTCAATGACGTCAGTCGATACCTGGCCTTATTCAAGACTGGGCACAGCACTGCTGGAAAAACACAGATGTGCCTGCATGTTCTGTATTTTTCTTGGCATTGTACTTTGGCATGTGCATCATTCCCAAACAAGAACAAGCGCTTGCTTGTTTGCTCCTTTCCATTTTGCCACAGTATTTAGTTCAAGTCTTTACAGGCATTTTGCTTCAAGAGTTGTTTTACTTCTAACTAACAAATTACTATTGCAGACTGCACATCTACAGCCTGGAGTTATACAAGCCAGATGTTCCTTTTTACTGCTGATATTCATTTCGAGGTTGCAAACTCATCACATGCATGTGCTAAACGGCTATAAATAATGCCCAAGATAGTTTGAAACCCCAGTAATATATGAGTGAAAATAATTTTCTCTCACTGGAGATAGCATTTTCACACCAACACACCAACTTCTTATGTGTACACACAGCTTAGTTGCACTTCATTAAGGGTTTCACTGCCTCATTCGCAGATGCGAATGATACTTGCAGGCAAATTCAAGTTTGCCTGCAAGTATGTAAGTAAGTAAATTTAGTGGTGAACGTCATTGTCTCTTGACATTTGTACCATTTAAAACATTTAGCTTCCAATCTCACTTCTTAAAGATGTATCGTTTGCACTGACAGCAGAACCAAGTGATGGTGTAAATGTGCGTTCACATAATACAGCGCAACAATGTGCACATTGTTATATTTGTTCAATCAGACATCCCTGCGATAGAATAACATAAGGGTGTGGCACTGGAGAGGTTTAAACAGCATATTCCAACAACGTACTGGTTGAGCAAGTTTATGTAAAGTTACCTGTAAGTTAGTGTCAGAATTAAAAGAACAATTGTCAAAGACATGTTAATGTGTGAGACACCGAACCACTGTGAGAAACATACATCTCTGCGATAAACGATTGCACAAGTCAGTTTTCTGTAGAATGAATAGCTCACATTTCATGAAATGCTGAACACATTGATGCACATTGAACAACTTGCAAATAACTGAATCACTTCAGTGATAAAAACTAAATAGAATCTATGCAAACATATAGAACATTTTTCTTGTTTTTTTAAATACATTTTAATAGTAACTGACTGTTGTAAGGCAGGCATTTTTCCTCAGGCAGTAGGCAACAATTGTATCAGCCCAAATATCACTCACTGTCTCACAAGGCTCTGCAGGTCACTTGAAGAATGTAACTTGGGGTGTGGTTGAGTTGCGCAATTTGTTTTTGTAATTCTTCACAAAAAAAAACGACATTTTCTGAAATGAAAATTCATGCTGTTGTGAAATACAGCTGTAAAAAATTAACCACTTTTAATTGGATTAAATCATCTGATCAGCATGTTATCATTACAGGTCCTGAAATACACACGTCTTTTTTACAAAACATGAAATCAAACTTGCTTTTAGCATTATCAATATCAAATTGCAACATATTTAGTAAATTATACCCTCTTTCAACAGACCGGCAAAATGCATCCGCTTGTGCAATGTAACAGTATTAAACATTTGGTATTTTAGCATTACAATCTGAGGTGTACAGTTTGCTTTTAACATGCTATGGTTCAGCATGTGATGTATTAACAAAAAGTTATTTTTATAAAACGTTTAATGTGTCCTGACAGTAGTGCTTAGGACAGGTAATCTGCAGGTAATCATAACACGTTTTCATAAACATCTTGTAGTGTACTGTTTAGCTGTGAAATGAGAAAGTTTGTGACCCGGCCGCCATGTTGAGATCAGTTGAGGAAATACCAAGCACCGCCCACCAGCCGGAGCAAACTTTCTCATTTCACAGCTAAACAGTACACTACAAGATGTTTCTGAAAACATTTGAGGAGAGAAATAGGCATTACAGTAACAGAATATTGATTCATATTTGATCATCGCTGCCTAGTTTGACCGTTTGATCAGAGTTCGCAAGTGATTGACAGCTGCCTCCGATGAATGAACAGCCAATAGGAACGCTCTCTCTCTGAAATGACCTGTGATTGGCCAAAGTCTCCCGTCACAGGCTAGATTTTTTAAAGCCTGAAAACAGAGGAGGTGCAGAAGTCTAGTTTTCTCTCAGAACACTTGATTTACAATATGCTGAAAGGTTATTATGGAATTGTTGCCCAATAATGCCAAAATATTCTGCCTACTGAAGCTTTAATATGTTAATATGTAGTACAGTTTTAACCAAGCTAGCAGAATGGCTCTATGAGTGGCAAAGTCAGTCAGCCGATCCAGACTGAAATATCTCAACAACCATTGGATGAGTTACCATGAAATTTGGTTCAAACATTCAATGTCTCCCTCAGTATCACTTTGGTGATCCCTTCACTTTTCATCTAGCGGCATCAAGTCAAAAAATGTATTTGTCCAAACCTTTGGTTTAAGGAACAGCGTGTAGCATTTAGGGGGATCTATTGATAGAAATGGAATACAATATTAGTAAGTATGTTTTCATTAGTGTATAATCACCTGAAAATAAGAATCGTTGTGTTTTCGTTACCTTAGAATGAGCTGTTTATATCTACACAGGGAGCGGGTCCTCTTCACGGAGTCCGCTATGTTTCTACCGTAGCCCAGAACGGACAAACCAAACACTGGCTCTAGAGAGGAAAAATTTAAAATGAATCCTTGTCCACTTGGCACTCATATTTTGGGATGCCATTTTCACTGTTGGAATACGTAGCTAGTTAGCAATAAAAGCGAAGAAACCAAAGAAGTTCTGTTTTTGAGCGCCATCTACAGGATGCCTCCTGGCTACCCAGAGAAATCCAACCTGAAATAGCCTGTAGTTTGTTCTTGTCTCCAACTACGTCACTGTCACGTCAAGTGACGGCGCTGGATGCAGGAAGAACAACAGATTTTCCATCCAATCAGTAACCGCTTAGCCCAGTCGGGGTCGCGGGGGTGCTGGAGCCGATCCCAGCTGACATTGGGCGAAGGCGGGGTACACCCTGGACAGGTCTCCAGACTATCACAGGGCTGACACAGAGAGACAGACAACCATTCACTCTCACATTCACACCTACGGGACATTTAGAGTCAACAATTAACCTAACCTGCATGTCTTTGGACTGTGGGAGGAAGCCGGAGAACCCGGAGAAAACTCCCGCTGACGCGGGGTGAACATGCAAACTCCACACAGAAGGGACCCAAGCCAGATTTGAATCTGCGACCCTCTAGCTTTGAGGCGACAGTGCTGCTAACCACTGCACCCCCGTGCAGCCCCACAACAGATTTTGCAGCTACGAACTCTGCTTTCTGGGTCAGTACAGTGTACTACCTGAGGGTCTGAGAAGTGGAGCCAATGCAGAAGTGCCTTAAAATTTCTATTATTCTATTCTCTCTAACAGCCAGCAGGGGGCGACTCCTCTGGTTGCAAAAAGAAGTGTGATTGTATAGAAGTCTATGAGAAAATGACTCTACTTCTCACTTGATTTATTACCTCAGTAAACATTGTAAACATGAGTTTATGGTCTAAGTCGCTAGTTTCAAGTCTTCTTCAATACAGCATGATGTTCATTTAGTAAATTATGGTCCCATTTGGAGTCAAATAAACCATAGGGTATGCTTTAGGGCGTGGCTACCTTGTGATTGACAGGTCGCTACCACGGCGTTGTCCAGTCTTGGAGTTGTCCGTGTTTTCATCTTAGAACTTTAACCCTTTCACAGTGTGTTTTCAGTTAATTATAAGTTAATTAATTAAGTTAATTATAACCTTTTTAAATAATGGTCCCATTTAGAGTCAAATAGACCATAAAGCAGGGGATGCTTTAGGGCGTGGCTACCTTGTGATTGATTCAGGTCTGTCAGGGAGTTGACTGTGTTTTTGTCTTATAACTTTAACCCTTTCAAACTGTGTTTTTAGTTCATGCAAGTTAATTGTAATAATTTGGTCACCTTAAAATGTCTTATTCAGCGTTCTGTTGTACTTAACTTCACCCTCTCGTGTCACTTCTGGTTGCAAAAACCAAGATGGCGACGGCCAAAGTTCTGAACTTGAGGCTTCAAAACAGCAGTCCATAAACCAATGGGTGACGTCACGGTGACTACGTCACTGACGTGGGTCAATATAGCAGGCACTGAGGAATGTATTGCTCCAATTGACTATTTACCATCAACACTAATTGGACATCCACATAATAGGTGAAAATTGTCCCTTGAAGTACAGCCTCACAGAACCACCATAGACTTCTTTTATGTTATGTAACGTTAGCGTGTATTAGTTTTAGCGGTGTCATGTCATGATCTGTAATGTTACACAAGTGAGAATTTTGACCTGTTAGTAGCACCCGCTTTGTTGAAAGTTCACATCTCAACTTCTGACATATAAAATAAACATTTTCAGTGCCTGCAGGATTCCTAATAATTCCTATACGCTTCAGATACGAACTGAATCAGTATAGAATCTAAACTTTCATGCTTTACTAATTTCTCAAGTCTTTAGTCTTTAAATGCTGCATACTTTAGTTATGTTAAGAAGCTTTGTACTTAATGTAGGTGAATTCATTATTGCACTTACTTGACATTAATTCCTTTGAAAAACCACACAGAAAAATCACATAAAAGTCCCTTTTCGGCAGCAGTGGTCTAAAGCAGTGATTCTCAAAGCGTGGTCGATGGCACTCTGTCAGGGGTCAGCGAAATAATTTGCTATGCATTATAAAATAGTGCTGTATCATTAAAAAGTGCATATCTACAGGTGGGGACAATTTACGGCAATGAAACAAGCATATTGTGTCCATTACTCCCACCCAGGTTAGCTTTGGGCCAATAGAAACTCTGATATGATTGCGACACACAGCAGTGAGTGCATTATTATTAAGCTGAAGCAGTTTTAGACTGGTAAGTTTAAAGATTTATTAGAACTATGTCTTGCTACTGTTCATTTTTCTGAAAGCTTTTAAAATCAATTATTTGAAATGTAAGCTATGAATGCTGTTGAGTCCAAATGCAATCTGAATAAAATCCCCCTCAGTTTAAAGGTATATAAGAGGTGTTAACATTCAATAACATTGCTAATTTCCCCGCTCTGGGACTAATAAAGGATTATCTCATCTTATCTTAACATGACTCAAATTGAAATGTGTTTCTGTTTATCACTATCAAACAGGTCTGAAGTATTTAGGTTGAAAGGTTTTAGAATCAAAATAGTTCCAATGGCATCTAAGAGTACAAATGGTAGTAAGAGTATCGGTGTTACAATTAAGAGGGAGTCCCTGGCCCCAAAAAGTTTGAGAATCTCTGGTCTAGAGGTTGAGAAGTGGGCTTGTGACCAGAGTATTACCCACTTGACCCCCTGCTGCTCTAAGGAGCTGCTCAGTAGACTCCAGGTGAGACTGTGGTTCTACAGTACGGAGTGTGAAGCAGAGCATTGTTGCTGAAACATTTTCATTCAGTCTGCATTTATATTCAGATTATCTTGTTTTAGGATTTTTTTAAGTAAAACACAGAGCCTTCATATATTGTTTTAACACGATTATCTCTGTCCACATTCCCTTACACGTTGCATCTTGTATCCAAATATGCTTCTTTGGTGTTATCAAAATACCTGATTGTATTCATTTGAAAACAAAATTAAGATATTTAATTGTAACACAATGTTCTGCAACAAACAGACACTATGTACACTCTTCTGCTCCGGCAAAGAAAGGGTGGATTATGTGAGCTGAGTGATTAATGGTGATGGTATGTGTGGCGGTAGGGCGCGGTCTGGCTGTGGTTCTCGTGTGAAGCAAAGTACGAATGAGGTGTGCATGCTTTTAATTGAGATGCTCCTGCAAGCTAGTGCATTCTGCATTCACTGAAAATACCTTTTCACCTTTTCAGAAGATAAGGTTAAAGTATATTCAAACCTCACTGCAGACTAATTGATGTATTCCCTGTATCTAGTGGGTGACAATCTGCTATGCAATGCACATGGTAAGTGTGAGAGTTGTACGTGCACTCCAACTGGCAGGGCTTTTGCCAAAAAAAACATACCAGTCGGTCTTTTTTGACACATTTACTGTGTCACACACCCTGTCCACTTTTCATGTGAACGGGAATGTGACTCCTCAGAATGCAGAAGGCTCATTCAAGTCTGAGTACGAAGTGCCTCGCTTGAGGTGAAAGCAGGAACAGTATGCTCGAAATGCGTCGTGACATGCCATGACATGAGAAACAGCCCGGAGCGCTTCTACCTGGGTGTGTGACTGTAAGGTATGAGCCAACATAAAACAATATCTCCCTTTCTATCTCATAGGAGAGGGAGTGAGAGCTGCCATGACTCACCGTATGACAATGTCTCTCTGCCCTTGTGTTTATTCAATTTCAGGGTGTGATGCCCTGCAGGTATTAACCGCACCCTTCACAGTGGTAATTCTTGCATCACCTGGAAATTTACAACAAAACTGAGCAGAGTCACTTTTTTTTTTTTTTTACCAAAACCTTCCTTGTCTCTTTGATACTGTGAGTGAACTCAACTGAGCTGAATCAGGAGCCCATATGTGCACAAAATGAGGCACTTAATTGCTTGTGTTTGGGTAATAATAAGAATAATTGCAGTCAGTTGAGGGAAATCATTTCCTCATGTGGTGCACACAACCATGAAGCAACACAGCCTACTGTGTTTTCTATTTCTGTGAATCAAATATAATCAGAGTTAGCAGCAAAAAGCATGTGCAGGGAATTTGCTCACCCTCCAGGAGAACTTTTTGCTTTTTACAATTAGGCATGAAGTTTGACACCAGGTGGGCGAATTTAACGTCAGGATTTCAATTTAAAACGTGACTCTCTGTACGTTAGGTGCGAGGGTCTAACAATGATGCACAATGGAGGTTTTTTTGTCATTGATTTTGTCTTGTTTAGTCATGTAGAATCATTTTAATTGTGGAGTCTAGACAGTGAAGGGAATGAATCCGGTCTTCTCTGCCTCAACTTGATATTGCTCTGCTGCACAGAGCTGCTGAAACAACGTGATTATAAATCAGGGCCGCTAATTATATTTAATAATACCGTTGATGGATGGCAATTATGTGCTCATAGAGTGCTGCACAAAAGCAGTGAAAGGGAGAGAGTCTTTCACGCCGAGTCATTCGGACCAACAGTTTAACTCATTTGACAGGTGGATCACTGAGGTTTGGAAGTCTCTGCTTGATTCCACTCCACCCAAATGAAGAAGTCTTTGGCGACACCAAATCTACACTTAAAAAAAGTACAAAAGCTTTTCTTCTCTGCATGTTTCTGTAAAAGTCATATTCATTATTATCATTCATTATTTTTCCTACAATGTACAACATTGCATCAGTATTGTGCCTTGATTTTGTGCTGTTTATTGTCCTGTAATAATCGTGTCTCTAAATGTATCTTGTGCAGCAACAATCTGTTTCCACTTAAACAAAACACGATTATGCAATCCACTAAGGTTGTTCAACGACTTCACTTTCAGAGAGAAAGACAAAGGTGACACCTGGTGGTCATTAGTGAAATTACACCCGAAACATTTTCAATTAAAGTCAGAATAAGATTTTGCTTTATTTTGCTGTGATTTAATACAGGAGACACCGACTTGAGCTCAGACAACAAAAACATTATCGAGTTTTTATAATTTCCTTTGTATGGCCTAAAACTGGCTTGACCCTGTTACAACTCCTGTGTTATTTGTATGCCCAAAAAGTAGAATTTTGCCAGTGAAAAATCCATGTACAAACTATAATCCACCTTTCTGTAAATCCATGTTTGTGATCAAGAATACACATCCTCATCTTTGCTTTTTGGCTTTTTAATCATATTTTGCTCTCATATTTATCTCATACATCACTTTCTGCATCCTTGCTATTTAATTGCAATCAAAAGAAAAGAAAGAAAAGGCCAAGGAAACCCTCTTAAATTGCAAAAGTGCTTTTTGAAAATATTTTTGATTAGTTTGGGAACTATCATATACCTGGTATACGGTCAACTTGCAATTACAAGTTAAAGGTAGGGTCGGTAATGATGAGAAACCAGCAAGAGTACACTAGATATTAAAAATGATCCAACCGAAAAAACCCAACACAGTGTTGCCAACTCTTTTCCAATGAAAGTCGCCAGCAGCACTAGCTCCAAAAGTCCCTAAATCTAGCGAGAAAGTTGCCAAGTCTGCAACACTGACAGTCCGTCGCTTCAGGCCTCCCTCCAAAGCCACTCCCCAACAATTATCATAATGAACGTGAACAACGACTATGGCTATTATTAGTACTCACAGCTGTCAAGTTAGCAGCTAGTGGGAGTGTGCGCTGGCAGGCAGGCAGGTAGCCCATCAAATCATTACATTTGGGCCGAATTAAATTATTGGATGGGTTTATTACAATCCTGCAACAGCCACAGATACCAGTTTTTTTTCTCTCTTTTTTTGTCAGAGCATTTGATTTATTGATTGCTGTCGGGATGTAAAGAGAAATTCAACAAATATTACAAAAAAAATATTAAGAAAAGCACTACCTACCCTACCTTTAACTGTTGACTATTCATTAAGCAGGTATCAAAGGAGTCCATTAATAACATTTAGGGGCCAAATCAATGTAAAAATGTAAGTTCAGCAGAGGTTTTACACAATGTCCTCCACTGTGGTGCCAACACTGGAGGACACCACCCTCCCATCAACAATCTCCTCCACAATGGTCTTCACTCTCCTCTCGAGGTGGGGTTTATGCTCTGCAGAGGTGGAGAACAGACATAATGCATCATGTGACTAATGTGCCTTTCACACAGAATGCGGCAACGGCACCATGTGCTCTGAAACCCATTATTTTCCAATGGCTTGTGCGGTGCAACAACGACTTTTCGCTGCGGCAAGCAAAGCGCGAGCGCAGCAAAGTGCACATCTCGCGGTGCGCTGCGCCCCAAAGTTCAAGTTTCATGATATTGTCACAAGATCAGAAAGTTGGTTTAGTGAATGATTGGGATTCTTACCTTCCACTTCCACAACCTTGCTGATGATCACAGCCGCCCTATGGAGAGAAGGAAACAGCATTTTAAAACATATTTTATCGCTTTAGCTGTCGGCCTGCTACTATCACTTTAAAGAAATTAAACACTCACTTTTTTATTTCATACAGCCCCCTCTCCTGCAGCTCTCCGTCCAGCAGCCTCCTGTACTCAGCGATCTCCAGTTCCAGCCTCATCTTGATGTCCAGCAGGACGTTGTAGTCGGTTTGCTGCTGCTCGAGGGAGACTCTCAGCTGCTGCAGCTCTGTCTCCAGCATGTTGATGGTCATCTGCAGCTGGCTGAGCTGAACGCTGTAACGACTATTCACTTCTTCACTATTCTGCTGCAGGCACTGAATCTGCAGGACGGACGGGAATTATGTTAGGAAGGCTTTGAGTGTAAGCGGAGAAAAGAACTACCCCAACGGAAAATGCTAAAGTTATAGTTTCATATATCTGCACTCATTTTAAAGCACTGCCCAATCAAATACATGCAAGCGCACATTTCTGGTATATTACATTGAAACATGAACGCAGTATTTCTACTGTTTACCTCACGACCTTTGTGTCGAAAGATAAAATAGTTAGCACGGGATAACTTCCCTGAGTTGTAAAATCCTGTCAGTAAGTATTACAATCCGTCGCTGGAGTCTGATAAGCCTTTAAAGACGTAATCTATTACTACAACTGGACTTCCTGGATCATATTTCATTGTCAGTACCTTTTAAACAGCGTGCCCCCATCAACAGCCCCCTGCAGTTGTAACTCAGTCTGAGTCCCCACTGACCAACACCACTGAAGCCTTTTATTTACTTCAGATAAACTTTGGTATATAGTTTCACACAGAACCGCATCGCTTACATTGGAAGCGCATTAGGAAAGGATGGCCCTGTTGAGACCTGGCATTAACAGGCGTCTTGAGTGATCCGATCACAACTGGACCGCTTTAAATACGTCTGTTCACACCTGGCATTAGAATGCGTCTCCACATGAGTCTCCAGTGGCCACTTGTGATCCCATCTCACTTTCACACATGGCTAATACAGCAGACGTTGTGACGTAATATTACAAGAATTTCAGTAGTAATATCCTACATATTCGTGGATTCAGGTACATTTTATTAACATCAAAATATAAGATTATTGTACCAGTGGACCTCCGTGCTGCCGATATCGCTGCTTTTGCCAGGTAACAGCAGGGTACAGAGCTTCAGAGAGCCGGGGAGGGGAGGAAGAGCGGGCAGATGTCGGCTCCGTTCAAAGCAGCGGAACAAAAACACAGACACACCCCCATCCGTGATAATAATGCACTTTGCGTGCCTACTCTGATAGTCTGTAGATTATGTAGCCTATAGATAAGATATATTTTAATAAAATACAGTTGTACTGACAGAATACAGTAGAGCACAGAAGCTGTTTCCTTGCTGTGAGGCAAACAAGCTCTTGTGTCTGCCTGTCTATTCACATGAGGAGTGCAGTGAGGCTCTGTGGATCCCAGCGGGACGTCAGTTGAGTAGGAGGTCCTTAATGTGGCCAAGGACACATTCGCGTACACACTGCTAAAAGAATGTGGCCATATGTGGCCCAGACCACCTCTGAATGTGGTTTGAGCGATCGGATCTCAATGCGTCCTCAGTGCGTCTTGAGTGCGTTCACACCTGTACTTAGAGCTGTCCACTTGTGATGCGATCACTCAGGACGCATGTTAATACCAGGTCTGAACAGGGCCGATCGTGTAATGCCCATAATGAACAGGAGGATTAACTACAGCAAGTAAAAACAGTTTTAATTTACATATGGGCATGTGAGTGTTGTTTTAAGACACATTTGAAAAAAATGTGAGCCTACCCTTTAATCTAAGTATGATCAGCTAACCCTGCACAGTGAGTGTGATTTTGCAAACAGTCAGTTCCAATATGGCCTACCTCCGTGTGGACGCTCTGCCGACTTATCTCCAAACTCTGGTAGGTCCTCTTCAGCTCTGACAGCTCTGTGTAAAATGTCTTCACCTCTGTTGAACATGTTATGATTGTCGTCTGGAGAATATCCACCTGTTTTTGCACACGCACACACGCATGACATCATGATCTGAAAATGTTTTCATCATCATCGTTTTCACATTTACAGCCACGTTGCTCTCCCGTCTCACCTTAGCTTGGAACCATTTCTCGAGCTCCTGCTTGTTCTTCAGCACCACAGCTTCATACTGCTCCCTCATGTCCTCCAAGACCAGCGTCAGATCAACAGACTCGGGGCTGTCCACCTCTACATTAAACGCGCCGGTCTGCTGGATCCTCAGCTGATGCAACTCCTGCAACATGGACACATTTTGAACTCTTGCCCTTCTACAGGTGTGTGAGCCATGGCTGCCACCACCAACAGATGGCACCATTGTACTTGAAAACAGAGCAAGCCATCCTGCTTTTTTGTTTTTTTGTTTCTAGAGTCTAGAAAAAAAAGTTTCTCTGAATGGCTCTCACCTCCTGATGGTTGCTCTTCATGTACACCAGCTCCTCTTTCAGACCTTCTATCTGCAGCTCCAGGTCACTGATGGTAAGAGTCAGGCTGTCCCGAACCCCTCGGAGACGCAGCACGTCGCCCTCCACCATCGCACGCATGTTCATCTCCGTCTCATACCTACAGAGGGAAGCCATGTGTAGTTGTAATTACATTAAATGAGAGGAAGAAAAAACCTTTACCTACATCTTCAGATCTTCAGTCTCAGTGCTGTGCTAGTAGGTGTTACTCCAACCACATCAAATAAACCTTTTTTTTACCTTTTGTTTTTATATTACAGACTAAAATGACACATTTGAAGCAACAGAGGAGGGTAAACCTACTTTATTTTAAAGTCGTCTGCAGCCAGTTGAGCATTCTCAATCTGCAGGATGATACCTTGATTCCCTGAATATTTCCTCATGATCTAAAAGGGGAGAAAATGAAAATGTGTCTCTATTTCATTCATACGTTGGCTTGTACACCAAAACATGACAGCGTATATTTAAGAAACTCAATTTTCTTCCATGGGTTTTGATTGAAAGCCACTATAAAAGAGTAAGTTACAGGTGTTTATGTGTCTTTAAAGCATGCACATACATGTTTGGTTGCCTGCTTTGGTGATCCATCCTTGTTTGGACACCACATATATGCTTTTGCTGTGTTTCTTGTTCATTGTATTATAGAATAGTTGTGTTAGTTACATCATTTTTTGCCATGATGTGTAAAATGTGAGCGGTACCTGGGCTCGGAGGTCAGTGATGGTGGCGAAGTAGCTGGTGAAGTCTTTGCAAACAGTGGGAGATCTCTTGTCATAGAACTCTCTGATCTGCAACTCCAGCTTCCTGTTGGCAGCCTCCAGAGAGCGCACCTGCACACACAACCAGACGGTGACGCATCAAGCATTCACAGATGACAGACACTGGAAAACGCTTTTAGTTCATGCTCGTAACTCCTGGGTGGCACTTGGAAGCTAATTTCTTTTTTCCTGGGGTTCAGGTCAAATTCATTTCCACCCAAACTAAAATATTGTGCCACTTACATGTTTTTTTTCACCATGAACTATCTGATGAAAGAAGTTTTCTAATCTTATACTCATGTTAAAGGAAGTGTAATCAACAGAATCTACTTAAAAGTAATCAGAAGTAAAAGTACTTGTCATGCAGCATAAGGCTCCCTGTCAGTAGTGTATTATTACAAACTGATGTATTCATATGTAAGAAGCATTTTAATGTTGTAGCTGGTCAAGATGGAGCTTATTGTAAGTAAAGGTAGGCTATGTATTATTGGGTACTTTATTTTGCAATGATTTGTACTAGGGATTAAAATAGTTAATCACAATTAATTGCAAATTAATCACACATTTTTAATCTGTTCAAAATGTACCTTAAAGGGAAAATTGTCAAGTATTTAATAGACTTATCAACATGGGAGTGGACAAATATGCTTGTTTTATGTAAATGCATGTATATATTTATTACTGAAATCAATTAGCAACACAAAACAATTACAATTATTGTCCAGAAACCCTCACAGGTACTGCATTTAGCATAAAAGATATGCTCAAATCATAACATGGCAAACTGCAGCCCAACAGGCAACAACAGCTGTCAGTGTGTCAGTGTGCTGACTTGACTATGAATTGCCACAAACTGCATGTGGTTATTATTATTATCATAAAGTGGGCATGTCTGTAAAGGAGAGACTCGTGCATTCATCAGGCTGTGGTATTATGAGGAGCAAATTGAGCCATTGTCCATTAAAACCCATTAAAATGTATTTGCACTTAACTGATTTTGATGCAGGTAAAAAAGAAAACTAAATAATATATATATATTCTATAATCACAGTCTAAGAAAGTTTCAGAGGATTGTGCATCGATATAGGTATACCTTAATCATCATCATCATCATCATCATCATGGCTTACCTTCTCCAGGTAGGTGGCCAGGCGGTCGTTGAGGTTCTGCATGGTCCCCTTCTCGTTGCTGAACACGGCAGTCTCTCCTTGCGGCATCATCGTACAGGAGAAGACTGACTGGGAGATGCGGGTCCCGTAACCTCCTGCGCCCCCGTACACGCTGGGTGCTCGGCTCTGGAAGGGCCCGGACATGGAGATGCTGGACTGGCCGCCTCTGACCTGCTGCATCCCTCTGCTCTGGCTGCTGCCGGAGATGCTGCCGGAGACGCTGCGGGAGACGCTGCGGGAGCTGCTGCCGGAGACGCTGCGGGAGCTGTAGCTTCTGCTGCTGCTGTTTTGGCGGGCGAGGCTGACAGACATGATGAGAGGTGGAGAGGTGAGCTGACCTGGAGAGTTGATGAGCAGAGCTGGAGAGTCTCCGAGGAGTGCCTCTGTCTGAGACAAGTGGGCATTTTATAGGACTCTGAGAGAAGGAGACAGACTGGTCCCATACCACAACTATGTGTGGTATGCAGATAATGTTTTTTTTTTTTAAATCTAATAGGTGTGTTCAGTAGCATTACTGACGCTCTGTGGAAGACAGGGAGGTTGAACATCTAGTTAGGCAGCTTGATGGCTGGGTAACTGATAACCACACTGATATCCTGCCAGGCATGAAGATAATTGTTTTTCTTTTCACAGCCAGTTACACTTTACGGCTGTATTCAAGAGAGTTGCTTTAAGGTGAGACTGTCACTTTTGATAGAAGGCATAACACAATCTACCTCTTACAAATGAACAGTTGAATTTATAAGCAATAAAACAAAACCTCACTTTATTCACTACAATTAGTTTTTTTTTTGCATTTACGGCCTTACTTTGTCTGGTATGATCTGATAGCTTAGATAGATATTTCTGTGTAACTGACATTACTGAGTCTGACTTTACTACTCTTCTGGGGGGTTTTCTACTCGCAGTTAAAGCTGCAGTAGGCGAGATTGGACCAAGTATGACTAAAAAAAAAATTTTTTTTATATAAAGGTCACTATATCCTGACAGTAGTGCTTGAAGTCAGGTCATTTGAAAAAGATCATTGTATCTGGCCCAGTTTTAAAGCTGGAGTGAAAATACTGCTATTATGCTAAATTTTGGCGAGGAAAAACTCCCTTGACCTCTGACCTCAAGATATGTGAATGTAAATGGGTTCTATGGGTACCCATGAGTCTCCCCTTTACAGACATGCCCACTTTATGATAATCACATGCAGTTTGGGGCAAGTCATAGTCAAGTCAGCACATTGACAAACTGACAGCTGTTGTTGCCTGTTGGGCTGCAGTTTGCCATGTTATGATTTGAGCATATTTTTTATGCTAAATGCAGTACCTGTGAGGGTTTCTGGACAATATTTGTCATTGTTTTGTGTTGTTAATTAATTTCCAATAATAAATATATACATACATTTGCATAAAGCAGAATATTTGCCCACTCCCATGTTGATAAGAGTATTAAATATTTTTGAACAGATAAAAGATGTGTGATTCATTTTTGATTAATCACAGTTAACTATGGACAATCGTGCAATTCATCACGATTACATATTTTAATCGATTGACAACCCTAGTTTTTAACCATCGCAAACTGGTTCTTCTTAATGCCTTTGTTTGATTTAGAAAATGAACAGTATTACTTTCGTTTCCAAAGAAGCAAAGGGAGTATAGACAAACGTTAACAGTTAAATCCTTTAATGGTAACATATCTCCAAACATGAATGTGACAACAACTCAACGTCCAAAACACACACCCACACGGCGTCACGCCTTTTTCATAGGAAGCTTATCTAACAAGCGGTCAGAATGTAATCCTTGAAGTGATTGACACAATAATTTAAAAGCTAATTCACTTTGCACGCCACTATTTTGTGGCCATCACTCACATCCAAATGTAAAACCATTACTTTGAAAAGGCACTCCAATACAGATACCAGCAGTAGTTAAAATGTGTATTTCGTATCATAATCCAAGGCTGTTTTAATGTGAAGCTTAGATAAATTCAATAGAATTCAGCAACTTGTTATTAATCAGGTTATTATCAGTATTTCATCTGTTTTGAGTGCTTCATTGTGTATTTTCCAAGTCAGGATTAAAATATTGCTGTTATTGTGTACTTTTTGGGAATTGATCAGGACCAAAACAATGAAAGTTAGACCAGAGAGATGAGCAGCTGCAGCAGCAATGATTATCAAGAAATTGTGTTCTTTTTACTAACACCATTACACAACCATGAATGTATTCAGTGAATGTCTCCTCATGACCCATGTCCATAACCGTAACCCTGTCATAACCTTTCAGCAGCCTTACGAGTCCTGCAGCTTCAAATACTATGAATTGCTTAAGAGCAACAACTGTGAAAATAAACAAAAAGCAGCGATGAGCATCTGCCGCAGGCCGGCCTAATAACGTGGAATTTAACCTGGGCAACAGGTCGAAGGAACAAGCTGTCTACAGTTTTTGGTGTCTGGGACAGTTATCAGATTTCAGTAATGGGTGTGTTCGCGTCAGTGTATTGAGAGCATAAATGTCAAATATAAGACCTGTGATTGTCTTTCCACCTCACTGTCAACAACATTCAATCATTCCAACAATGGGAAGGACCATGTCTCAGGTGCAGGGTTTGATTAACTGTAAGGCTGCTCAGGTTTACTCATCGGTCAGAACATCCTGAGGTATTGTCTGCAGATGAACTTATTCATGCTCATTCTGGGCTTTCCATTGTGCTGCTGTCACTTCTACTCATGAATCAAAGTGTAGCACAGAATCACTCAAGTCGTTGCTACCGGATTAAATCCATCGGACAGGGGACGCTTTCACTGCCCGTAGGAAATCATGTGGTTCCCGCTTTTCTAGACATGTTCTGTTGTCAGTGGCAACTGGATACACAACAACTGGGCCACTAGAAAATCTATACAGTATGTAAACAGCGCTAAGGTCAACCACTCTCTGTAGTATTTTTACTAAAAGGGTATATTGTACGTCATCTGGAAAGTCCAGGCGACAACGTGACATGTTGACGGTAATAATCCCCTCCAACCAATCATTAAAGCTGCATTCGGTAACTTTGAGCAAATATGATAAAAAGTTATTTTTACAAAACTGTCACTATATCCTGACAGTAGTGCATGAGACAGGTAATCTGTAATCTGGGGGAAAGAAAACCGAAGATTCCATAGACCCCACATGTCTAATAATTATTTTGTGACCTTGCCTGACACAGAGCCTTCGCGATACCTTAATAAATGAAGGTTGATCGACATCATGTCCCTTCAGTGTTCCCCCGACCAACACAGTGGCCGGATATTGCTTATCCAGACTTCTATACAGATTTGATTGAATCATCATAAATATCCAGCGTGTTAATAGCCAACTGTTTGATCTATGGGATGAGATTTAGTTGGAGACGACAGTCTGATGCTGCTACAACGTTAATGTATGACTATTACTGCAGCAGCCTCACACTCAAGCTAACGTTAGCTAGCCATGCTAGTCACTGTCACCGGCATCATTTAGCCATTTAGCACACTGACGGTGAATATTCACGTATCGCATGTGCCTCAAATGTCAGTGCGAAAGCCTCGGTTAACTCGCTACACAACGGCTTTTCATAATTTTCTCTCCTGTGACAGCGAGTTTCTTTCCCCCAAAAGGGAGCGCAGCCTCGGCGATGACGCGATGCCGGTCTGGTCTATAGTTTGGAGCAATAAAGCCCCATTATTATACCTTTTTTTTAGGACATGGCAGACGAACAAATCAGAGATCAGCGTTTCTGGATTTATTGTTGGTGCAACCAACTACACAGCAACTCTTGGGCTTAGCGTTATTATTACTATAACCGGTTTGTTTAAAGTAGAAGTGTGGAGACATGTTTCAACTTATTCTGTTTACTCTGTTACCGTCTACGAGGGACACGGGATTGTTTTCCCGCCAAAAGGGGGCTTGGTCATGCGAGCCTACTCTGGATGACGTATTGACAGTCTGATGTAGGCATTACAGTAACAGAATATTGATTCATACTTGATCAGCACTGCCGAATTTGACAGTTTGATCGGAGTTCACTAGTTTCGCGAACAGTGATTGACAGCTGCTTTAGCGGCTCTGATTGGTTGTTTTTTTGGGGGGTGTGGTGAAATCTTGCAAATGTTATTAGGAGCACGACGAACATGATTTTTCCACAGATTTCCTGTCTCATGCACTACTGTGAGGATATGAGTTTTATAAAATGCACTTTTTTTTATCAAATTTGCTCAAAATTACCAACTGCAGCTTTAAATTATACACACTTTGCTTTTTTTTTGTCAAACGAGATTAATCATCATCCAATGTCCATCAACTGTTGTCTATATAATTATAAAACTTTCCTGTTTGCTGCTGCCTTTTATTAAACCAGATAATGATCTTATACTGCACTAGAGCTTTTACTCTTGTGTGTTATATTCTATTTTAGCTTCTATCCTAGCTTTTTTTAGCTTGTTTTTATTTTCTAATCTTTAATGTTTTTATAACTGTTTTAATAAAGTCTTAATGTTCTTCTGCACTTTGTCGCAATGTTCTTAAATGTTTATGTAAAGCACTTTGAATTGCCCTGTTGCTGAAATGTGCTATACAAATAAAGCTGCCTTGCCTTGTCAATAGCTCATGCAGGGTTAAATTAAGGCACATACTGTAGATGCTACATGGACATGGGAAATAATGCATTTGTCTGTGTCTTGTTCCAACATGTGTGAATAGCAAGAATTATAGTAACTGCTAAGGCTTAGAGTGGAGATATCGGATTAGAGGAAGCAAGCTGAGAACACCAGAAAACCCTGTTTTTAGCGGCTACTCAGTTACATCAGATCCTCTGTATGGGTATAAAAAAAAAAGACTCTAAAAGGAGTATTGGATTTCTTCTGTAAACCCATTGACTCGTTTTATTGTTATTGCGGTGCAAAAAAGGCCTTTCCAGGTAAGTGAAAAGCATCATAATGGATTTGTGGAAGTAGTGGTGCGTTGCTTCCTTTACGCACATCCTCCCAGTGCATCCGTCTACCAATCAATCAGTGAACACTGTTATCTGTCTTTGATTTTAGGCCATATCGCTGACATCAAACTTGCGGTATAAAAAGGGCCGATCTGCTCTCTGTGCACTAGAAGCATCACACTTGTTTGGATTTTGTTGTGCACATACTTCACACAGTCTTCACAGGTAACAGGTAATGGTTTTCATTCATTTTTAGGTTATTATTTTGTCACTTTAAGTAACTTTTCCTCTCTTCTTGTACACAGACATGTCAGGGAAAGTTATTGTGGTGTTCGCACTGTTGGCTGCGCTGCTAGTGTGCTCTGCAGCCAGAGAGGCTAAAGAGGCTCATCTACTAAAGCAGCTTCTAGCCAAGAGGGAGGGAGTGCGAGGCTTGGCAGGCAGACAGGAGTCGGCGCCTCAGGCTCCCTCTGCACGGATGGAGAGACGGGCACACCTTTCTGAGGATGAACGGGAGATTATGACCAAGCAAATAATGCAAGCGATTTCAGGTATGCTGTGCGTCTGGGTGTGAAAGTACTCCTCCGTTTGCTGTTTTGTTCCGCTCCTGTCAATCATGAATGAGTGAGTGGGCAGAGATCCAAGGAGATGATCAGATCTGTTTACTGAACCCGTGTGTGTGGTTCATGTAGGAATGGTTTGTTCACAGAGATGACGAACTCCGAGTGCATGTCGGATCGGGACTACCAGGGCTGGGTGGACTTCGGACGCCGGGACGCAGAATGAGACGACGACCCGAGGGCTCAGACTCGCCGCTTTTTGTTCACATTTTATATGAAGTCAACTTTCACTGCAAATTTATAAATAAAAATATTTTGCAGAATTATCACAGTAGTCACATCTGTCTTCGTCGCTGCCATGAGGTGAAAGAGAGAACTGTGCTGGATGGAGATGCAAAGTTTTATTCACAGGTGGTACACACACTGACATATACAGCTGTGATGCTAACACAGAAGAGAACAAACAGTAGTGCAGAGAAACAGTAGTTTGGTTGATTTGAATCAGAACACAAATTATTATAACCTGTGTTTCTGATTTCTTCCCTTTTTAATCCACAGTATCCTATGCCTTTTTGCTACAGTTGATTGTTCAGAAACATGCTGCTTAAATATTTAGGACCTCTCTCCTGCTCGTCTTTAAATAAGGATTCCCCTCAACGTCACGGAGGATTCACTTTGAATGCCCCAAATTGTTTTAATTTCATTTACATCCTAGCGATTTCAAAATTCCTGATGACATGAAATGCAGCAGATTTGTACAAGCAAGATTTTTTCAGTGCAGTAAATATACATATTGCTTATAAAAATCCCATTCTCCGTCTTTGATTCAGCATGGCAAACCTGATTTCTTTTTAGTGAGGTTTTGCTCAGGATAAAGTCCAGAAGTTTCAGCAGCTCTCACAGGTGACACTTCAACATGTGCTACGTGAGAGCAGGTGGTGAACTATAGGGGCAGACAGCTGCAGGATGTCTTCATCATCAACATTTCTCAGTTCAGTCAGTGCACCGTGTGTTATCGCAGTGTTTCTTGATCAGTTTATCAAGTGTTCAACTCCATATATTTGACAATCTTATATACACAACATGCTTTTCTCAATGGAGCAGCTAATAAGCAGGAAGACCGGAGTGTATTTTAGTGCATTTGAAAATTCTTCAGTGTGACAGCATTGGTTCGGTTTGTGGTTTCAACTAACAATAATTTACTGCACGTAGTCTTTATTTTAACTTTCCCAAATGACAACTTTGAAATATACACATAAGTGATGTTCCACTTTGGAAACGGCAAAAATTATAAGGTTTTTTTAAAACCAGCGGCGGGAAAAACGTGTAAAATGACAACCACGAAACACAGTATAAAAAAAAAATCTTCATGATGTTGCTTTTTTTTGTGTAAAAAGAAGCTTTTTATGCAGGTTGCAGTCAAACAGACTGGTGATCAGGTAATCAGGTGATTTTCCTGAGATGAAGAGGTCTCACACACACAACTACTGTACACACATTCATAGAAAAGAATAACTGTACACTACCGACAACTGAGCTGTGGGCCCTGAACTGCACAGTGGGGATCACATGGTAAAGTCACCACGGTGAATGAGAGAGGAGGAAGTGGTGAACAGTCCTCATCAAAGTGTCTGCTTCTCCTCCCCACTGTGGCCCGTTATCCCCCAGGCTGCCACTCGGTGCAACCCCAGACCTTGAAGCTTCTCCACCAAGTTCAAACTGAAAGTGTTCCTTCTTACCTCTTTGTCCGATGGTGAGTCTCCACATTCGTCTTTTGCTGTGGAGGGTGGAGGTTTTGTACTTAAGTGCAGGTAGTTGTGGGGATAAGGAGAGGCTGAGATGCCACGCTCTTGCAGCAGCTGAACGAGTCCCGGTAATGAAGTGGCTACATTTGTGGTGGTGGTGGTGTTGGTAGTGGTGGTGGTGGTGGTCTGGCATCCCGGGCCAAAGTGCTGCCGGTGTGATGGAGATGAAGTGCTCACGAGCTCACAGGTCCGACAAGATGGCAGGCCGAAAGAGTGAAGGCTGCCAACAGGAAAAAATAATAATTAAAAACAAACTCAAAATAGAAAAGAAAACATTCTTTTTACTATAGGGCTGTCAAACGATTAAAAGATTTAATCATGATTAATCGCATGAGTGTCCAGAGTTAATCGTGATTAATCGCAAATTAATCGCACATTTATTACCTGTTCAAAATGTACCTTAAAGGGAGATTTGTCAAGTATTTAATACTCTTATCAACATGGGAGTGGGCAAATATCCTGCTTTATGCAAATGTCTATATATGTTTATTATTGGAAATCAATTAACAACACAAAACAATGACAAATATTGTCCAGAAACCCTCACAGGTACTGTGACTCTTGACGAGAATATTTTAATCCTGACTTGGAAAATCCACAATGAAGCACTCAAAACAGATGGAACTTTACAGAATTTTTTTTTTTACTGCAGTAAAACAGAAGTGTTTCACACGCCATTCAGTGAGAAAATATTGTTTCTCATACAAAATGAAATACTGATAATAACCTGATTAATAACAAGTTGCTGAATTCTATTGAATTTATCTAAGCTTCACATTAAAACAGCCTTGGATTATGATACCAAATACACATTTGAACTACTGCTGGTATCTGTAATGGAGTGCTTTTTCAAAGTAATGGTTTTACATTTGGATGTGAGTGAAAGCCACAAAATAGTGGCGTGCAAAGCGCTAAATGCCAATTTCTCCTGTCAGGTGTGGTCCGCATCGAATTAACTTTTAGATTATTGTGTCAATCACTTTCGAGGATTCCATTCTGACTGCGTTAGATAAGCTTCCTATGAAAAAGGCGTGACTGACGTGTGTGTGTGTGTGTTTTGGACGTTGAGTTGTTGTCACATTCATGTTTGGAGATATGTTCCTTAGAAATGATTTAACTGTTAACGTTTGTCTATACTCCCTTTGCTTCTTTGGATTCGAAAGTAATAGTGTTAATTTTCTAAATAAAACAAAGGCATTAAGAAAAAACGGTTTGCGCTAGTTAAAAACTAGGGCTGCCAATCGATTAAAATATTTAATCGTGATGAATTGCACGATTGTCCATTGTTAAACGTGATTAATCAAAAATTAATCACACATCTTTTATCTGTTCAAAAGTATTTAATACTCTTATTAACATGGGAGTGGGCAAATATGCTGCTTTATGCAAATGTATGTATATATTTATTATTGGAAATTAATTAACACAAAACAATGACAAATATTGTCCAGAAACCCTCACAGGTACTGAATTTAGCATAAAAAATATGCTCAAATCATAACATGGCAAACTGCAGCCCAACAGGCAACAACAGCTGTCAGTGTGTCAGTTTGTTGACTTGACTATGACTTGCCCCAAACTGCATGTGATTATCATAAAGTGGGCATGTCTGTAAAGGGGAGACTTGTGGGTACTCATAGAACCCATTTACATTCACATATCTTGAGGTCAGAGGTCAAGGGACCCCTTTGAAAATGGCCGTGCCAGTCTTTCCTTGCCAAAATTTAGCGCAAGTTTGGAGCGTTATTTACCTTTCTTTTATTTACCTCCTTTGCGACATGCTAGTATGACATGGTTTTCTTGTTTCATATGATAGTATAAGATAATACTATCATGAGCTTAAAACTACTATAACTCAGCCCGCTACAACCTGAAAGTCGCAAGTTGCGTTAATGCATTAAAGAAATGAGTGGCGTAAAACAAATTTGCGTTAACACGTTATTATTGCGTTAACTTTGACAGCCCTACAGTAGTTTTTACACAAACATGCAAGCTAATATGCAAATAATATTAAAAAAAAACAGGTTTGAACAGTTTCACTTAGTTCATTTGTTGTTAGTGCCTGTCACTCATTGCTGTAAGATGGATAAACAAGATGTTAGTGTGGCAGCGGTGATGAAACAGGATCTGGTGGTTTGTGGAGATGAAAACCTAGAAAGGTCAAGAGACATTGAAACGTTTTGTGTAACAAGCCAAGGAGTACAAACAAGTTAGAGCAGTGTTAGTAGGAGGCGACAGAAGCACAGCGCATGATTTTCCCATAATGTAGCTATGATCATTTTAATATGGTCACAGCCAGTGCATGAAATGTGCTGGGACTCACCAGTACGGAGTACCGGCACTTCTGATTTTTGTCCACATGAGTACCCTTACTTCTTATCTGTGTCTCTGTGTAAACACAGCTTAATGCTGAGAAAACAGCACTGAAAATGCCTTTGATATTCCTTCTCATTATCCAATTTAATCTGAAGGCCGACAGATATGATATTTTAAGTTGGTTTTATTGTAGCGTATATGTAATGTTATATTTGTGTACAATTTGATTTGTATTAGTAGCTACATAAAAAGTTTTTTATTCAACAAATATACATTTATGTACAATCTGTGGAAATGTACAGTATGTAGGCCTAATGTATGCCATGAAATGCATTCAAAAATATATTTAAATTGGGATATATTACCAAGATATACTGTACGTATAAATATAAATATATCATGTGATGATGATCATGTCATGCAACTGCTGAATTAGGGTACTGGAACCTTTTTTGGTCCAATTCAGGCACTGGTCACAGCAAATGTTCAACATTTCAGTCTCTGACCAAAGACCTCTTAAATTTTAAAACTCTGTGTTATTTAGTTAAACGAACATGGTGCTGTGCCTTCGTCATTAATATTGAAATGCAGCATTCATGGTGCATCCATAACCCTCAACTCTTACTTTGCCCTGAAGGCGCCTTTTAGACTTGGAGAAAGAGCCTCGACAGACGCTTTCTGCCACTGTGGGGTGTGGAGAGGGGGGGGTGTGGGGGGGGGGGGGGGGGTAAAGAGCATAAGTTAAAGAGGGAGAAAAAGCAGCGTGGAAGACAGGACATCTGGAACATCCACACTTATTAAATGAAAGTGACACTGCAGAAAGAGAGTGGATTAATGAACACAGAATACTCTTTTTCAGGAGTTCCTTCATGTTTGTGGTAAGTCGGGTACATCACAACGGCACAAAATCAAGATCAGGCTCAAATTCGACTTCCGGACTGTGAAAAATGACACAAAGACAACACAGCATGCTAAAAATGTATGTTCTTACCTAGTGGAGAAGGAGGGGATGAGGAGGGAGGGTTGGAGGACTTGGCAGGTGGTAATGGTATGTGTGGGAGAGGTCGGAGGGAGGTTGGGACCGGATGGAGAGACTGCGATAGGTCATGGAGGGAGAAAGGTGCATTAAACTACACATGACGTTTAATGAGAAACTACAAGAGCCAATGACGCTGGAAACTGAAGTAATACTATACAATTAATGGCACATGAACAATGTAAAGGAGGAGAGAAAGCAGGAAACATGGATTTTAGAGGAGATTTAATGAAGTGAATAGGACTGATATAGCTAGTGGAACTGTGTAGCAGGTGTGTTTGAGCGTGTCCTACCCATGCCATGCACTCCAGAGAGCTGCGACAAGTCCGGTTCATCCTCCTCCAGGTCGTTCAGGCTGTAGACGTGCTGTATGTCGATCTCGAGCTCCCTGAAGTCTTTAGTCAGGACGCCCGGACGTGGATGCAGGATGCCTCCCAGGTTTGGTTTGGCCAACTGCTGCCACTGATGCAGAGTCACTGAGCCTGATGACGAGAGAGTCAAAGGGAACGGAGGTTGAAGAACGTTGCAACACGATGCAGTTACGTGTTATTTATACGGTTAGATACAGTATAACTATGATTTATTTCAGATTGTTAGTCTCTTGAACCCCAAAAAGTTTGGGATTTCCTTTTTTATTCGATTTTAATTTCCATGCCATGTTTTAAATGTCATTTGTGTGGCATTGGGGTTGAAATGGTCTCATCCTTGGTTTTTCTGAGAAGGTACAAAAACTAAAAATGAATTGCCGAGAAAATACTTTGGAGACAAGGTAATTTTTTGCCTAAACAATTAATATGTATTGTAGAATGAAATACAGGGTTTTACAGGGTTCACAAAGCAGAAATCAAAACTTAACACATTTTTAATACCACACAGAATGCAATATAATACCTGCTTCACAATCATACTGGCCAAAGTATGAAAGTATAATGGAAGGAAAATCAGAAGGGACCATATGGTCTTATCACATTTCTCCACAAGATACAAAAATATTTTACAACTAACATAGATATGTAAGACTTAAATTAAATTCAAGACTTTTTAATACCTTCAGAGGCCTTTTTTGATGATACTGAATTCACTGCTTTTCAAGACTTTACAAGACCTGCAAATACCCTGTTATAAACGGTAGATTCCCCCAAAAGACAATAGTGTTGTTGGTTGCAAATTAAACTACAGACATGATAAAAAATGAAAATTGTTGTCTTAAGCACAGTTTCAAGTGATCCAAATTGTCTCATTATCCCTTCGAAGTCAAGAAAAATGTGAAACAAAATCACAAACTACAATGGTTGTAACTTTAGTAGGCATATGTTGATATGAAAATGTAATCTTGGTAGGTAACGTTATGTGGGGTCAGTGTTTAAAGGTGCAGCGTGGATTTTTTTTGTAAACAAACAAGTTATGTTTACATTAAAAGGTGCTATTGATAACATTTAGCCAATATATGTTGCATTCTCCCTCCCCTGTTCCATTGCATTTACTTCACAACAAGTCGTTGCCAGGCACTTACCGTCAATCTCAGCCATTTATTCATTTTGTTCCACACTAACTGACAACCCAGAGATACCACGTGATACCAATGTTGTTTTACCGTCAGATATCTTCCATAGATATCAACAAAACATTCATTTTCGACCCGCCAAATTTTTAAAATGATTAATTCACAATCATAATATTTATTTTTTCATGAAAAGCTATGCTTTTACTTAGGCTCTGTGGATGTATTTAAAAAAAAATAAATATTAATTTACATAATAATTTTATCAATAAGACCTTTAATCTTTTACATCCATATTCGCTTGCTAGCAGTCTTCTTCTTCTCTGCCTTTTGTGTTGCATTGCTACATTTCCTCTAGCAATACTGCCACCAACTGCTGATCAGTTACCATTGGCTGCTAAATCAAATGTAGATACATATCATATGCTTCAATAGAAAGTAAATAAACTGTTGCCTTGCTTCCCTATTTTAAAGAGTACTTTGTACTTGTAAGAGCAGAGCAGATTTATTATTTAATAAGTATCACACACTAACGTCATTAATGATCAGAACTCTTTGTCTTGTTTGGATTTTTACAAACATATTTTTATGCTCCATCGTGACTCCACATAAGTTGGGATAAGTTCCAAGAAATTGATAAGACACAGTTTCAAGCATGAAGATTTTACCTTCCAGAGGTTTGACGATCTGCAGGCGGTCGGGCAGGTAGGACCTGGATCCTCCTGAGGAGCCACAGGAGTGCCGTGAGCTGCCGTTGGAGTAGTTGGTGCCCGTGGACGCTGGTGGGCTGGAGACCAGGCTATCGTTTGGTGTCAGGAAGCCACTGGAGCTCTCGCCCTCCTCGCAGTCTGCTGTCAAGGCATGGAGTTTACGCTCACGCTCAACATCAAAGAAAGGCCTTTCAGAAGAGTGGTTCTGCTGTCGGGCTGACAGGTTGCGCAAGGCGGCTTCCAGGTCCTGGCCTCCTGGTGTGCCCGGCTGGCCCAGACGCTTCGGCCCACTAACAATGCAGTGAATAGATGTGACATGTTTTAGCTGCTGTGGAATTTTCCATTTGATATAATAGTGCACGTACAGTATGTGCATGATCGCACACTCACCTGTTGTCTTCTTTCTGAGCATTGTTGGAGCTAAGCTTGTCCTCCAGAGTAAGGCTGGCATTGTCTGAGCAATAGTAGCTGGTTCGGGGGGTGCTGGTACAACTGGAGCGAGTGGACACGGGGCTGGAGCCTGGAAGCCCCGGGGAGTGGCAGCGAGACCGCAGCCTCACGTTCTTGTTGACCACCTTCACTGTTTCAAACACACGCCACGGGTGGTTCCTGCCAGGCGACACAGGGGCCATAAAAAGATTACTCACAATCTACATTATTCATCTCGGTTGCAAACATATGTATATATATATGTTTATTAGTAAGCAGGGCAGCATGTCAGAAGCTCAGAAACACGTCTTCTCATTAAAAAGTAAAATGCACAGGATCTCATCTAACCAATGAGAAGACTGAGGCAGAAAGCACAAATCTTTTACTTGCACAAATCTCAACGAAAGTTACCTAGACAACTGAAGCTACTGTATAGGAGGGGTGGGGTTGACTCACTTGTACTCTGAGGGAGCCGGGGTGTCCAGGCCTTTGCGGAAGGTGCCCTCTATCTCGGCTGCCAGTGAGTCCATGGGGAGCACAGAGGCCAGTGCAGTGTACCGCTGCACCGTGCTGTTGGGTAGGCTCTTATTCCGCAAGTTCTTTATGTCTTCTCGGGCCTCGCGGAGCATGTCCTCATACTGGGAGTACTTGTCCTGCAGGTCCTTGAGCTGCAGACAGGGGGAGACATATCTGTCAAACTGTAGTAGAAGAAGAATGCATGATACCATTCACAACGTCAGAGCTGAATATTATTGACATATTAATGCTCAAGTATGCATCTGCAAAGACACACATGAACAGGTCTGTGTGGGATCATAGCGAAGGGGTTTCTGGGTAAACATGGCGAATGAATGAAGGCTATAGCTGATGCATATGGTGATGGTACATATTAACAAAATCTCAACTACACATTGACTGTATGTGCAGCATGGGCCAAGGGTGCCAAGGGGCAATTGCCCTGTCCGACTTTCTTTTTAAGGTCACAAATCACTGTATCTCCGCAAATGCCCCTATATTGCAACACGGTAAAAAAAGACATTTCAATCATTCCCGACCACCCCGTGCATGTCAAGACTGGAGGATGTCAGAAGTGTTTTGTACTCTACAGATGCGCTCTCATTTTAATCTGTAAAGAGCTGTTTACATGGCTCCATCTCAGCTGTGTCTCACGTAAGCTCAACCTGAACTGAAGCCTTTATTTACGCTTCAAGTCTATTTTTTTTTTCAACAATACAGGTGTAAACATGAAGTTGATGCCCAATAAAAAAGCCCTGAATAATATATTTATCCACATTTTGCAACCGGCGGAGCAGAGTGTGCTGTGGGTCTTTATCCAATCAAAATACAATAATCAACCATTGTGTAGCCTAATTCAAATGAAATCAAAGTGATCTGACATCCAGCCCGCTACCGTTTCATAATGAACCCAAAATATTTTCACACTTCTCATCCTCCAGTGCGCCGCCACCGAGGTCTGCTTGGAAAGGCCCAATCGTGAGTTTTACATCACCCTACGCCCGGACCTCCTGCTGCCCAGGGCCGTGGAGTTCTCGCTGCACAGTGCGCCCTCTCTCCCTGTGGGAAGGGAAGGGTCTGTGGCGATGTCGGCACCCCGTCTCGTTTACTATATTTATGCTGTGTGACTTTTTTCCATCAGCATTCATAACCATACAACCTTTATGATTTAATTGTTTACTAGAGAACCAAGTCCTTCATAGATCTAGCCTCATAAATTTGCTCTGAAAGTGCTCTAGATTGATGAATTTTACTTTAAATCATTTTCATTCCGGCGCCACTGATGTGCAGTGCTGTGTGACACACAGACCTTCCCATCAAACTCACAGCGGTCTGGAGTAAACAATAAACGATTACCATTGTATGATCTTAGAAAATGAGGCAGCAGATTGACAAGAGCTATGCAGGTCTGGCAACAGACTGACTGACTGAGTGTGGAATGTCAGCCAGTAGCATTTAGGTTTGGCTCACATCCAACACGGAAAAGCACTCAGATTGTTTGTTGTTTCTTTACGGTGTGGTATTGTAAATGCCCACAATTACATTCAATGAAAGAAGGTTGGCTTTGCAAATGTTTACATAAAACACCTGTGCATGTTTGAAGACTTGAAAACACAAAAGCTTGTTTTTTAGTTGTCCACATTCTAATTGTAGCCTTTTGGAAACAGATCTCAGGTAAGAATGAGCCGGATGAAGAAGGCCACAAGTCTCCAGTCTCCAAAAGTTGTTCTCCATACTACAAGTGCTGTTGGAGTTTTGCCCTCCTCAGGTAAGAATGTGAAAGGATCCTAATCCAATTCTAAGTGAGTATATTTTGTCAAAGTGATTGTAAGTGTCTTGCCTCTGATTGAAGATGTAGCTGGCTCTCACGGGAGGCACTCAGGTGTTGGTTCAGCTCCTCATTCTCATGGGTGATCTAGAAGGACAGAGAAGAAAGTTAGCAGAGTTTTACTGTGATTTGACACCATTCGTACAGAACATGGAAACGGTCTCTTACCCCTTTACAACGGGCCTGCAGGTCAACAATCTGAGCGAGCAGTGAACTAATCTCCTCCTGTTGTCGGAGAGTGTCCTCAATTTTCCGTGCAAGCTCCTCCGACAGGTCGACTACCTGCTTATTGACGGATGCTGAAACACACAAGTCCCATAAATACACCTGGAACTCATCGTCTATGCATTATTTTCCTATACTGGAACAAGATTGTAACACTTACAGAGTTCCTCCACGCACACCATCATCAGCTCCTGTTCTTGCTCCTCGTAGTTGGTCGTTTCTGTTGTGAGGTCATTGGCCTGCAAAAATAATGGCAATGAGAAATTGTCATACGTTTAACAAGAGAGTCAATTAATAAATTACATATTTTCATTTCAAGGTACTGAAATCATTTATTGTATTTGTTAAAGGGTAACTTCAGTATTTTTTAACCTGGACCCTAATTCCCTATGTTTACATGTCTAATTGACTAATGGGGACAACATTTTTTACAATTGGTCCAGTATTGAGGGAGAACGCTGTAACCAGCAGTCGTGAGCTGCGAGGGCAAGTGAGCAGCGTCAATGTAACATAACGTCCACTAAAAGTGTTTGTTTTTGCCGCCGTTATTATAAGTGTCTGACAACATTATGGAAAGGACCCTACAGAGAAATAAAACGCTTTTCTTACATTTCGCTTGATCCGGTCTGCTTGTTATTGTGTCCAAGTCCTGCTCAAAGAAAAGTCTTGTTGTGAAATCTGAATATCCGTATAATCTGGCTCAAATAAATACGGGCTGCCATCAAATTCAAAATCCTCGTCCACAATGAAATCATCTAAATATTCAGCCAAGACATTAAAAATCTTTTAGGTAACACTAAACTACGCTTTCTGTACTCCAACACAACAAACTCTGCCCAGCCGGCACTCGTTTTCACCAAGGATGTATTCCACTATTCCTCCGTTGGCTTCCGGCAACACGTCACCTCGCCAGATTTCAGAACGAGACTTCTCCTTGAGCGAGACTCTTTCCATAATGTCAGACACTTATAATAACAACCAGAGCCTGTCATGGCAAAACAAGTACTTTTAGAGGACATAAATGACGGTGCCAGCTTGCCCCTATAGCACCATATTGCAACCCGTGAGCAGCTGCCGCCTACAGCACTCTCCCTCAATACTGGACACATTTCAGAAATTGTTGTCCCTTAGTCAGTTAGACACAAAAACATGGAAAGATAGGGTCCAGGTTGAAAAATACCAAAGTTCTCATTTAAATTCAAACAACAGCACACCCGATGTAATCCTAATGCGAAAACATAAAAAAGACATAATAAACAATAGGTGTTACTACCCAAAATATTGACTGAACTCCTCCTCAGCAACCCATTAATGACTTATTTATAGTTAGAAATGTGTTCATTTTGCGTTATGCAGTGTATAATGAGATTGCATACTGCACTTTTGGTATTTTCAAGCAGTTTCTGCAAATGAATGTTGCAGTATGAATGAAAATATTTGTATAGGATTAAAACTAAATGTCGTCAGTAGTTCATAAAACAATACCTTAAGCTAGATTTTATACAGACATGACCATAAAGTGTCTTATTTAATCTTATATCAATGAGCAACTTTCCTTTCATGCCGTTCTGTGTGAGAAATTTGCAGTGTTGCATACCTCTATTCGCAGTTTGCGGTTCTCGTGCTCTAAGCCCTTCAGTTTCTGCTGCAGGAAGTCATAGTGGACGAAGTTGCTGAGGGAACTGCATGATTCGTTCCTTTTTATTCTACGACAAGAGAAGAAACATTTGTCTGCATTAGACATCTTTCGCCTGGAGAACCAGTGGACAATTATCAACTGTAGATAGCTAAACAAATGTATATTTTCTAACAAAATGAGTGGTAATATGTACTTAAAAATGGTTAAATAAGCTGCTTCAGTGAATAGAAATGAAAAGAGAAGAGTAATGAATAGTGATGATGATTAACTGCTGATGGGAAAGAGTTTAGCAGACAGCTTTACTGGAAACTTTGAGAGGATCAGTGGAGATGCTCTGACGTATGTTTACATACACAGACTCAGTGAGCTGAGGACCATAAACATTTAGGGATCTTGTTTAAAAAACCCGAAAAACTATAGCAGGAAGGTTGTATTTAAATTATTTAATGTAAATTAGATAATGTAGTAGACTACACCTTTTCTGTTGTTTGAAATAGTTTTAACAAGAAAATACTGACAAGTTTTTGTCAAAGGCTCAAGTAGCACTCAACATTTCAAAAAGTTAGTACTCTGTTTATTGAAACGAAAGAGTTTGCTCTGTATGTATTTAAAGGGAAATAGAATTTGTGTTTTCTGTTCAATCGAACAGAAATTAGTAGCATGAATTACAGTAATTCTCATTTAATTTGAAGGTTATCTTTATGGACTAAGTCACAAACCTACACTTTGTTTTGAAGCAAACTAATACTACATGTTTTTGTGAAGGTCATTCCTCATAATCTGTGTAGTGTGTGTGTGTGTGTTTGGTGTGTGTGTAAACTCACGGTGAGTGCAATTCAGCGTTCTCGATCTCCTCGGAGCTCGCATAGAACTGAAGGAGGTCGTCTCGCATCGAGAGCTCATGGCGAAGTTGAGCAATCTAGAACATAAAGGAAGCTAATATCACTTGACTGTATGAGCACCACATTGATAACATAACACAGATTGTGTATTTCAGTGTGACGTGAGGTTTGTTTATACCTCTTCCTTTGCAATTTCAAGCTGTTCATCCAGCATTTCATTGCGTTCGGTGATTTCTTGGTTCTGCTTCAGGAGGGACTGACCGATCCGCGCTGCTAACTCGAGATCCCGCTCTTTCTGCAGAGCGATGCATAAATACCACCATTTATTTTATGGAACAATGCATAATGACATAGCACAGTTACAGTATATATCGTCAAAATGTGGTAGATGTACAATCACAATTTAATTGACTTCCTTCTGATCGCACTGACAGAAACAACAGTACTGAATAGGGTTACACACAGTGACGGTCAGTGAGGCAGATAACTTTAATCCGCTATAATCCCGTTCATCTGCTGTGTGTCTCTCTCTTACCTCCTCCAGCAGGTGGGTGACTGCCTTGATGTCATGATACGTCTTGGTGACCTGGCCCACTCTGTCTGAGCACAACACTGAGGGAGGAAGGAGACAGAGATTAAATGAATGGAGGAAGAGACAGAGCTGTTGGTGGCACACAAAGGATACTGTAAAAGCAAAGCCTGGCAGAGTGTTTATGATGGGAGCTTTGTTTTTATTTTGTTTGGTTGTTTATTTCTTGATTTACAAATATAAAATTAAAAAGATACAATATATAATTTGCAAGGGGGCGTGGAGGAGAATTGCCTAAAAAGTGGCATTCTCCAAGCAGAATATTACATGAAATAATTACAATTATGTAATATACATAATGTGTATGTATCTATCAATAATTTTAGACATAGTAAAAAAAACAGACATAGTTTAGCAAAGTATTTGACAACAATGCATCCCATAAACACCCACCGATTATGCAAATATCAAGAAGACTCATTCATAATTCAGTGTCATTAACAAACTAAGAGCATACGCTCATGTGATATGGCATAGAGTTTTCATAAGACAAGAAAGATAAACAAAAAATATAGAGAACACAAATTATTAAATAAAAAAAGACAGAAAATCAAGTGATAATCATAATAGGCCTTTAGACTTGTATGACTGTATTATATAGGCAATCCATATGGAAAATATTGGTTGGACTGAGCTTATATAGGCAGTCCATATGGAAAATATTGGTTGGACTGAGCTTATATAGGCAGTCCATATGGAAAATATTGGTTGGTTAGAAGAAGTGATTTCAGGGCTCTTTGTTTGTTATACTTTTATGAAGTTAGGTGATGTTGCGTTTCCTGAGCCGTTCGCCAAGAATTAACTTTGCAATCAAATCACATGTCCAGACCAGTACTGTTGATCCCTTTGACTTTTTGACTTTCTATTAAAAGCTTCTGGTTTTCTGCTGCATTTTTGGATTCACTACTGATGAAATGGATTACAAGCTTTTAAAAATGGATTATTATTCGTAGATTACATAATCATGTAAACATGATGAAGACAGAGAGGCTGCCCTCATGCAAACATGCCCTTGTCACATTTTTATTATTTCATATTAACCTGTAAAAACACCAATCACCCAGACTGAAAAAAGCATTCTTTGTATGAATGAGAGCCTCGAGTATATTTCTCCTTGAAGTTTCTACAGCTACAGACCACAACATCTCCATGTGGTCAGCCAGATACTGATCCTCTTAGCTTGATCCCTTTTAGCCCAGATAAGACGGCAATAAAGGCCTCGTTCTCCTGGATACAAATATAGCTCATCGGGAGAGACTGCCAGGGCTGAACTGACGAAGTGTTCACACTAGCAGGACGTGTACAGCATGGAAGGGATAACAACAACTGACTATTGACCTCTAACTTTGTTTACAGCCTGGAGATTGGTTTGTTTATGTCCCCTTCAAAGTCAGTAAGGGTGATGTGGTGTGGAAGGTCAATGGGTCAATTCCTCAGTTCAGATGGATATAGTATTTTCTTAATTGAAGTCATTCATGTACTGTACATGAGCCAAACACTGACAAGTTAACATTGTTTGTAATTTGTTAATTTCACAAAAGACATAGATGATAAAATATAACCATTAAGTACAATAATACAATACAATAATGTTGTGCAACTTTTGTAATACTACCTGCAATTGTAGGTTTTGTGCTTTTGGTGCAGAACTCGTAGACTTAAGATTCACACCATCTTTTAACATCTGATTCGTCTCTGTTTAAGGATGTACAAAATGTGTCTGGACTAGCCTGCACGCCTCTAAACCAAAATCGGTTGTGTAACTTTACTTTGGTAGAAGCATAGCTTGACTAAAGAGATGGGAAGTTGGCATAAAGCAAAATAATTAGATTGAAGTCCTTGAATTTGGCCTGGAAACACAGTGATTGGATAGCTGTATCAGTGTCTAATCAGCCTAATGGAGAGAACCTAACCTTGGGCTGAACTACTGATACTAATCATGCCTTTAGCAGTCGGAGGTGATTTACAGTAAGGTAGAGGTCATGTTTCCATCTTCACTTAGTAGATTAAAGAGTAATGCAAAAACAAAAATGTTTCAGAAAGCATTTTAACTCATCACAAATAATCACAAAGCTCTGCCAGACAAATGTCAGGAGGGAAGTCACTCCTGCAAAAGTAGAATCTGGGACACCAAGATGACAAAACTGACAAATGATGTTGGAAACTCTCTTAATTTAACTTAATGCACTTGAACACTGAATCTCTAATAGAAAGGATAAATCTTGCACCACTGATCAACCCTGCCTCCAAAATGCAGGTAATGGATACTGTCATTCTAATTTATTAAATTCTGCTCATAAAATGATGGCGACTTGATAGCCGAGTGGTTAGGAGTTATATCACATGGCCGCAAATGACTTGAGCAGCGAGTCCCCGGTTTGATTCCTGGCTGGCCGGATCGTTTGCTGCATGTCATTCCCCTACTCCCTTCCCCACATTTCCTGTCTCTCTCTATTCTCACTGTCAAATAAAGGCAGAAAATGCCCAAGAAAGAAATATCTCGCCAAATGTGATAGTCACATCAACTCTCAAATTCAAAATTTTAATATTTAAGCCAATATGGACGAGAAGTCCTTAAAGTGCTCAGAATTTGAACATTTACAATTCCATAATAAATGGGCAAACTCCATCTGCTGACAAAGATCCTGTTGATTTTCTTGATAACTGTTCAAGCGATCGACTTCACGCTTGGTGGGTGTATTGATGAGGACCCAAGGAAGTGCAGTCCAGTGTGGAGTGTAAGCTCTTGAGATCTACAGGGCATATTTTTAGCAGTGTGTTATGTACATGCTGTGTATTGAATTGAGCGGGGACCCCTAATAACTGTTACACTGCCGAACGGCATTTTGGATATCGCTCATTCTCCGTCGCAACCGGAGATCTACGGGACATATTCATAAGTAATTTTCTCGACAACCGTTCATCCGATCGGCTTCACACTTGGTGGATGTATTGCTCAGGACCAGGGTCCGAAATCAACAGGCGTTCCGCCATATTGTTGGGTAAATGTTTGTACCAAAAGAGTCATGTAATAAAAAGCTATGCTGAGAGTCTAAATTTGATCCTTAAGTACATTTAATGGCAAATTAATTTAATAGCATTTTGAGATCAAGACTTCTTGAGTTGTATTCAGGCTTGAACTGATTAACTAGCCACATAGGAGGCCAAGCAATCGGCCCGTTCCGAACAGGCACATTTTGAACAGGTTCTGCACTAGTAAAAAACTCCACAACAGCTACCAAATGCACCTTAAGGTGAAATGTTTTGCGGTTTCGTCAAGAGGTCAAGAATGAACTTCTAAGCTTGACTCTAAATTTATTCAAATGTATTCAATAAAACCTATATAAAAGGTAAAATAGAAGTACAGTACTCGCATCATTCACTAACACTAACACTACAAACAACAGTGAAACAGCTGTCGGGGCTAACAGTTTTAACCTGAGGGGGAACCGGAGGGTGGGGTGCTATGTTTCCGCAATGACGCCAACGGTCAGGACGGCGTTATCAGCTGTAAGTGCCGTATGAGAGAAGTGCAGAGCAACAGCCGTGAGCTAGCCAGCTGGGCGCACTCACATGCACGAACTTGCACTAAAAGCACGCATTGTCAACAAAGCACGGAGAAGCTCCGATTACAACACACACAGAGGGAGTGACTTCATTCTCTGCTCAGGTAGACTTTACTCCTCTATATTTTTACGTAGACAATAGTTGTTTGATGCTATATTAATGCTCCCGATATCAAATTTAGCACCTTTAATAAACAGTAAACTACTGCCTAAATTACATACAATTACATTAAATGTGTAATTACCAAAATGCATTCTATAAATTAACAAAGTTTAATCAGATAATAGTTCACCTTCCTGAAATCCTATTTTACTTAAAGTGGATTGCAGCACTTGCTGTGCTAAAAGCAAAGTCAGCAGCAGGACTGTCGGCGGCTTTCAGATACTGTCCTGTACACACACACATACACTCACACACATACAAAATAAGATCCAGTTCACAACAAAGTCCTTAAAATGCCGTGCAGCAAGTGAAGTCATTTCTATTAGCAGTACATTACTTTTCATTATTTCATGTCAGTCTACCTCCAGAATATTAAAGTGAAGTTTATTGAATGGCTTATTTGCACTTGAATGAATGCATTCTTCAGCAAGCTGAAGACAAAGTCTCACTGGCAGAAATACCAGATCTATTTCCTCTTGACCTGACTGCCACAGCGTAAAGCAGATCAAGGATGTTAGGGGTTTTAGGGTTTGGGTTGAGCTAAATCCAGGCAGCTAACCTGAACTGCTAGCCTAATACTGTACCTAATGGATGAACTTTGCTGACTTAGGTACACTTATGACGTCTGTGACGTTGTGGGGATCAGACAGGCGTGGATGAGCTCTAAGAACAAGAATCACATTGATCCCCTTTTGAGTTCTATTGTTCTGAAGGCGCAGACTTGACAAGATTGGCAGGAGCTGAAATTTGTCTCAGAGAGCTTCCTACTGTTAATCTGTCTGGACTTTTTTTTAGCATAGTTAATGAGTGAACAGTATTAAGTTTATACATATTTTACAAAGACCTAAAGAATTAGGAGGACTTATAAATAATATTCTCAGATCCATCACTAATAGGTTAAAAATTACAGTTGGATTTTGGCCTAAAGATCCTGGCAATATGGACATGTCGTCAACTGAAAATCTATCCAATTTATTTATTCTATTGCAGAACCGAGAGACCAGAAACGTGTTTGTTTGAGTGTCCTGCTTTCCTGGAGGGGTGCCCGTGTCGCAGTATTCGTGCGGGTGCCAGCCACATGCCCATTTAGACAAAGAAAGCCCAAAACAGATGAGGAATAGAGGAGACTCCCCGCTCACATTAACTGCTCTGTTAAGGCAGAAAATCCGTGACAGGCAGCACCTTTTTTAATCTTAGTTGTACAACCATGTCCATCCTTATAAACACATACATCAATTTGAAAAATACTGTAACAAGATTAAATTGTGCCAATACAAACTGCTCTTCACAATAAGCCAGGAAACACCCTCAAATTATCTTATTTTTGACGCCTATTCATTGACAAGTTTCAAAACGTCGCATTACAGGAAAAGCAGAGACAACTGACGATATTGGACTGAAACTATGGGCAGCAGCACAGTGAATGCACCTGCACTCTTTGTTCTTCTGAACGACAGACCTCAAAGTAGAGGATTTTGGAACATTCAAAAGCAGTCGTTTGTTAGGATGAGCATTCGGGTCGTTCCTTCAATCTCGTTTCACCAATTTGGTTTCCAAAAGCACAATTCCCCTCTGAGTTTCAAACCATGTCAGAGAAGAAGAAATCCAAAAAACTGGAAACTGTAGCATTAAAATACTATTTCCTAATTCTATGGCTCCGACCTCCATATAATAACAACAGCAGTACAAGAGAAAACCCAAATTCAAAATGACAACTGCTGACATGTACACAGGGCTTGATTGCGCAGCTGCAGCGTGCACACACACACACACACACACACACAGGCTCAGTGACCTTCACCACAATAAGAGGAGACTGAATATATTTACAAAACTTTATATCTCGTGACACTTTCAGGTTGTCCTATGACAAGAGCTGCAAAAGCAAGCAGCATTTTGTTGAACAGTAATCATCATTTGCGTGATGCACCTTCAATGACATCACTGCACCCTGCAGTACATGCAGTGCACTATAAAGTATTAAAGCACTTAGATAACAGAGACCTTGATGACGCAATGTACAACAAAACACACCAGATAGCAATATCTGACTTGCAGGGCAGAATAATCATTAACAATGACGACACGTTCTAATTTTTCTAAACTCTCTCTTCTAAGCAGAATGGATCGCTGACCGATCTCTTATACATACCACCTGCCTTTTCCTATTCCCTGCCTCTTCTCACCTTGTGTCACCTCCCGGCAAAGGCTTTCCTTCTTGTTGTTGTTGTTGTTGTTGTTGTTGTTACTATTATTGTTATTGCTGTTGAGGCATTTCTTCTCCACCTTCTCCACTACTTCACCCACAAGACTGGAAGTGCTCTTCTCTTCTTCCTCCTCCTCAGATGCAGTGGAGCTCCACACCTCCATGGTGACCGGAGAAAAACTGCCCTCAGCCTCTCCGTCCATCTGTTAAATTCCTTCTTCTTCTTCTTCTTCCTCTGATCCTACTGTATGTACGCTGTGCTGTCACACACCAGTTGTGTGTCTGGAGTCATTCTGCAGGCATGTGTGTTTGGGGAAAACAGTCTCCACTGGGCAACAGGAGTGGGTGTGTGTATACACCTGCCTGTGTTTCTGTGTGCAAGAGAATCTGAGCTGCTCGGCGTTAATATATAATCCCTCAGACTGTAAGAGCCATCTGTCGTCACGCGTGCCTCCGTTCACCTGGCCACGTTGGACTACCGGGTAAGAAGAGAGGGGAGGTAGAGGAGGAGGGATGAAGGAGGAAGAAAAATCCACACCATGAGCCACAAAAAATGACATTGATCACAATGACCTTGTCCAAGCACAAAAAGATGAGTATTGTTGGCTATAATTGAAAAAATATTCCAGGATGGGAATGCTGATGGAGTTTAAAAGGATGCTGCATTAAGCCCACCCACCCTTTGGATTTGAGGGAGATGGTAGCTTCCGCCCCCGCCAATGGCTGTTCTTGTTCTGGGCACATAGCAGATAGAGAGAGGGCTGTGCGTAATACTGGTGCAGACAGAGACACACCCACTTTACAGGGGTCTGATGGGAGCAATAGAGTGAATACAGTCTGAGATTTTATGGGTTTTGACTGGGATTATTGAGAGAAAAAAAACATGTAATTTGTATTATATCATTTCTCCCTATACTAAAATAATGGTTCCTTTTGTGTTATATTTAATTATATTTATATATATATATATTTTATGTTTAAATATGTTCTATTTAATTTAAGTTGATACTTATATGAATAATCAATAACAATAATAAAGTCTAATTAATATGTTCTGAGGATTAGAGGATTGCCTTCTGTGAGCAGATAGTAAGTAAATGCTCTGTTCTCCTAGATTATTAGGGCAACCATGTGTGTTTCAGTTTATTTTCATTCCAATCAAGATTCAAAAAATGAATTTCCAATGAATTGTCCAGTCAACTTCATTGTGCTGCGATGACCCGCAGTCATTCTACACCCGGTCATCACCGTCTTGTCTCTGTCCATCCCGTGCCCTTGCAGTTGCTACCCTAGACACAGCAGTTTTCTTCCAATGAAATATTAACTCCTCATTCATTTTTCATGCACAAACTGACTCTTTCCAGGTCAAATGCAGCACGCAAGAGACAGTGGAGACAAAACTTTCACCATCTGTGGTTTCCCATCTTTGCAAGCATTTATTGTTTGCAGAATTAAATCTTCGAGGGCAGCAAATCTAAATGAAATGTGTACGGATTAAGTGGAAAATCATATCATCCTCTACAGGAATGGTTCAACCATTTGAAGTTAACAGGCCAGAGCTATAACAACAACACAACTAGAAATGATGCAAGGGAAAACAGGTTATAAGGAAGTAAAGTCTCAAGTACTTTGCCCACAATAACAAGCAAAGACGTGACAAGGTCTTTGAGTCACCTCCCAGTAAAATCAACACTCTGCTTTGATTCAACCTTTACTAGACATCATATCACCTGGATCATAGAGATAAACCTTACATTAACGAGATTAACCCTCTGAGACCAACAATGGACCTGTTTTTGTCTTTTTTAGGGGGGTACAGGGGGTCTTTAGGGGGAGAGGGCAGGTCAGCAGTAGATGTCACATAGAAGTAGTGTACATCATCTGAAAGCTGGGAACATGAAGATTAATTTGAGATGCAGCTCTGCACTGTGTTTCAAGTTGTTCTAGTCATAAATCTGAAATAAACATGAATTAATTAGAATCAATTGTAAAAGTGTTTAATGGCTAAGAACATTATGATAGAAGTATGTGATGGCTGTTCCCATGCTCTATTATGTCTCATAAATTGTTGCAGCAATTTTTGGGTTGATACCATTTGATACACAGATTTGGTGCTAAATTAAACAATTTTTTTACCACTCAAGAGTTGATAAAAAAAAAGATCAATAATCCCTCTAAAATACCACATTAAGACACCAAGACCTCGAGGAACACCACAGAAAAAGCCATGCTATGATTTGGTATCAAAAATGTTTGACATTTGGAGACTTCTGCAAGAATTGCTTTTTTGGCAATTGAATGGCGAGCACTTCTGTACTGGAAACAGCTCAGAAACCCCCTTATTGTCAATATACATAGGAAAGCCATCCATCCTCTGAATGCTCTAGGTCTCTAGTTTGTGGCTGTGATTATCCTAGAGGTCACCACAGGTCATTTTATACAGTGACATCAAATTTTAAAAAATGGTCTCACTACAATGAAATGGCTACTATGGGGACTTACATCATCACACATGAATACAGTTGGGCTCATTGACTCCACAAGAGTCTCAACAGTCATACTCAATTTATGCAATTCCAAAACTGTTTAGCAACCCCGGTATGCATAAATATTCAAACACATCATTTTAGAATAGGCACAATGACAAATATTGTCCAGAAACCCTCACAGGTACTGCATTTAGCATGAAAAATATGCTCAAATCATAACATGGCAAACTCAAGCCCGACAGGCAACAACAGCTGTCAGTGTGTCAGTGTGCTGACTTGACTATGACTTGCCCCAAACTGCATGTGATTATCATAAAGTGGGCATATCTGTAAAGGGGAGACTCGTGGGTACCCATAGAACCCATTTTAATTCACATATCTTGAGGTCAGAGGTCGAGGGACCCCTTTGAAAATGGCCATGCCAGTTTTACCTCGCCAAAATTTTGCGCAAGTTTGGAGTGTTACTGAGCCTCCTACCCGACACGATTCATAAGATATATATACCTTCACTGTAGCTCTAACACTGAACTTGCTACAGCCTCTGAAAGACAGTAAAGTTAATCGGGATCGGCTTGTTACAAAACAAAGGCAATAAAGTACAGCTCAAATAAAATCTTGATAAAATCAGCTCAGCCCTCTTCTGTAACTCAATGTGAGAATATAATAAGCACCATGTCAACAAAACAAGTCTCTGCAAACTGAGAGCTGATATCGCTGGTCAATAATTGACCAAGGAAACACCCTTAAAGGTCATTTGCCACATTGTTTTGACCCACAGCAAAATACAGTACTGCACGACAGTCACGTAGTGCTCGTATTTCAGATCTAATGTATAAACAATCATTATTTATTAAAGATCAGATACGCTCTACCCGCAGGCTGCCAACTCCCCAATACAAGAGCAACACATGCTGCAGACAATGTTTAGAGTTTAACCGGACAAGTGAACTTCTTCTGCGGCACATCACGTCTGGGTTGATTTATGAGTATTTTCCATGTAATCCTTGTTATGAATCAGTGGTTTTGCATGTCATTAATGTTATTCTAGGTGTGACTACAACATTAGCTCAAATGCTTCCTGGTAATCCTGTTTGTGTCATCCAAAGAAATGTGATTTGAGGTTTATTCACTTCATAACTACAATCATGAGGTTTTAAAACTGTGTTGCCCATTCTACGTGAGACAAAATGTGTTTAATAACTAAATAACATTATTCAATCTCTATCCAGTCAATCATTTCAATAAACAAATCTGCCTGTGTGCGACTACTGAAATTGAGAAGTTTTGAAGAAATTGTGAAGACAAAGTGACAGCAAAGCCTTAAAAAATCTAATTCTGCAGGAGATGATGTACCTTCAACCTGCATTAATAGAATTCTTGGCCATTTTGGGGCAACGCAACAAGCTGCAAACTAGGGCTGTCAATCGATTCAAATATTTAATCGCGATTAATCGCATGATTGTCCATAGTTAATCGTGATTAATTGCACATTTCTATCTGTTCAAAATGTACCTTAAAGGGAGATTTGTCAAGTATTTAATACTCTTATCATCATGGGAGTGGGAAAATATGCTTGCTTTATAAATGTATGTATATATTTATTATTGGAAATCAATTAACAATAAAAAACAATGACAAATATTGTCCAGAAACCCTCACAGGTACTGCATTTAGCATAAAGAATACGCTCAGATCATAAAATGGCAAACTCTAGTCCAACAGGCAACAACAGCTGTCAGTGTGTCAGTGTACTAACTTGACTATGACTTGCCACAAACTGCATGTGAGTATCGTAAAGTGGGCATGTCTGTAAAGTGGAGACTCGTGGGTACCCATAGAACCCCTTTTCATTCACATATCTTGTGGTCAGAGGTCAAGGGACCACTTTGAAAATGGCCATGCCAGTTTTTCCTCACCAAAATTTAGCTTAAGTTCGAAGCGTTATTTAACCTCCTTTGCGACAAGCTAGTATGACATGGTTGGTACCAATGGATATCTTAGGTTTTTCTAGTTTCATATGATGCTAGTATTTTCACCTTTCAAATGAATGAGGTAAAAAAAAATGTGCATTAACGCATTATTATCGCGTTAACTTTGACAGCCCTACTGCAAACACAACATATTGTCATCTTATAATGTTGATATGACAGATTATTTAGCAAACAGTTGCCTATTTACACATCCAGCAGACACAGGGCAACATTAGCATTTATCTGGAGTCGTCTCCACCAGCTTCTGAGGGAAATATCCGGCTCTTCAGCTGCTAAAGGCTCCACTGTGTTCACCAGCTGGTTGCTAACAACTGCCGTTTGGTACTGAACAAGTAGCGCACAGTGGGTTTATCAGAGGGTTTTCACAAAAACAAGGTTGAATAGTGAGACTCAGGGGTAGGACGCAAACGCAGTGTAAGACGGGAATTAAAAACCCAAACAGATGGTGCAGAGAAGGAAGCAGTGAGCTAGAGTGAAGAACACTAAAAAACAAATAGCACCATATGCCACCTGCCAAAAGAGTCAAACACTGCAACATGACACACCATGGCACAATCTGCATGGAGCAGGTAAGTCTCTCCTGGTCCTGATAGCAGCATGTGGCTTGGCACCAGCTGGGTACAGCCTATCTAGCATCAAGAGGACGCAATCTCATGAAATCCTATCACTATAAAGGTAAGGTCATCAAGCGTAAGGGATACCTTGAAATAAAGTTCAGTTCAGCAGATGTTTCCTGAGAAACTGTTAAAATACACCTGCACAGTGGCCTGTATTATTTCCTGAAAAAACAAGAATGTAAATGGCAATGCAGTAGTGGAAATATAGTAAACAAAATGGGCTGTATAGATTATGGGTGAGATTAACATGGGCAAGGACAGGTTTCTGTTACAAAGCAGCTTTACCGCAGAGCAAAGTTTCTTTACCTTTTCAGATATCATTGCAAAGTAAATATGGCGGATATTTACACATTCATACACGTGTGTTGAATGTTGCGTCGCTGACCGAACAACTAAATTACTGGCTTTGCATCGTGCATCAAATTGTTATGAAGTGAGGCTCTCTCTATATATAATGCATTTCTAAAAAGGATCCTTAAAAGGGGAGTTTAAACATGTAATACACTTCAAAAGACTACAGAGCAGAACGTCTAAGACTCGCTGATCAACCCTCCATTTTAAAGCTGAGAGCAGATCAGTGTTTTAAAGTAGTCACTATAAAAACAATGAAAAAAGATTCCTTGTGCACATAGCAAAGCAAACCTTACAGTTGTTAAGGCATGGATAAACACAATCTCCCATCACCCCACATGTCCAGACAACTTATGCATCTAATAATAAACCCTGGCCTGTCTGGGTTGCTGCAGCAACTGACTTGCCAACAATGTCATCATTATGTCAGAGTGGCCACTGGGATATGGCGTCTGCGGCAATCCAGTGGAAACTGCTTAGAGAAGCCAAGTCAAGGCAGGTTAATTGGCTTGGTGACATTTGACATCTGTGACTCACAAATGAGGCAGTGTATGTGGAGGAGAGGGCAGGGGAGATTAGGCATCACACACTCAGGTCACTACAAACACACTCACACACCCTTAAGGGACTGTTTGTAACTTCTTACACGTATAAGTCAATCCAGGTCGGTGTCCCATGCGCGCTCGCGTGTGGCTACGCTGTTCAGACAAGACTCCAACACAAACTACACGGAAGCACTAAAGTTATATCTAGTGAAGCCCGTCTTGCAAAACAGTGTTGGCTGCGGTCGGAGGTCGCAGGGGAGACCGTAGCTTTGGTCTCCAGGGCCGAAGTCTCTGCTGTACTCTGCTCCTCTGCTCCTCTGCTCCTCTGCCTGCCTGCCTGCTTGCCTTCACTCAGCTCGCTCCACCACACGTGCATGCACGCACACTACACACTGCAGAAGAGTTAGTAGCTCTGAGAATATCTAGTGAATTTACAGTGGACGTTTGTGCAGAAATAACTGCTGCAGCTCCTCCAGACCAACAGAGGTTTCCCGTGTCTTGTGAAGTGACGGGGCTCTGAAGCGAGTTACGTTAATGTCTCCGACTGGGTGCTGGTACGTTCCCTGTTCCCTCCGACCGCGGTCGGGAGGCTGAATCAGGAAAAACCAACACTAGGATCAGCAGTGATTCGTGGAGAAACCTTCGTCTGGTCAGCTAACATTACTGCCAAGCAGGTGAAATATAGAGTGATATTGTGGTTTAAGCTGACGTGTGTCTCCTCACTGTTTTGAGCGATGCTCGTTCATGTCTATGTACAGCGAGCGCAAGCGCGAACCCGATGCTGACATTCGTTGACTTAACGGCCACAGGTGTCGCTGTTAAGCATTTGTGATTCTTACAAACAGTCCCTTTAAGTTCATTCTAATTTCTGGGCAAAATATTATTATCCTACTGATCAAGCAAACAAGTTCAGAAATGTAGTCACTACACAATGTGATGAAAAAGGAGGACATCCATCCATCCATTATCTGTAACCAATTATCCTATTCAGGGACGTGGGGGGGCTGAAGCCGATTCCAGCTGACATTGGGCGAAGGTGGGGTACACCCTGGACAGGTCACCAGACTATCACAGAGACAAACCAACCATTCACGCTCACATTCACACCTACGGGCAATTTAGAGCCAACAATTAACCTGCATGTCTTTAGACTGTGTGAGGAAACCAGAGAACCTGGAGAAAAATTCCACAAAGAAGGGCCCCAAGCTGGATTTGAACCTGTAACTCTCTTGCTATGAGGCGACAGTGCTATGATGAGGACATGATTTTCCTTTTTAAATTTATATAAAGTCATCCTCATAAAGATCTCAAACAAGGAGATGTACACCTTTAAAGCTCTGAAACAATCTAGAACAGTTCTGCAACTCACTATTAGCAAAGATCCCCATTTTTTACATTCAGTGCATACTACATACTGTATGTACTCTTTCTATCCCTTTCAAGGATAAAACAAGACTGGGTTTCTGAGTTTCAGAAACAGCTGATATTTTCACCAAACTGGGCGAAAACAATCTCTAAAATAGGTAAGCCTTCACATTTACGTTTATGCCTTCCTTTTAATTTGCAAAATACAAATAAAAAAGTGACACACTAACTTTGTCACATTAAAAAAATATAATGCCGGGTGGCGCCCTTCCTCATTTTCTGCATTGAGGTTACAAATGAAATGAAAGAAAGAAAGAAATACACTTTTCACCCCGTAACTCTCTTTCTCACACTTTTTCCTCTGCCCGGCTGCAGTTGAACGTAACACTGTGGCTGTGCGCACTGGGGACCCAGGGTGGGGGGGATTAGGGTGCGCACCGTGCCATGCGCATCACAACTTGGAGAGACTTGGAAGATTTTAGTTCTACATGCTAGTCTTCTATGTTTTCATTTTTGCACATTTGCTTCTATAAGGCTCATAGTTTTACAGTGAATTAAATACTTAAACAGTATTAACAAAGAATATTGAACATAGCACCTTTTCAATACATCTTATTGAAACAAAAAAAATATTTGCTATCACTAGGACTGTCTGTCTTTGTTAATAATTATCTTAAACCTGCAGTATAACTTGCAAAAATGTTCTCTGCAAACTGGAAATATTTTTATTTATTTATATTATATTTTGTCTACGTAAAAGGTTACAGTCTCATTTCAAGAGCATAAATGTGAACGACACTGAATGAAAAACTGCACAAAGTTGTCTTGTTTGAAGGAGGGGGGCTCCAAATCCGAATTTCGCCCATGGCACCAAAAGGGCTAGAGCCGTCCCTGCCCAGTATGAACGGCAAAAAGAAACCAATGTATGTATGAAAGCACTGCAAGAAAATGCCCTAAAATGAGGTCTAATCATTTTCTGTTACTCCTCTCCAGACTTTAACACAACACACCACCCACCCCAAAATATTTCATATCAAAGGTCAAAGGGTCATTTGGGGAACATGAAGTGGGGCTTGATTTCAATTAAGCCCACATAGCCTATCACTGGTAACTCCATCACTACACACTATACTGTATGTGAAGTGTACATAAAACAGTACTCACAGAAGTACTTGAGCGTCTCTTCAATCTGCTCGTGTGTGAGTCCCAGAGCGACTGTTGGCGGCAGCAGAGGGGTGTGCAGCCAGTCGTCATTGTCGTATCCAAACACACTGTCTGCTCGAAGAGTGTAGTTGGGCTGACCCTCTGATAGGAGGCTAACTATCTCCAACTCTGGCAGGTCTGAACAAAGGTCTGAGTGTGGGGAGGGTTTGTTTGTACATGTATGCATTTGTATAAAGATTAATAAGTGTATGGGTTTATGTATGAGGAAAGAGAAGAAAAAAACAGAAAGAGAAAGGAAGCAGCACGTTAACAACCACAATGAAGCTGACATGTCACCTACAACAGCACACTGCCCTCTACTGACAGATCTACAAACCTACATTGTTTTCTTACTCATAAGTGTACACTGTTCAAAATATAATTGAATTAACCTTTGGTGCTTTGTATTATCAACATATAGGTAATTTGTAGATTGATGAGTGAGTGAAGTTTTCATTCATACATCTAGGTAATGCACTCATTTTATCTTTTTAAAAGATATATGTAAAAGATATGACTCACCTGTTAAAGTTGACACATCGTGGCAGGGTGGTTGCCCCAAGTCCCCGAGGTTCACAGGTGAATCGAGATAAAGAGGCTGGGGGTCCACATCCAGGGCCCCCGGCGCCTCCCACCGCCCCTCATGGAGGGAGAAAGCTGACTGGGAGTCCAGGTGGGCCTGTGGGGGCCAGGAGGGAGAAGAAAGAGGAGCAGGAGGAGGAGAAGAGGAGGGAGAGGAGGCAGGGTGGGACAGCTTGACTGGGGCTGGAGGGTTCAGGGTGAAGGCAAACCCACAGCTGGGTGTCCCGCTGCGGGACTGAGGCCCCCTGGTGGCTCAGGGAAACGACGCAGGCTTCCAGGGCATCAGGCTCTGATTGGCTGAGAATGGTAATGACTGGAGAGAGAAAAACACAAAGAGGAAGAGAGGGGAGAAAAAAGGGAGTAGAAACATTAGAATTTTACAGGGACTATGTGCAGAAATGTTATCAGGAGGGTAGAGCAGTACTTTTTTATTGTTTTTATTGTAGTATATGTCACATAGAAGTGGTGTACATCATCTGAAAGCTGGGAACCGGAAGATTATTTTAAGATGCAGCGCAGCACTGTGTGTCAAGTTGTTCTAGTCATAAATTAGAAATAAACATGAATAAATAAATTAATTAATCAAAATAAATTGTGAAAGTGTATAAGGGCTTTGAACATTATGATGGAAGTATATGATGGCCATTCCCATGCTCACTTATGTCTCATAAGTTTTTGGGTTGATACCATTTGTTACACAGATTTGGCGCTAAATTTAACCATTTTTTACCACTCAAAAATGTATAAGAAATTATCAATAATCCCTCCAAAATACCACATTAAGACACCAAGACCTTGAGGAATACCATAGAAAAAGCCATGCCGTGATTTGGTATCAAAAACTTAGGACATTTGGAGATTTCTGCAAGAACTGCATTTTTCAGCGATTGGATGATGAGCAATTCTGTTCTGGAAACTGCTCGGAAACCCCCTTATTGTCAATCTACTTAGGAAGGTCATCCATCCTCTGAATGCTCTAGGTCTCTAGTTTGTGGTTGTAAAGTTTCATGAGGCTGTGATTATCCTAGAGGTCACCGCAGGTCATTTTATACAGTGAGGTCAAGTTTCAAAAAATGGTCTCATTATATGAAATGGCTTCAATGGTGACTAAGATGATCGCCACACATGAATACAACTGGGCTCATTGACTCCACAAGAGTCTCAGCTTTACAGTGATACCCAATTTATGTAATTCCAAAACTGTTTAGGGACCCCAGTATGCAGAAATATTCAATTGCGCCATTTCTAGAATGGGTGAAAATAACATTTGTACTGCATGCAAATAACTGCATGGTTTTTGCCCCAAACTGTATGTGATTATCATAAAGTGGGCATGTCTGTAAAGGGGAGACTCGTGGGTACCCATAGAACCCATTTTCATTCACATGTCTTGAGGTCAAAGGTCAAGGGACTTCTTTGACAATGACCATGCCAGTTTTTCCTCTACAATTTTGCCTAAATTTGGAGCGTTATTAGGCCTCCTTGCTGGCATGGCATGACTGGTGCTAATGGATTTCTTAAGTTTATAGTTTCCAATAAAGCGCTGCACGACACTAATATTACAATTATTTTGCCGGACATTGCAATCATCTACAGCACTGTATGCCTGGACTGCAATATGGCGTGACGACGTGAGTTTGTTTTCAATCTTTCAGATTTTCCTGCAACAAATCAAGTGAAGAACTTTGACATTGCTTAACATTTACTCTGTAAATGTAATGAAAGTTTTTGTTTTACCATGGAAATTTTATAGAACCATTATTGGACCAAAAAACAAGTATATAACATCTCTCAAACTAGTTACTGCAGCCTCATCTGATTTGGAAATTGGAGCGGGTCATACTGTATTTTTCAAACCTTTTTTTTATTTATTTGTGCAGCCCTACTCTAACATACTATCGATCTGTGATAAAACAGTAACTGGCAAAGAAAGCATCTTAAAGGCTAGATCTAATCATGTCAGTAGTAACTGAGACTCATTCATTTTTCAAAAGACCTGAACTCTCCCAGCATCAAACCTTTTGTTTGATTAAATAGCTTTTCACTAGAAGCAAAACAGGGCCTGGCCTCTTGTCTGTGTTGTGGGTCACACATATAGAGTTACCCCTGCCTGAAGCTACACACAGATCAGGTTGCTCATAACTGTAACACCCCTTTTAAAAAGACACACAGTATGAGGCAGTACATACTATATGGATCACACACAGAAACGCCAGTAGCTACAGCTAGAAGACTGTGTCTTATTGCATACAGTATGTACTGATCTGTGACTGATTCAGTGTGGTCTCTGACATAAAGCAGATGCCATACAATGTATGTGCCACCTAATTAAAGTATTGCACAATAACATACACATCTGGAAAAGAAGAGTCTTATGTTGAAAGGTACACCTATATGTACTGTAGCTAAATCTAATGCAGTCTAATACGACAAATTTATATCAATGAGGGTAGGCTAAATAACAGAAACACCTCTCTCTAATGTAATACAGTTCCACAACAAACAACATCCTTCAAAAATGACCATAAGCTGCATGAAGGGGGGGATTTATTGCACGACTGTTTTATTAGATTGCATTAGGTTTAACTAGGTGTGCCTAATAAACTGGCAACTGAGTGTATAATGTATGCAGTTTTGTCTTTAACCTTTTTCACTCCCCCCCTCTTTTTCATAGACCCGTTTTTGTCTTTTTTAGGGGGGTACAGGGCGTCTTTAGGGGGAGATAGCAGGTCAGCAGTATACTGTATGTCACATAGAAGTTGTGTACATCATCTGAAAGCTGGGAACCTTAAGATTAATTTGAGATGCAGCTCAGCACTGTGTTTCAAGTTGTTCTAGTCATAGCTAAGAAATTAAAAAAATATATTGATTAATTAATTAAAGAAAATGTTTTAGGGCTACGAACATTATAGAATAGAAGTATGGGGTCAATGTATGCGGTGAACCCACAAGAGTCTCAGCTTTACATTGATACCCAAATTATGCAATTCCAAGACTGTTTAGGGACCCCAGCGTGCAGAAACATCCAAGCACACCATTTTTAGAATAAAATAACACATTTGTACTGCATGCATAAAACTGCATGGTTTTTACCCCAAACTGCATGTGATTATCATAAGACACATACATATGTAACATATCAACATATCTTGAGGTCAGAGGTCAAGGGACCCCTTTCAAAATCGCCATGCCATTTTTTCCTCTGCAAAATGTAGCGTAACTTTGTAACATTCTTCCCAACATGCTAGCATGATATAGATTCCTTAGGTTTTATAGTTTCATATGATACAAGCACCTTCACTAGCTCTAGAACTGAGCCTGCTTCAACCTCCGAAAAAAGTAAAGTCGGCCAAGGGCGCCGGCGCCCTCAAGGAGTGGAAGAGGTTAAAGAAAATGGAAACTTTGGATGGATTTAGCTCTGGTTTATATAATAATATCTGACGGCACAGCACCATATTTCCATACTATAAAGGCAACCATGAAAGTGGTAATATACACACTACAAGCATAAAAACATAATGCTGTGTGTATGGAAGTGATCATAAGAAAGTCAAAATACACAGAAATATTTTCATGACAAAGATGTTAAACTGCATGTCTTGCAGCATGTAATGACTCTGACAGATTTTATATCAAAAATACTCTCATACAGTTCAAAAAGCTGCGTATTAATGTTAGAATAATGCTCATCTCATAAATTCAAGTCACACAGTGGTTTCATTTACCCAGGCTGGTAACAATAGGACACTTGATACCTCGACCCAGTTATTGCAGTCAATAAAACATGTTGGCTAGAGGGCAAAGGGTTAGGCCCAATTAAAGCAACAGCTACTAGCCTATCGTGTTAAGTACAGGGCGAGTCATACGCACATGACACACACAGCTGAAGACTGCAGCTGCGTACACACATGATAACACACCCATCTGGTTACACTTGAATTGAGCTGACCCCCCCAGCACTAGTATCACTATCACCACCAGAAGCCCTTTATTTCCCTTCATCCTTGTTGGTCTATTCCCAATTCTCCATCCAATCAGCTGAGTGTTTTGGCTTGTGGCCAACACTTCCCCATCAATCCTCTCTCTCTTATAGATGTAAGAGGAGTCACGCCACCTGCACACACTTCAGCTTTTATATTCACCCCCATCACACCGACCATTTTTGATAGTAAATCTACACAGTATGTGTGGTGTGAGGAGAGTAAAGGTTCTCATTTACCCACGACAGAATAACATTCATTTACTCTGTTGGTATAAAAATATCTTAATTTCACATGCAAACAAAACAAAAGCTACAGTATGTATTCATGTCGAGAGAAAGAAAACGGGCATGTCCAAGCTTTTCACATGAACGCTGTGTCAGTTCCAATTTAGCAGTGAGTGAAACACACTGTTGGTTTGTTAAACGTGCAGTCGAGCGAGACCCTGTCAGCCACTTAGGGGTGACACTAGGGGACATGGTTATTGGCCATCTCTCCCTCCTCTGTATTCTCATCTTTTTACTGTGCTGGGCAGGATGCCAGAGAGAAGCTGAGTAATCAGCTAGGGCTTCATTCATACGGAACATAATGGAGCTGCAGAGAAGATTAGTGCACCGACCTCTGTGTTCAGAAAACAGCAACAGAATAACTGGCCAATACAAACTTAAAATGCCATCAGGGGATTCTGAAAGTGAACTGTAAGCAGAGTTAATGTGGCATTAATAATAAAATAATAACTAAATTAACTACAGTAAGAAAGGCTGGTGTTTTATGGTACTGGTTTTAAGTCACGTGTGAACTGAAACTGTATCCTGCCTTTGACCTTGGAGCCTGGACTGGACTTGAGCTGAACTCAACGGAGGTAAAGGGTGTTTGAAAAGCTCTATGTTGGTACTCTGTGCAAACAATGCCCTTCCAGGAGGTTGTGTACGTGAGCAGAGGCACACAGGAGTGAAAGAGAGATGGAAGGAGGGGGGGGGACGGAGAGAGGACACCTACACTGAAGGGGCTGAAGGAAGGGTGCATTTGAGACATGGGTACTCCCTACAGCACACTAGCAGGTTGAGTAAGTCATGTTCTGCACGCTAGCCAGAAGGCTATTTTCTTTTGACTTCTTCTGTAACCAGCCGAGGGGATCTACAACTCTGAACTTAACGCTGCTCAGAAAACAGGAAAAACTGTCGTAGTAGTAGTAGCTCATTGAAATCAGAATTATCTACTGTGATTGGGATGTTGTAGCAGTGTTGGTCATCTTAAACATATAGAAATCAGAAAAAAATGAACTACAACAGTATATCTTAAAACTTCAAATGAAATGAAGTGGAAACAAATAAACAGTGTACAATTTGGCACTCCTCCTAAACTGCCATGGAACGAAAAGTTATGCAGATAGGGAGAAAAACTTTTTTCAGAAGTACTTACTGTAGCTTTGGTACAAAACAGGCAATTTTAGTGAACTTTTCATTAATTAAATGAATATCTGGCGGGCAGCATGCACTTGGTCCTTGCTTATTCGTGTGACCAAACTTCAAATGACCTTTCATGAGTCATTGAACCAAATTATGACAAAAGAGCCTCTGTGTGATGCAAAACAACAGATGTGGGTTGAAGGGAATAAGAAGGAAAGTAATTATAGGTGCTGCTTAGCTGTGAGTCGGGGCCGGCCATGTTGAGGAAGAAGAAGAAGAAGAAGAAGAAGAAGAAGAAGAAGAAGAAGAAGAAGAAGAAGAAGAAGAAGAAGAAGAAGAAGAAGAAGAAGAAGAAGAAGAAGAAGAAGAAGAAGAAGAAGAAGAAGAAGAAGAAGAAGAAGAAGAAGAAGAAGAAGAAGAAGAAGAAGAAGAAGAAGAAGAAGAAGAAGAAGAAGAAGAAGAAGAAGAAGAAGAAGGAAGCCAAATGAGAAATACAGGAGGGTCCATTATCATTAAACATTTAAGGCATTACAGCATATTTGTTTGGCCTCAACGGTGTTTCAAACTCACAACCTAAAGGCCCAGGCACACCATACCGTCAAAGAAGTAGCGTCGACAAAGGTTGCCTGTGTCTTGGCCAAAAAGCTGCACATCGCAAAGAGTACACCCAACGACCAACTACCACGTACGTTCTGCGCTTGCGTGAGAATAAAATAACTCTCCCTATCAGCAGGTAGCTGTAGTTTGTATTCATCATTTAAAAAGTGAAAAGGGAAGACCAAGGCAGCGGATATAAAACCCATTGTTATGATATGTACATGAAATAAAGCAGCGTTTGCTGAACATTTTCATACCACTTTCCCTCACCACTTAGCTTCACTCCAGATAGCCAAAATATCCGTGTATTAGAGTGCTTTCCTCACTTCCGTTTCTCTTCTCGTGCACGGATTTGCTTAAGATGAACAGCCAATCAGTGATTTCTTTCACCGACGAGCTCCGCCGCCGACTGAACATGCTGAATCGGTCAAAAAGCCTCCAACAAGGGCAGACTAGAGCCAAAAACACCAGGCCGACGATGACCAAGAGCAAGTTGAGCTTACTGCCGAGTGAGAAACTGCTACTTCTCACTATGACTGAAGCAATCGCCAGGGTTGCATGTAAAGGCGGATTTCAAACTAGTGTCAAAAATTCAGTTATCAAGACAAAATTATGAGAATTTGCGTACGTCAGCTAGACAACAGAGATACTATCTGAGAATTTATTTTCACAAAGATTGATTGCTCCATAACTGATATTCAAAGATACTCCATTTCCACTGACTGCAATGGTTTATATGAGGATAGAATTCAAAATGCTGTCAAAAATGCATTTTTTGAGATAAAATTCTGAAATCTATCATACTGCATCTACCATGACCTCACAATTTTGTAATTTATTTTCATGAACATTGGAGTTATATTTAGTGAGACTTTGCAGTAGCTGTGTACAGTACGGTTTACACTAAAACGTTTTGATGCACCATCAAGACTATTAGCCCACAAAGCCAGTTGACAAAGTTCGGCATAGGACTGGACCTATGTGCGAAGTTTGGTTTATTTTCATGTATGGGAAGGCAGATTTCCTAGAAAGAAAAAGAATATTGACAAAAACAAGAGGGACCGGCAGCGAGCTGCTGACTCGCCCCTAATAAAAATAATAATATTGACAAAACCAAGAGGGACCACAGGGAGTCTACATCTGTTCTCCAAGGTTATTAATATAACAGGAGAGTTGAAAGACTAGAACATGAGACTGCCTTTGACTTTGTTTACTTCTTAAAAATCTTTAAGAACATTTGTAACAGTAACTAAAGCCTGCTTAAAGTGATTTAAATCCCTTAGAGTGCAAGTAAACTCACTTAAATCCAGCATGCACCCCACTACTACATACAGTAGGACACTAGAGAATAATGCACACATGGTGTAGATAACTGCAGTCATTTAATGATTAGATGTCAGAGAGTTTTAGAGGCTTTGCTATGAGGCTCTATGCTTTGAGATATTCTGCCTTACTGCACTGTTCAGCATAAACTACTTCTGAAAAATGTCTCATGTCATAGTATACATGGTAACCATCTTACCATACTGTGTGACAAAGCTAGCGTGATAAAAAAATCATCAAAACTTTAACCAGTCAAGCGAAGAGTATAAGATGACCCAACAGTGCGTCCGTCTGCAGTATGTTACAGTCCAGAGATAAGCGGACGTGTTTCAGTTCACGATCTGAGCACACCATTAAGACCACAAACAACTCACTATACGAGCATCCTGCTTGCACACACACACTCTTTATGGAGCAATCAAACTGCAATATGATGTTTAACAAGTAATGCATGTCTATCCGTGATGCCAACTGGTGCAATATTCTGCTGCTCATGTTACTGAACAATCTAATTGATCCTTTATTCTATTTTAATCCACACAAGGCAGGCAAACATGTAGAAAGCAAAACATACTGAATTAATAGCTCTGTACAGTATGTCATCAAACTGACTTCATACTGGGCAGCAAACTTTAGATGTTAATAAAATATTGTTATGTCGTTTTAGTAGTGATCATCACACACACATTATATGATCAAATACCACGTAGCCACAAATAGTTCAGAGATAAATAATGTAGAGCTGTCCAAGTTAATGCAATAATAACGCGTAAACGCAAATTTGTTTGAACACCACAAATTTCTTTAACGTAATCGATTGTTCGGAGGTTGTAGCGGGCTCAGTTTTAAAGCTAGATTGAAGATACTGGTATCATATGAAGCTAGAAAACCTAAGGAATCCATTGTATGCGAAGGAGGCTAAATAATGCTTCAAACTTGTACTAAATTTAGACGAGGAGAAACTGGTATGGCCATTTTCAAAAGGGGTCCCTTGACCTCTGACGTCAAGGTATGTGAATGAAAATGGGTTCTATGGGTAGCCATGAGTCTCCCCTTTACAGACATGCCCACTTTATGATAATCTCATGCAGTTTGGGGCAAGTCATAGTAAAGTCAGAACACTGACACACTGACAGCTGTTTTTTGCCTGTTGGGCTGCAGTTCGCCATGTTATGATTTAAGCATATTTTTTTATGCTAATTGCAGTACCTGAGAGGGTTTCTGGACAATATTTGTCAATTGTTTTTGTTGTTAATTGATTTCCAAATCGTAATGGATTTTTAACAGATAAAAAATGTGTGATTAATCATGATTAACTATGGACAATCATGCGATGAATCACGGTTAAATATTTTAATCGATTGACAGCCCTAAAATTATGTTGTATATAATGTATTAAATCAACCAACTGTGAATCTATTTAAAACGTTCAGCTTACGTCCAGTGAGATTTAGCCTTAACTAGAACCCGGCCGATGAATCGTCCGACGTTAGCTCATTGCAGATATATCGTATCAGCGTATATGTCAGACTATAAATTACAAGAAATTGAAGTACAGAAATGACAAAGACCGTTTCAACACTGTGTCACCACTCTATAGTTTGTCCAGCAAAGGGTAGCGACAAGTTTGTTTTTCAACTGTAACATGTCCCAGAACATTAAAAGTCCTGCATCCGTCAGTCTATAATATAGTCATAACCCCAACTTCATTTTCCATATTGACACTAATCAGCTAGACACAGCCACAACAATTATAATCCCATGAATGACATCATGTGCTCATTATTGTAAATCACTGGTTCCCATTTTTCCTATTTTCCTTGAAGCCCCCCCTACTTGTATCTAAGAAAAGCTGAGCCCCCCCACCCCCGTATAGTCATCACCTTAAAAGAAAATCACTGTTGTAAATGATCTGAAGCAGCAGACTCCTCCATAGAGTTGAATTAGGAGAATTGTTTGGTTAACCATTAAAAGACTCACATGTTCTTTGCCAAGTTTTCACAATAGGACACCTTTATTATTCATTCTCTGATATTAACCATAAAAGGTGAGTGAGGCAACAGTGGAGAAATGGAAGTTTGCCAGCTTTGTGTCATCTCATACGGATCACTTTCATACAACACAGATATGTTGTAAAATGATATCGGTTATACTATTAATAACATCTTTTGTATACATATCAGGCTGAGGTCAGCACAATGCAAACACCATTATGAGTCTACATCATGACAAAAGACAGGATATGATGCCTGCCTGATGCAAAACAAATATTGAAGTTTGCCACATTAAAGAGAGTTGGAGCAGCTTGGGAGATGGACTGATAGAGAGGAGGCGGCTCCTTCGATGAAAACCTGGAGAATGACAGGAAAGAGTAGGGCTGCGTGCAACTAGTGATTATTTTAAATACTGATGAATCTGTTTATCATGTTTTTAAATTCATCGATTAGTCATCTAATCTACAGAATCATAGAAAACAGTGAAAAACGCACAGATGTATTTAGTTTACAATAATATGAAAAGCAACAAAGCCTCACACTTGAGAAGCTGGTACCAGTGAATGTTTGGCATTTTTGTGTGATAAATGACAATCAAATTTGCGTGTGATTAATCGACTAATTACAGGACTAGGAAAGAGTATGGTGTTCAGATGAGTGGGCCGAGAACAAATGAGAAAGACAGTTTAACAGCTAGACAGTGTCAGACATAGAGATTAAATAGAGCAACAGGAGGAAAAGAGCACGGGAAACTAACAAGAGGCCGGTGTACAGAGGACCTTAACATGAGCGAGAATGTCCCCCTGACAACTGGGAGAGCTATATCTGGACAGCAACTCCACATGAAAAGAAAGTGGTTACAAAAACCCAAATACCAATTAGTCACTCTCTAAAGGGCAATCTGCTCTGTTCACTCTACATGCGGTCCCTTAAATCTGCTCCAGGAGCTGTAAGGGACACGCAAAACTTCAGACCCATATTCCGACTTACTCACCCTGTAGATCTTTGAGATTTGGGCAGGAATAACAACTTGTCAGACTCAAAGTTAAAGATTATGAGAGCCAGCCTGCTGAGTTTGCCTTCTAACTGCTGTGATCTTTATAATGGACATGTGATTAGCAGATCAAGAGACAAGGTCAAAATAATGATTCCATTCTGCAAATTTCCATTAGCACTATCAAAAGCCCTTAGGTGTCCCCAGTCGGACGGCAAAAAGGATTTTGAGTTGAAAGAGTGTTACTGTATGTTGCTATAACGACAGATTATGCCAGACAGGGGCAGTAGACTTTAGGTGGAAGAAGTACTCAGATCTTTTACTTAAGTAAAAGTAGCAATACTACAATATAAAAATACTCAGTTCCAAGTAAAAGTCCTGCATTCAAAATTGTACTCAAGTAAAAGTACAACAGTATTAACATCAAAATATACTTACAGTACCAAAAGTAAAGGTACTCATTATGCAGAAGGGCCCATTTCAGAATAATATTGGATTATAATTATTGAAGCATTAATGTGTTCAGCACTTTAATGTTGCAGCTCGTAAAGGTGGAGCTCATTTTAATTACTTTATATACTGCTATGTAGGGGTGGGGAAAAAAATCGATGACTGATATATTTGACTTCATGACATCTCAGACTACATACATACTGAAGATCAAACATTTTTACTGTATCAATTTAGATATTTTCCAAAGTAAAAGTCCAAAGAAGTGTATGATTCAACTTATTCCCATGGTAGAGTGTTAAAAAAGTTAACAAAAATCGTGATAAATCGTAATATCGAATCGCAATACTTGTAGAATCGCAATACTTAAAATCGCAATACATATCGAATCGGCACGTGACGTAGTAATGTGATAGTATCGAATCGGGAGATAGGTGTATCGTCCCAGGCTGCTATGTAGCTCAATCTACAATAATACATCATAGTTTGATAATTATTTTGTATTAATAATCTAAATCTGCAAAGTAACTTGTAACTAAAGCTGCCAAATACAAGTAGTGGAGTAAAAAGTACAATATTTACCTCTGAGATGTGGTGGAGTAGAAGTATAAAGTAGCATAAAATGAAAATACTCAAATAAAGTACCCCAAAATTATACTTAAGTACAGTTCTTGAGTAAATGTACTTGTTAAATGTACTGTACCATTCCACCAGTCTAGAGCCCTATTTAAATCCACCTCAAATAAGTTTATCATCTTAAAATACATCTGGTTGTCCTTTTAATTTTTAAGAAAACTTTGTATTCAACCTCAGCAGCAAAGTTCCCTGAGTTTGAGCACTTCTCATAAGAGATGCCACAACCCAGAGTTGAATATGTAACTGAAATCTGGGGGAAAAAGGAGGTCAATCCACACATAACATTAACTACCTCAAGGTTACACTAGATTTAACTGTTTCTGAGCTGTATTGCAGGTTACTGTTCATCCCTACGGGTCTTTGAAATGACAGAAAGCTTAACACAAGGCCTAACATTTCTGCGCTCGACTTTAAAAAGGTCAGATTTACTCATACCTACTAAATGGGAAAAATGTGTATTTACCCAGTACACATTTCATGCCACATTAATTTTTCTCTTCTTAAACTGTTAGCCTCCTCTGGTAATGGATCAAATTAAACAAACAGAAAAAACTGTCAGCTGTAATGACAGTTACAGCATGAGGTCAACATGTCCAACCATGAATGCCAGCGTCTGTTATCAGTCACAACTACTCAGATTGATTAAAGGCATTGTTATGTGTTGTGATGAGAAACAGCTAAACATAAAAGAACATCAGACATCTAAAAAAAAAGGGAAGCCTCTCTCTCTCTTTGTCACAACTGACAGTCCAGAGACAAACACATAATCAGAGCAGAAAATTAAATTACCTCGGGACATCTAATCAGCAGGGTTGGTTCAAAAGTACAAAGAGACAAGCCTGAAGCTAAATTAAAAAAATCGCGGTGACTGACTCAACTAAGGCAAAATGATCATCAGACTTAAATAGCATATGGCAGTAAATCCCTCATAAATTCTCTCTTCTTTGCGCACAAAGTGGCACAATTAGGCAGATGAAACCTCCTTTTATTTAGTTCAGTCATGAGAAAAACAAACATCTGTACTGGATCAAGGCTGATCAACACAGACTGAGTACAGCAACAGACATTAGCTCAAATGCTAATAACACTGGACAAGCCAGCAAGCCATAGAATTAAATTAAAGAAGTGAAACTGACTTACTGTGCTGCTGCAGTAGTTATCTTAGCATGCGATGTTCTGTGTATGTAGGGTATCGTCTCCTTTAGTTAGTATGTGTCCATCAAATGAAATGCTCTCTGGGCTGCTTTACCGGCCGGCTTCTGTCCTGTCCTGAGTGTGTCCTGTCAGGAGAGAGAAAGCAACAGTGAGGCGGGGTGGAGGTGGGGCCGTAAGGAGGAACAAGAGAGGAGGAGGAGGAGGGACATACAGGGAAAAGGCGTGCTGGTTTATTATAGTGTGTGCCAGGGAAACAATGAGCAGACACAAGCTTAACTTGAAAGAAGAGCAAGAGGTGTGTGAGACAGCAATTGTTCAGGTTATTGTACTAGAGCAGCTGGTCAGGATGTCCCGCTTCCTCATGAACAGTCATTTTGCATCAGCGAAACACTGTAAAGCTTCAGGCTCTGCTTTCTACTGTACTATCCAAATTAGATTTACATCGTCTATAGTTCAGCCTTTATCACAGCAACAATGCCAAGTCTGTTTCCACCAGCAGTGCACTAATGGTCACTGATTTACAGACAGTAATCAGTGATTAGTTAATAGCTATCTAAAACTGAACAAAACTGTGCTATTTTGTTACAAAGGCCTGTGGATGTCTTACCCTCTTCATAAATGTATGTTTCTTCTGTTTAACTAATTCAACATAATGTCTACCTTGACATCATTTGGTCCTGAATTTATCTTGCCCGTTTATACTTATCTGGGATTAGGCTACATCCTGAGGGAGTATTGAAAACACTGTAACTCATAGATAACGTCAGTGGTGGTGTGTACAGTTTAACATGAAGCTCACAGAGGCCGCCACTGTTTGTTAAATCTGGCTTAACATAATACTGGGGACAAAACTCACACTCTAATTCAGTTATAACAACAAAAACAAGTATACTGGAAAGACATGATCACAAAACAAAGACCAGTACTATTTATGCTACTTGACTTTCTTCTCATATGCTCTGAGCAACATCATACTGAAGTAGGGCAATTTCATTTCCAAACATTTAAAAACTGAACAACTGACATTTGAGATAGATTCTGGTCTGATTGCTTATATTTCACACTTTAGGCGAGTCTTATTTAAGGATTGCATATTTACCAAAAAAGGGCATTGTAGTTTCTTCTCGATCTTCCACTCTTCCACTTCTAAAATAGCTGCAAGAATGCCACCTCCTCTGTTATCTAACATGTAACCTGATACGGTCATGATATCATAGCAAATAGCTAAAATGTTCAATTGCGTCAGACAACACGTCCAAACAATAAGGAGCTTAAATTCCTATGCTGAACTCTTTGAGCTGAATCTGTTCCTTAAAGGAAGCACCGCTACACTTCACAAACATGTTTACTAATATAACAGAAAATTATTTCTTAATGTACAATGTGGCATCGGTCAGCATTTAAAGTAATCGGCTATTGAAATGGTTTTGCTTTTCAATCCCTAAGTAAAAGGACGGAAAAGCAAAAAAGATTACTCTATAAAAAAATAAATGAAAAAGATACTCTAGTTCACCAGATTGTTACTGTGGCTAAAATGAAACCGTTAAACTACTCCAAATACAGAGAGTAATGTTGGTAATAGTGTGTTCTCTGAGGCTCTTGATAATCAGAATTCAACTTCTCAAATAATAAAAGATCAAATAAACCCAATAATATGATCAGAGGAGTCCGGACTTTGTTCCAAATGTTGTAAGGACACACCGAAAGATTACAATCATGAACAGTGCTTGTGGAAATCCTGAGCAAAGAAGTAAACAAGTCAAGAACTGAAATGAAATTTCCATTCTGCATCGCATTGTTCGTGTTCAAGCAATATTAGAGGGTCTTAAAAACATTTTTGGATAAGTGGCTACATGATATCTGCTTTTTGGAGCCAAATTCATAATTAGTTTTTTTTTATCTATAACTTTGTATCTTGAGGAACATAGACACGTTTTTCAACAACATTTAATTTCATTTTCATTAAAAAGAGAAGCCAAACTTGTCTGAACTGAAGCAGACAAGCAATAACTTCCTTAAATATATTAGCACAAGTATGATTTAAATGCAGAAACTGCATAATAAAAGCATAAGTTGTGCTACAGACACAGTATTTGATACATACTGTTTAATACCCAGTTATATTAATAACTAAAAAAAAAGAATTCAGATCACTTTAAAAATGTTTAATGTTTTGATGCTGTTCATTTTAACAGTGCTCTTTCAAACGGATATCTTTAATATTTGTTCTATTATAAATGAAAAGTTGTGTGATGGTTATGAGACACACAACCAAAGAGAGACAGATTCCTTATTCTTTTCCCCTTGGCTGTTACATGAAGGGTAATCATGTGCTCCTTACGTCATACAATATATAATACCTAGAGCTCATTTTGTGTTAGCAATCTTTTGCATTCAGCTTCAGTGATGCCAGTTGTTTTGAATACACAGTGAATAATGGGCCGGCTTACACACAAAGGTGCCATTCATTTCCCACCGGTGTATATGTGTATAGGAGGGTGCACCTTCTGTGAGTCTCTTGCTGTGTGACTACAGTGAAACTAAAGGTAAAGAGAGGTCATTGTTACTATGCAAGGAGGGGATTACTTCTTTTAACCACCAGGTTAGTACTGGAGTGCTTTCACGCAGGAGAGGTCAAAGATGAAAAGCGATGTTTTTACTCTAACAGGTTAATCAACTGGCATCACTAAAGCTGAATGGAAAAGATTGCTAACACAAAATGAGCTCCAGGTATTAGATACTGTATGAAGTAAGGAGCACATGATTACCTTTCATGTAACAGCCTTAGGGAAAATAATAATGAATCTGTCTCTCTTTGGTTGTGTGTCTCATAACCATCACACAACTTTTCATATATAATAGAACAAATATTAAAGATATTCATTTGAAAGAGCACTGTTAAAATGAACAGCATCAAAACATTAAACATTTTTAAAGTGCACTGCATTCTTCAGTTATTAATATAACTGGGTATTAAACAGTATGTATCAAATACTGTGTCTGTAGCACAACTTGTGCTTTTATTATGCAGTTTTTACTCTAACAGGTTAATGGTTTTTACACTAACAGGTTAATGGTTTTTACTCTAACCTCTAACCGGTTAATGGTTTTTACTCCAACAGGTTAATGTTTTTTACTCTAACAGGTTAATGGTTTTTACTCTAACAGGTTAATGGTTTTTACTCTAACAGGTTAATGGTTTTTACACTAACAGGTTAATGGTTTTTACACTAACAGGTTAATGGTTTTTACTCTAACAGTTTAATGTTTTTTACTCTAACAGGTTAATGTTTTTTATTCTAACAGTTTAATGTTTTTTACTCTAACAGGTTAATAGTTTTTACTCTAACAGGTTAATGGTTGTTACACTAACAGGTTAATGGTTTTTACTCTAACAGTTTAATGTTTTTTACTCTAACAGGTTAATGTTTTTTATTCTAACAGTTTAATGTTTTTTACTCTAACAGTTTAATGTTTTTTACTCTAACAGGTTAATGTTTTTTATTCTAACAGTTTAATGTTTTTTACTCTAACAGGTTAATAGTTTTTACTCTAACAGGTTAATGGTTTTTACTCTAACATGTTAATGGTTTTAACTCTAACAGGTTAATGGTTTTTACTCTAACATGTTAATGGTTTTAACTCTAACAGGTTAATGGTTTTTACACTAACAGGTTAATGGTTTTTACTCTAACAGGTTAATGGTTTTTACTCCAACAGGTTAATGGTTTTTACTCTAACATGTTAATGGTTTTAACTCTAACAGGTTAATGGTTTTTACTCTAACATGTTAATGGTTTTAACTCTAACAGGTTAATGGTTTTTACACTAGCAGGTTAATGGTTTTTACTCTAACAGGTTAATGGTTTTTACTCTAACATGTTAATGGTTTTAACTCTAACAGGTTAATGGTTTTTACACTAGCAGGTTAATGGTTTTTACTCTAACAGGTTAATGGTTTTTACACTAACAGGTTAATGGTTTTTACTCTAACAGGTTAATGGTTTTTACTCTAACAGGTTAATGGTTTTAACTCTAACAGGTTAATGGTTTTTACACTAGCAGGTTAATGGTTTTTACTCTAACAGGTTAATGGTTTTTACTCTAACATGTTAATGGTTTTAACTCTAACAGGTTAATGGTTTTTACACTAGCAGGTTAATGGTTTTTACTCTAACAGGTTAATGGTTTTTACACTAACAGGTTAATGGTTTTTACTCTAACAGGTTAATGGTTTTTACTCTAACAGGTTAATGGTTTTTACTCTAACAGGTTAATGGTTTTTACACTAACAGGTTAATGGTTTTTACACTAACAGGTTAATGGTTTTTACACTAACAGGTTAATGGTTTTTACTCTAACCTCTAACCGGTTAATGGTTTTTACTCCAACAGGTTAATGTTTTTTACTCTAACAGGTTAATGGTTTTTACTCTAACAGGTTAATGGTTTTTACTCTAACAGGTTAATGTTTTTTACACTAACAGGTTAATGGTTTTTACACTAACAGGTTAATGGTTTTTACTCTAACAGTTTAATGTTTTTTACTCTAACAGGTTAATGTTTTTTATTCTAACAGTTTAATGTTTTTTACTCTAACAGGTTAATAGTTTTTACTCTAACAGGTTAATGGTTTTTACACTAACAGGTTAATGGTTTTTACTCTAACAGGTTAATGGTTTTTACTCTAACAGGTTAATGGTTTTTACTCTAACAGGTTAATGGTTTTTACTCTAACAGGTTAATGGTTTTTACTCTAACAGGTTAACGGTTACTGATAAAAGTGACTGTGTTTAACATTGTGCTGTAAAGTAACAGTTTAAACCTCATGACGTCACAAGGGGCTGAGCGTTGACCAGAGTTAACAGCTATCATTATGAGAGAACACAGGTTAATTAGCAAAGACATAAGTTAGCTAGCTTAGCTACAGATATACCTTATTAGCACCGCTTCTTCCCGTCTGTCCACAAAGTGTCACAAAGGTTAAATGTTAGTCAGCGTTAAGTGTTATAAAGATATTAATAACGGAACAACTTGAACCGTTAACATCAACACCTCCACCCTGCAGCGGTTATATGGTTATATCTCACCAAGTTAGGACAGTCTAAGAAACATACTCCGCCATGTCAACTGTAGAACTGACAGTAAGCGGTAAAGACAGGGGGAACAGATTGAACTTACATGTTTATATCAGTCGTGTTCAGGTCGTTAGTCGGCGCTGAAGTTTCTTCTCTCAGCAAACTTGAAGCTCAGCTGTCACAACCTCCTCAACGGCTGCTCCGCTCTGTGTTCCATTTGGTCATCTTGAAAGCGAAGCATCATGGGACATGTAGTTCTTTAACGAAATGCATTGAACCACTGAGACTATCTATTTTTAAGTCCACATAAAAATGATGGCTGTAGTAAGTAAGTAAGTAAAGTTTTATTTATATAGCACCTTTTAAAGCACACCGTTACAAAGTGCTTCACACAAGAAAAAAACATCAAACTATGAAAAAAATTACAATATGACACACAGAAACATTAAGAAACAGATAAAACACAAACAAACACACATGTGGATGAGGTCTATAGAAAGGCTTGCCTATAGAGATGGGTTTTTAGAAGCCGCTTAAAACAGTCCAGAGATTCAGCAGCTCTAATAGATTGGTGGAGGTGATTCTAGAGAGTTGGGGCTAAGACAGAAAAGGCCCGATCACCTTTTGTTTTGCAGTTTGAGCGGATGATCGATAAAAGGCCGAGATTAGAGGATCGAAGTGTTCGACAGGTCGAATGTGGAACAAGGAAATCAGCAATGTAACTGGGGGCGAGGTCATGCAGTGCCTTAAATGTAATTAGCAAGATCTTAAAGTTGATTCTGAATTTTACAGGGAGCCAATGGAGGGATGCCAGAACAGGGGTGATGTGAGACCGATGGCTAGTTCTGGTTAATAGCCTGGCCGCTGCATTTTGAACCCCCTGTAGGCGATTTAAAGCAGATTGACTGAGGCAGGTGTAGAGGGAATTACAATAGTCTAGACGGGAGAATATGAAAGTGTGAATTAAAAGTTCAAGATCCGTGGAGGACAAGATGCATCTGATTTTTGCAATGTTTCTTAACTGGAAGCAGGTCTGGACAAGTTTAGTGACATGATGGTCAAAAGTCATATTCCGATCAAAGATGATACCAAGATTCTTAGCTGTAGGACTGATATTTGATTGAGGTGGGCCAATAAACTGATGAACTGCTGCAGCAAGTGTTCAGGTTTCCAGTCAACCTGCAGGGATTTCTTGATTTTCTTTCTTATCTTTTTATATATGAGAGAATAATGGACTTATGTGGAAATTAAACAAGGCTTTAGCAACTGGTCACATGCAAAGTATTTAAAGCTGAAGTAGGCGGGATTTGAGCAAATATGATTTTAAAAAAGTTATTTTTATAAAACAGTCGCTATATCCTGACATTAGTACATGAAACCGGTGTCCTCTGGTGTTCCTAACGGCATCTGCAAGATTTCACAGACCGGAGGAAAACAAACAGTCAAAGCTGACCTGGGATCTGCTGTCCGGTCAAATTAGGCAGCGCTGATCAAATATGAATCAATATTATGTTACGTTAATGCCTATTTCTCGCCTCAAAAGTTTTCAGAATCATCTTGTAGTGTACTGTTTATCTGTAAAATGAGAAAGTTTGTGACTCGGCAGCCATGTTGAGATTTCTTCAGAGAATGCCAAGCACCGCTCACATGACCGGAGCACAGCCAATAGGAATGCTCTCTCTCTGAAATGACCTGTGATTGGTCAAAGTCTCCCGTCACAGGCTAGATTTTTTAAAGCCTGAAAACAGAGCCATGAGGAGGTGCAGAAGTCTAGTTTTCTCTCAGATCACTTGAATTACACTATGCTGAAAGGTTATTATGGAATTTTAGCCAAATTATGCCAAAAATATACTGCCTACTGCCACTTTAAGCCAGAGAAATCACATCACACCCTGTTGATATTTTTGGTTGTCCTATCTGACACAGTGTGACAGGTGATGCTAGCTGCTGGACACATACCTATGTCAACACTATAAGCATATGAAGGGTTGCACTGCTTATAAATAAACAAAGATTAGATATCATTTAGCAGATGTAATACCTGTAACAGATAGAAGTGTTGATGATGTACTCAAATAGGCCTATCTCAAAGATGGAGGACAGGACAGCTCCCCAAAAGTGAAGCCAAAACATCTCAAATCGCCCCCTGGTGGCTGGCTGCAGTATAGGTCATAAAGCCCCCCCCCCCCCACACACACACACACGTCAAATTGTCACGTTTCTGTAATATTATTATTAGTTCTTATCTCGCTGATGTATGTTCAAGTGTTCAGGATTTCTGCTAAGTTTGGTTTTAATTAGTTATTTGATGCTATAAAAAGGGGGTGAGACGTCATGATTGGCAGCTGTGATTCTCTCTTGGTGACAAGCTGCAGCCGTGCTCGGTTCGCGATTGGTTCTGGCAGGTGACCTCGATACCGCAACTCCATCGCCCGATCACTACTGCGCAGACTCTGGCTCCAAATGACGTCAAAATCTCAAGACGGCAGCTCCTGTATTCGGGATATTTTGGCTCCATTTCTGTACATTGGGAGGAAGTGGAGACGCGTCGTCCATCCTTATATACAGTTTGTGATCTCAAGCAGATCCCTTTCCAACGACCAACAACTATGACCTTTAGAAGCTTAACATCTGTCTGATTGTTATGTGTGCCATTGAAAGAACATCTGCGGTTATTTTCAGCTGCCTCTCTTACTTTATCTTCCCAAACTAGTAAGGACGACCACATGTGACTGGACCAAATTCTGAGCTATTTTAATCCTGAGAGTCAACCACCAAGCCCGCCTGAGAATGTGCACGGACTGCGCACCCTCAAACTTTCACACACACACAAAAAAACTCACACACATCTGATCTGACCCCAACAAATGCCTCCAGTCTCGCAGTGTTAACTGTCTGTGTGAGTCTCTGTCTACCTCTAGTGGTAAAAAGTCTGAATGAACAGAAAGAGTGTAGTCATTATCGTCTGGTTCTAAGATCTCTTGCTCAGTTATGTGTTAACTTTTGTGCATATCTTTATTACATCATTAATTAAAAAAATATCTAAATTTAGAAATTCACAATCAAGCTGGTCAATTTGTCTCACGGAGTAACAAAAGCTGTACATGCCACAGGATTAAATGCTTCTCTGCATTTGACAAAATGTTGCTTGTTCTGGTCGAAAGCTCCTGAACAAGCAAATAAGTGGACCTTGAGTGGGAATCGTTTTGTCTGCTGTTTACAAGCTTAACTTCTAAGCCAGCATGGACAAGAAGTCCTAGAAGTGCTCAATAATGTAAAGTTTGAACATCTGCAGTTCCATGAGAGGTGAGCTAACTCCATGAAGACTGTGTGATATGGGTCAAAAGCTCCAGAAGTAGCAAGTAAGTGAACTTTGAGTGGAGATTGTTTTGTCAACTGTTGCTTCCAAGGTCATAAATGAACTATCAAGCAATAACTTTATTTCCCTCGGGATCAATAAAGTTACTATCTATCTCTCTATCTATCTCAGATAGATCTATCTATCATGCTCAGCGTCTCTTGGACTGAATCTGGTCAAATTAACAACAACTTTTTTTCTTGTTCTATTTTTTTTGGTTTCCTGTTTACACATATCTAAGTCAGTAAATGATACAGCTACTAAAACACATCTTTATACTCAAAGTACACACAGTATCTCTCTCCTGGTGGTCAACTGCAGCTCCACTGTCCATTGTTCCAAAATATTCCTCAGTGGACAGCGAACGCTACAGTATCTGCATGTCTTCCATTTGTAAGGGGTGATTAATAATTTACCAGAGTCTCCATCAATTCAGTGAGCTATAGTGGTCTGCTGCAGGCCACTTCCTCTCCCAAGGACAATGGGGCCATTTCCTGCGGGGCGAGACGCAGAGGACCAGAGAGAGCGAAACAGGCGAGTATTGTAAAGCAGGGACATCATATCAGCGTGTCCTCTGCCCTTGGAGTGAAAGACAGATTCAAGCGTACAGTGAGATTCATGGTCTGTTTGCTGGGAGGTTACACAGGTCATGACTGGAGCCAAGTATGTCAGACATCCAGTGCAGACATCTTTTTGACCCCTGCCTACAGCACATTCAGAAAACTCTCTGACTTTGTAAGTATATCTATGATGTGACATATTATAGAGACAGACAACATAAGGAGAACATCCTAAACATGAGCTCCTCTAACTTGTTCTCAGTGAGAGAGAATGTTTTTATTAGGGCTGTCAATCGATTAAAATATTTAATCGCAAATTTTTTATTTGTTCAAAATGTAACTTAAGGGGAGATTTGATAAGTATTTACTACTCTTATCAACATGGGAGTGGGCAAATATGCTTGCTTTATGCAAATGTATATCTGTATTTATTATTGGAAATCAATTAACAACATAAAATAATGACAATTATTGTCCAGAAACCCTCACAGGTACTGCATTTAGCATAAAACATTTCTCAAATCATAAGATGGCAAACTCAAGCCCAACAGGCAACAACAGCTGTCAGTGTGTCAGTGTGCTGACTTGACTATGACTTGCCCCAAACTGCATGTGATTATCATAAAGTGGGCATGTCTGTAAAGGGGAGACTCGTGGGTACCCATAGAACCCATTTTCATTCACATATCTTGAGGTCAGAGGTCAAGGGACCTCTTTGAAAATGGTCATGTCAGTTTTTCCTTGCCTAAAATTTAGTGCAAGTTCTGTTATTTAACCTCCGTTGAGCCCTCTACGACCTAAAAATGATTAATTTAAAGAAATTAGTGCCGTTAAAAAAAAATTGCATTATTATTATCGCATAAACTTTGGCCCTAGTTTCTATATAAAAGAGATTGACATCAAAAGCTAAACATTAAATTAGTGCTGAACTAAAAAGCCAGGTGTCTCTGACAGAGTCAGAATGAGCTGAAGTCCCAAAGAATCCCACTCTTTTAATTCCTGGCTGGTTTTCAAAATAAAGAGGCTGCTGTGTTCAAAACAATGGCTCCATTCATGTCACCGCTGCCCCTGCCTGTGTCCACTATCCAGGGATATCTGAGAGAGCCAAAACAAGTCAAAGATATGCAAAATACAAGGACGAGTAACAGCTCTGAGAAGTTATGAAGCTACACTGTCCCATACAGTGAATAGTCTAATAAACATCAAGCCCCTCAAGCAATATGCATGGACACTCAAGAATGTCAATTGGGCCTGCAGCTATTTTTAAAGAGAGGGCTGTCAGTCCACACATTCACTCTGACTAATATAATGGCCTATATAACCAGCAGTGCCTTGTCCCCCTCCGTCCCTGTCTCTTTCATTCTAGGAGGCACAGATGATGACTGTCACAGTGGACACAAAGGAGAGAGCCATGGCAATGTGCCCCGAGGCAGGACATAGTATCCAGCCTGACCTATCTGAGTCTGGATGTGTCAAATACTGTAGGCAGCTAGACACATTTCACTGCACCATCAGTGACTATAGGTGGAGGGATTGCATTATTTTCCACACTTTCACAAGTCTAAAACGAGTCAGCAAAAAAAAACCAGATACATCTTTTGCTGCATGTAGTATTTTTCAATCACTCTATCATTATGAATTTCTTTAAAGGTCTTATTAATAACATTTTATGTAGACAAATATATATTTTTTTTAAATAACACATCCACAGAGCCTTTAGAAAGGTGCCGAATAAAAGTATGGCTTTTCCTAAAAAAATATTCTGATTGTGAATTAATCATTTAAAAAATGTTGGTGGGTCCAAAATGAATGTTTTGTTTATCTCCATGGAAGATATCTGACATTTAGTTCCCACTTCTAACAAGGTTTGAGAGTCAATAGCAAAACGACGTTGGTATCACGTGGGATCATCAGTTAGTGTGGAAAAAACGGATAAATGGCTGAGGTTGACCTGTGCCTGGCAACGACTTGTTGTGAAGTGAATGTAATGGAACGGGGGAGGGAGAATGCGACATTTATCTCTTGGACTGCCGATGGGACAAAACAAGAATTTTACTTTTTGTGATTTCACTGATTTTATAATCCAGTTTTACAGAAGCAACTGTAAATCGTGAGATTTATTTATAACAACTATTGTATGTACTATTTAGCACACAGGATTAAAATGCCTAAGGAGGATCTATCCAGCCTAACTACTTTTCACATGATAAACATCTCCAACAGGGAGGTGTGTGGGTCCATTTTGTTCCTGTTTTTTCTTGTACTGGTGTTTTTTTAAGTCTCTCCCTGTCTCTCTCTCTCTCTCTCTCCAAAGAAACTATTGTCAGAAAAGGAAGAAAAAAAAGATTGTGTCAAACACATGACACAAACATACACAGTCTATTATCTCTGTTTCTCAGTAAATAAATAGTGTGAGCAGTCCCTCTGACAGCGTATGGTTTCCCGGCTGCTGCTGCAGTGACTCATTCTGTTGTCTGGTTTCGTGCCGTAATCAAGGTGTGGTCAAGTCGTCATACAGGTGCACGAAAGGGGTGTTATCTAACTACAGTATCTAGCCATACCAGAAAGTGTCCTTAAACTTCTACGAAACTCTGGTACTGTTGAACTTTTTAATTCAGAAGATTATGTTGAAAGTTTTATATATACTGTATATAAATTTATATTGGAGGCACTAATATAGTGAAAGAGAAGTGCTCTAATAAACATATTTTGAACACACTCAGTTATGTTTCTGTCCCTTTATCTAGATGCTTTTGGTCTTGTTTATTTGAGGATATGCAGAGAGAGAAAGCTTGGAAAATTTGTGATAAATACTGTATCAATAACAAACGAAAGGAAGTGTCTTTCAAGATATTATATATAATTTATCCAGTAAAACTTGTGTTAGAAAGATTCAGACTGGATATTGATTATAAGTGTGATTTCTGTGGACTATAAAAAGAGAGTCTTTCTCATCTATTTTTTCACTATGTATACAACAATGTTCTGGATGCATGTAGCCAACTTTCTACAAAAGAAACTTAAGATGAATGTTGAATTAAATCTATTTGATGTAATTATATAGTTTAGTCAAGATAAAATTGAAAACAACATGTTGTATATCATACTATTATACATATAATATATATATATACAAATTTGACATTCATAAGAAAAACTGGTCAGGGACCAAGCCAACTTTCCTGCACTTAATTAATGAATTCAAACAATATAGCACCATCTTACCCAATGTTAAAAACAAAAAAGCCATTAAGATCTTTAAGTTATTAAATTAATATAATATGATGTAACATAAACTCTGGCATTATGAACATTTTTTTGTCTTCTTTTTTGTTTGTTTTTTCAATTGTCTATGTATCTGTTTGTACCTCTGTTAATGAGCATGTGTTCAATAAAGAAAGCATTATTAAAAAGAAAATGCATACTGTCATCTTCCAAAGTAAAAGCTTATCATAACACACACAAAAATCTGTCTATCTATCTATCTATCTATCTATCTATCTATCTATCTATCTATCTATCTATCTATCTATCTATTTATCTATCTATCTATCTATCTATCTATCTATCTATCTATCATCTATCTATCATCTATTTATCTATCTTTCTGTCTATCTATCTATTTTTAGAACTGCTTTTTTTTAGAACGGCTTTTAATGTGTAATTACTATTGTGTGTCTTATATTTTTATGATGTCCTTGTTTTTATGATCATTTTATCTGTGTAAAGTGTCTTTGAGTATCCAGAAAAGCGCTATATAAATTAAATGTATTATCATTATTATTTATTATGTGTATGGGTTATCTATAGGCTACATAGTTAGCAATAATGTAAACTAAATGTAGAAATGTAAAACATTTTATACATGTTTGGTAAAGTTTTAAATATTATTTTCTTTTTCTTTTTTTCTAAGACATAATTAAAACAGTTATAAAAACACAAAAACATTAAATATTAGAAAGTAAAAACAAACTAAAATAAACAAAAATTAAAGCTAGGATCGAAGCTAAAATAGAGTATAACACACAAGAGTAAAAGTTATAGGGCAGTATAAGATCATTATTATATATAAAGGCTACATAGTTTACAGTAATGTAACCTAAATGTATAAATATAAAACATTTTATACAGTAGTTTTAAATATTAATTTCACTTTTGTAGTAATATCATAAACCTGTAGCATGGTCCCATATGGTGACATGTGTTTACAGTAATGTCCTCCAGCTGTAAGGCCTGTCTGTCTCTCTCAGTGTGTGCGTAGTGGAGCTGTGGCAGCAGGGTGCAGGGTGAGCAGGGTGGGGTCGGGGTGAGGAGGAGGAGTCTGGGCTGAGGTGACGCTTCTTTTACTCATTTTTTGTTCAGAGGACTATCGGTCGGCCAACAGCAGCAGCAGCAGCAGAAGCAGAAGGGAGAGAGTGGAGAGAGAAGTGGAGAAATACAGAGAAGAGTCCGCTCCAGAAGAAAAGAACACCAACCTGGACTAATCTAAACCGCTTCCGCGTGTGTTCGACAGGTGAGATTCACTGATTGTATCTTCACTTTCTCCGACTGCTCCGTGTCTTTGTCATCGACGGGTTTGTTTTTCTCCTCAGTCTTTTTTCCTTAAAGTCTACAGTAGTTTCTATCTTCCCTTATATATAAGCGTGAATATGTATGTTAATGTGGGATCATGTTTGGTTTTCTTATATTTAGCCTATACCTGGGTGTAAATCCAGTCCTTGTGTCTGGAGTTCATTTCCGCATGCCTCAGACTGCCTGCTGCTGTTTAGGAGTTAAAGCTCGAGCTCCCCAGGCCCAGAAAGTTTCCTTTCTTTCTCTCATTAAACACGTTTTAGTTTATGTTCAACGCGTCAAAGAGCTCCTTCTGCCTCTTCATAACCATGTTTATATGACCCAGTATCGATCACTCGATACTTGACGTCACTTGTCAATAGAGTCCTACAGAGAGTGTGTCATTAGTGGTGGCCACAAGATGCGCGCGCACGTGTGTATGTGTCCGCGTGCGAGAGAGGCAGGCAGGTGAAGAGAAGGAGGTGTTCATGTTGCTGCTTCAGACAATCATTTAATGTGTTTCTGTAAAAAACAGAAAGTAAAGAGGTTACAGAGTTTGTGTCTCACACATTTTATGGTCTCTTAACACGTTGGCATGACAACAACAGCATTTATAGTCCCAGCTAGCTCCTAAATATAAACTTAAATAGACCTCAGTGCGATTAATCGATTAGTCAGTCCACATAAAGTTGATTGATTAATCATTTAAGTAATTTTTTTTAAGTAAATGTGCCAAATATGCTGGTTCTAATCTCTTCAATATAAAGCTTTCTTAATCCTCTATGATTATAATATAGGCTACTTTGGGTTTTCACTGTTTTAGGGCTGCAACTAACAATTATTTTCATTGTCAATTAATCGGTTGATTGTTTTCTCGATTAATTGATTACTTGTTTGACGTATAAAATGTCAGAAAAAGGTGAAACATGTCGATCAGTGTTTCCCAAAGCCCAAGATGACGTCCTCAAATGTCTTGTTTTGTCCACAACTGAAAGATATTCAGTTTGTCGTCATAGAGGAGTAAAGAAACAAGAAAATATTACATTTAAGAAGCCGGAAAATACTTGATGATTAATTTAATAGTTGACAACTGATCGTTTAATTGATTAATCGTTGCAGCTCTAGACTGTTTTTTTGGACAAAACAAGCAAATTGAAGAAGCCACCCGCACACTTCTGACATCTTGTAAACCAACAATTAATCAAGAAGTTAATTAGCAGATTAATTGATTATGAAAATAATTGTTAGTTGTATTTAAACACGTGAGCTCAAACAGTAAATAATACAATGATCTAATACACTGTGCATGACGGAGTAAGTTCCTGGTCACGCACATCTGTTATGTATGACAGCGAATAATGAATCATATCTCTAAAATGTGTTGCTGTGTTACTATAGCGCCCATCCACGCCCACAGTGATGTCTCCAGGTGTTGCCAAATCTTCCATGATGTCATTGCCTTAGTTTTGCGGATGAGTCCAGACTTGACAGGACAGCAGTTTGTCTTTCTTATTGACTGCAGCAGCACAAATTTTCTTTTTGAAGTGAGTGTGCAAATCTACTGAAATCGGCCCCCTTTTAAACAACTTTTATCTTATCTGCTCATCTGCGGTGTCCTCCGCCGCCAACTTTCATGTCTGTTAAAGTCAAATTGGACATGGATCACATTGGAATTAGACGCTTTTCTCTCTCTTGGACCGTTAAACACTAAATCTTGTTTGAATTATCAGCAAGTAACACCATCACAAAGAACAGCGCTGAAACAAGTTTGTGCCATCCAACTTGTTTCTGGACCAATGCGTCCAGCTGAGGCTGTTGAATGTGTGTCAGGCTGAATAGGACAGCGTGCCAATACTTTCTGCCAGTCAGGCGTCCGCAGAGCTGGCCCTGGGTCTGTGTCATCAAGTAGTACAGCAGCAGACAGCACCCTGGTTGGAAAGCTGTTCTGTCTGCCCTAAGGGAAGAGGGTGGTGCGACGGAGGGGGGGGGGGGGCGACTTACTGTAGATTTCGCGGCTACAGCTGTGGTGGCACGGTGATAATCTCCCCCCCTCCTGCTTAATTCCCTGATACTGTCCTACATTAGCAGAGCAAGAGGCCAGGAGATCCTTCAGTATATAAATAGATCTACACACTTTGCAAAGGGGATTACTGTATGGCATATATCCTAAACCTCTTTGTTTAGCGTGAAGGATTTCTTCTTTTGTGGATATCGTACTTTGTCTCTGTGTTCGGTGGTGCCTGGCTGAGTACTTTCCAGGGGCTCAGTTACAGCCACTCGGCGCACACGTTGTGTGACCTGCTCTGTGTTTGCATCGCACCATGCCTCTGTGTTTTACCGTTCCCATGGAGAAGGGGACGCCGAGAGATAGAGTTTCCCATCAGCTACAATAGGGGTCTTTTGTGGTTCAAGTCCAATGTGGTGGTGTGACGGCATCAAAATCGCCACGGGATTAAAGAGGACCTATTATGCTCAATCGGGTGCATATATTACATTCTGGGTTTCTACTGGAACATATTTATATACTTTAATGTTCCAAAAAAATATTATTTTTTTTCATACCGGCTGTGTTGCAGCGCCTCTTGAAAAGCCCAGTCTACTCTGATTGGTCAGCTGGCCTACTCTATTGTGATTGGTCAACTGAGCCAAACTCTTCGGACTCCGCTATAACTAGCTTTGTTTGAGGGTGTGGAAAAAGCACAAAAGCATAATACGTCCCCGTTAAAGAGGACCTATTATGCAAATTTTTCAGGTTGTATTTTGGCTTTCTTTTAGGAAATGATTTGTCAATCGAAAACAAACTCTTCGGACCACGCTAAAGCTCCGCTCTAGCTAGCTTTGTTTCAAGGCGTTGCCAAACTACCCGCTAGGCAGGTTTTATGCAGATGTATTACTTGGTGACATCACCACGTTACGGAAGAACAGACGGGACTTCAAGCTAGGCGTTTCAGGCTGCAAGCAAGACAGTTCAGGGGCAGTGTTTCTGTCGGGGAGTATCTCCCTTTGGCGTGGACTTTGGGCTTTGTAACTATGCAGAACTTTTACATGCACAAAAAACTATATAAAACATCAAAAGGAAAGGAAAATGCATAATAGGTCCTCTTTAACTTCCACAGGCTTTAGAGGAAATCTTCATCAGACAATGCTGTCCTCAAACCCTGCAGCCTCCTAGACACCCAGTGCTCCAATATTATTATTACTATCTCTGACCAAAGACATGGCTTCACTTTAACCTATAATGGTAAACCAGGCAGGTGCAACTAAACACTAGATTTCCAGAGAAGAGGTTAAATCAATCAAGCCAAAAAGTCTCTTTGTATAGGATGAATACAGTAATTGAATAATTAGCAGGATCATCTGAAAACATCCATTCATGTAAAAGATTTCTGCTGTCACTGACGAAAAGTAAAACCAGAAGCTTCTAGTGGAGCACAGTGGTATAATGCTGAGCAAGTAAAGCTGGCACTGCCCAGCTGAACCCTACCCACGACAGTCACTGAAATGAATTATTTACTTTCAACGGTTCCCTGGGTTGGATAAAACGAGGACAAGAAAATGTCCCGTACTTAAAATGTCACAGGCCTAATGGCTGTTTCTTCCCATCACTTTCACTTAAAAGCTGTATGAATGTGTCTGCCAGGTTTCAAGTCAACTCCTGTCAAAGCTCTGTCCAAAACACCCAACCCAGCCAACAGCATGCTGGAAATAGCTGAACCCTACTGTTTTCTTCATGAATACATTATTACCGTTGATAATTTTTTCATTGCTGACTGCGTATCCAAGCAGGGAGGGAGAGAGGGAGGGAAGTAGATTCCAGCACTGACTCAAAAGCTAAAGTTTTCACAGTTGGATGATTTGGCTGCGTTGTACTTCTCAGCATAGCGACTCTGATGAGTCCTGTGGTGTCTGTTTTTCTCCTCCTCCTCCTCCCCGTCCGTTAATTACACTTCTATGAGAGATTGAGGAAAGTGAGGACAGCGAGGGTGTGGCTGAAACAGAACGCAAACCACTAGGGAAGCTTGACTTGTTAGATGTGCAACATGGAGAACATCAACATCTCACATGGAGGTTCATTTAGCATATCGTCACTGTTGAGTGAAAATTTCATCACTCCGTTTTTGATTGTTTTCTTTTGAGGGATTTCGTGCTCTCTCGGGTTGAGAAAGTTGTGCAACCCTGGGGCCTGTGCATTCTTTGTAAAACACTGGATAAACTGAAATATGCATGGGTGTTTTGAGACAATCAGGGCTGCTATGCCTCCTCTTTTAGTTTCTTCCTTAAAAGTTGACATTTTGGAGGTTTTTAATCAACAGTATGAACGCTAGTCAACGGCAAGAGACAAATATTTTTGTGATCCCGTTTGAATTGCGCCATGAATCACACATATGATGTTTGTCAATTTAAAAAATAATTTTGAAAGTCTGTTTGTTGTAACTGTTGAAGTATAAGACTGTGAAAATACGTAATTAGAAAGACTACACACCCAAAAGCCACATAGTGACGTCTTTCTCTCTGAAGCTACAATGCCTGTGTGTTTCATACTGGGATGTACTCAAGCCGGCAACGGGTCTCGCTCGTTCTTTCGCTTCCCGGCTGATAACAAGACCAGGAGTCGCCGGATAAAACACAGATAACGTTACATTTGTGCGTGGAACATAGCTAAGTTAGCCAGCTAGTGTTGGTGACGTATATCGTGCGAGACGAGAGATGTAGTTCACTGAGCGTTTTCACACAAACTAAATGATACTACGACAAACCTACGACTTTCTCGACTTGCAAATTATCTTTTAAATTGACAAATATCATACAGTAAATATGGTCCCATGGGGTCCACCGGAAGGGGCGGGGCTTCGTCTCTACAAAACAAAATGACATGATGACTGTTGTCAGAATAAGTCACTCAATTTTTTATAATGCTACCTTTCACTCTTCAAATATTTAGATTTCGTGTTTCTTTTTTCTTTTCTTTTGGTTTTCATAAAGAAGCTCAAACGGTGAAGTTGAACTGGTTCTAGCGGAGCGTTGTATTCTTTAAGATCCCTTTAGACTTGGTTAGAAGCACCACCCCTCCCGCTCCCTCGTGCCTCTAATCTCCCTGAAAATTTAATCATCTGTCACATCGCCTCAGTGCTCAGCCGCACACCGATGCGTGGCGGTTCAAGAAAAAAGACAAGAAAAAAACTCCCGTCCCGGTAAGGCCTTTTTAAACAGAGCTTTGGATGCAGACACCAAACTTGGCCAGTGAACACACGGAGCCATCTTGATGTGCTTCGGCCCTTTTTGGTCGCATCCAGCGGGTACACTTGAGACCCGGTTTCCTTTTCACTGGGACAGCAGTCAATGGGACAATGCGGCTACTCTTTTCCTCTCTACCCCAAACAAAAGTGACACACAGAGGCTCTCTGTGCTCTGTCAGAGTCTTAGTTCATCCTCTTCCTTCCTACCGTCAACCAGACAACACGAAGAGGGCCTCATCCTGCTCACTGTAGGTCCAAAGACAAAATCATTGGCCTTAAAAACACTTTCTTCAAGTAATTTCACATGCTCACATACTGGATTAGGCTTTGTAGAAAGTGAAACCATATCTTTATGATGATATGGAAGACAATCTCTGGCCATACATCTGTCTGTATCTCAAAATCCTGGACTCCGTTTGGTGAACTTTGTTGTGCGCCTTGCAAATGAGGCTTTGTCGCACAGGGGTACACACCCCTTTCCACTCATTCCCTCCTCCTTTATCAGCTTTGTGTAATCTGATCCCGCTCTGCTCTCAGGCACCTCCTCCTCCGAGACAGCTCGCATTTCCTTTGATTCACAGCGAGATCCCACAGGGACTGGAGTAAACAACTACACGCCAGTTTCGCAGCCACCATACTGCATCCACCGGCTTAATTCGACTCATTAAAGTAGCAGCAGTGAATCAACTGACAGATCTGGGGCCATTATCCATTCTGCCGCTTATTTTATTCATTGGCATGCCGACTGTGGTCGACTGTGTGTTGTTGGGAATGTTTCCAGAGCGCGCTGTGCTCTGTATCTGCCACATATATTAGACTGATTCAGTTTGTGTGTTGCTCAAGTGCAGCAGTATCTCATTGTCTGTTCTTTCTCTGTGGGCTCTTGGCATGCTGGCGTTGCTATGGTCTGGATTTTATCAACCGCCTGTTACAGCCAATAGACAAACGCTCTCGTTCAAAATGTGGGCTTGAAGCAGCTGTGTTCTTCCTGAACTTGGCGAATGACGTGATACAGCCTGCGGGGGTTTGTCACCGTAGTTTTACGTCCACAGTAGGAACGGTTGTGAACGTACGGCCTCTCCTAACAAACTTCCCCTCTCTGATCAGACAGGCCAGCGAGTCAGATAATGTTGACCACCACTTCCTGTCACCCACCACAATAAATCCATTAGCTCTGCACCGCTTCACATCCTCTCTTATTGATTTATAACAAGCAACTATCCAGTTAGCCCCTGCTGCCTCCATTACAGCGCCATAACAGCTATCGTTGGACGAGTGGGAGGGTAAGGGACGTGTGGTTTGGGGACTAGGAAGGAGGTTGGTGGGGGGGTGTTAAGCTGTGTCCCATCGGGACAGCTGAACCCCGTCTCTGTGGATGCAGAGAGCACAATGTCAACTGCAGCCTGTCTGGAGGCTCAGCTGGCTGCACTGGCCATTTACTGTGTCAGGAGGGTCGGGCTGTGTGAGTGCAGGGTGTTGTGTTAAAGTCATCTGGGAAACAGTTTATTTCAAGAGGAGTGTATGTGGGTTTGTGTGTGTGTTGCATGTCAGGGGACATATTATGTGAAAGGGCGTGTGCGTGTGGGTGCAGCCTATATGTCAAATAGTTGATCTGTGCAGATGGTGCAGGAAGCTTTACAGATGTGTGGTAACATAATCTGCTTTATTTGCATGTCAGTCTAAACATGACATTAAGCAAGCCTGTTAGAAATCACAGAGCACCAGATGAGGTTGACAAATCCGCAATGTTCTGACAACCGTGTGACTTTGCAATTAACATAAATGTGTTGTGTTTTTCCAGAAGGACGTTAAAGGAATAGAGAGCTACAGGAATGAGTTCCTAAATCCCCGGAAATGAGTTAGCATTTTAGCACTTCTGGTTACCTAATCTGGAAGACAATGGGGTTTTACTTAGATGCCTGAAATAAGGTCTGTGGTTAACACAAGCTGAAGAGATTTAACGTTTTGTTCTACGACATAAAATACATCAATAAATAGTTTTTTTTTTGTAGTTTATTTATAGCCTAATGTTAGTTTTTTTTTACTTCTGGCGATTGCATTCACGCTTCAAAAATCAAAAGTGTGTTCATTTGTTGAGATTATTTTACGGAACAAACCGTGTTAGTATCATAAACATTTGTTTATAACCAAGCTTATTTTTCTGCAATAATCCAAAACCCAATGGAGAAATCCCATTGGCTTTTTGTCGAGGGAACCCAGGGCGATGCTAACTTCCTGGTTGGACTACAAAAATACGTCATCATCCCTGGAGCACTTTGTAGATAAACATTTTTCTTGCCAAGAGTTAGATGAGAAGAATGATACCACTCATGTCTGGACGATAAATATGAAGCTACCGCCAGGAGTTAGCTGAGCTTAGCGTTTTCAAGTGAGCTTTAGAGGTGCTGGTAGATGTATTTTGATATCACTAGACAGACCTGTTTCCAGTCTTTATGCTAAGCTCAGCTAACTGGCTGCTGGCTCTAGCTTCATATTTAACCAACAGACACCAGAGTGGTATCAATATTCTCATCTAACTCTTGGCAATAAGGCGAATGAGCGTATTCCCCAAATAATGTCAAACACTTAACACTATTTTTCTTTTTTTAAATGTTGCGGGCTTCATCTTCTCAAGCAGGCATGTAAAAGCCCAGCAGAGTGCACAGTAAAAGCCTGGTGACATGTTATTTACACCCCCGCCTGCCAAACAGGCATGGGGCGGAATAACGAATCACTGCAAACTCTGCAATGTATGTTAGGAGCCGCTCTGGAATACGACCAGAGTACATCTCCAGCCCCCTGGGCCTCTTCCCTGACCTGATTCATTCCTGCTGTGATACAAGCAGAGGAGCTTTTAGGGCCAAGTCAAAAAATCTGGAGCGCTGGAATGTTTTTCAGTTCGATACGGAGGTTGTGACATAACTTGTTAATTTGTCGGGATGATTCATTGAGGAGAATTTCAGTGTCAGAATCTACAGTTTAGCCCCTTTAGCAATTAGGTGTATCCAGCCTCACCCTGTTCACTCACATACACCCACACACTCTGCTGCCACACCCTGGTTGAGAGGCTGGGGAGACACTCCCTGTCTGATGTGCCTGCAGGGGGGGATGAGTTACTCATCCATTGTCACAGTATCCATATCCTCATAGTATCTGTTAGTTTCAGCCATGAGTGAGTGAGTCAGTGAGAAGTTTAGTGGTCGAAAGAGTGAAAAAGTGATTTACGCGGAGACACAGGACAGATTGAATACACTACGCTAGTGAGGAATGTCACACCAGCGTTTCACCATCGGGTGCTGAACGGTATCTGCTATTCTGTTGCAACTCGTTCACTGACACGCATTCCTGGTGTTACTGTGCAGGGGTTTTTTTAACCCCCTAGACTAAGTCATCCACAGAGGCTGATAGGGGAAGTGGTGGGAGTGACTGAGACGTGGTTTTCCTGAGAAAAACAAGTGTTGCTTCCATGTTCCTGCGCATTTGCGGGGGTGGATATATGATGGTAAAGACGATGACGGAGCAAAGGTACAGTGAGAGTGAAAGGATGCATCACTCATTAACTGGAAGAGAGCAAAGTCCAGTCAGAAGTACACAATACAACCAACAGCTTTCGGTCAGCGCTGAACAATGGGGGAGGGATCAGCAGATAAGCCTCGACACTCAGTTTTACTATCACCGTCATATACAAGAAGAAAAGTTTTTGTTCGGCTTTAGTTTTCACTTTGCTCCATGTTATTTTTCAAATCAAAACTATGAAGGTTTTTTTTTTATTTTCTTGGTTTGGGCCACAGTCGGGCATCGTGGGGGAGGGAGGAAGAAAACAAAATTATGAGAAAACCCAAGAGGCAGTTATCAGCAAACAAGCGAGCATAGCTTCAAACATCAGATGGGTCAGCGGATAAAACCCCCACCCCACAGCGCAGTGCCAGAGCAGAGTTTCGGTTACCTAGGCGATACACGGGGCGTGTCGCAGCGTTGCAACAGTTGGCTGAACCTGCCGCCTCGCCCAGGAAAACAAAGACTACACAAACACTGTCCTGATTTACAGAGAACAAGAACGTTCTGCATGGACACGGTGTGCGAACTGTAGTTAAGCTTGAAACAAAAACAAAGTCACGTGGGCTTTATTTCAGATCAGTTTTATCTAAAGTTTGATTTAAATGTTTTTAGATTTTTTTGATGAATGGACAGATAGTCGGGAGTTGCTCATCATCTTGACGGAGAAGCCCCCCTGCTTGTGTTTGAAAAAAGGCCACACCTTTAGTTGGAACGGTAGGAACACACAGTGATCGTAAGTGTAGCTTCTGTCTTATGAGTCAGTGCAGTAAGGTAGCATGTAGCTGCAAGCACAGACAGTCCTCTGGGGCCTGGTCCTGCAGGATCTTGTGCCAGACTGTCTACAGCTGAAACTCGCTGTTAAGGTGAGAGTGAGGCAGAGGGACATGTTGGGACCTTTTTACAAGAACATCAGGTTATTGTGAACACATGCATATCGACGGTAATTAACACACGCAGGCCCAAATAAAAAAACATGTGGGGACTTGCATGTGGGTTACTAGCCCATTAAAGTGCCACAGAGAGAAAACTGAGGACAAACTTAATGAGAAACATGACGTACACACACTGTTTTCTTCATCGTACAAACTGTGATGGGGAAAAAAAAGCTCCCAGCAGAAGCTACGATGACACACACAACAACACACCAGTAAACACACACACACAGTATGATGCCTGGGGGAGAAAAAGCGGGCTGGGTCGGCCGAGGCACTGAAACATAACACGACACATCCTTATGCAAAGCCTGAGGGCAAAAAAGATGAGGGAGTGGTGCTTTCACATCACCAACAGTTCCAGTTTAAAAGGCAGGGAGACAAAGCAGCTCGGCTTTGTACAAATTCCTTTCCTCCGAACCCATCAATCAACTCGGCAGCACTCACTCACTACATCGTTAAGCTGTGCTAGTATGAATCCGTGAATTTGAATGTAAGCAGAGGTGAAGGTGGTAATTTAGATCGTTATCGCTCATGTTGTGCGGACACGGCAGCTTGACATTGTGACTTTTAACCCCGACTTGTTTTATTAGTAGTAAAGACGGAAGATAAGTGTAGATGCTTATTGCATGGGATCATGATGTGAGCTGTAACCAGCTGTCATTTCCCTCTCCCCCTGCAGAAATCAGCAACCACACTCTTACATGTGTAGTACACGCACACACACACAAAAGCACAATGCATCCCTGCAATGTGCTCTGCAAAGAATCCTGTCAGTCAAACATCTGAACACACTTGTAACCAGCAGCACAGTGGACGCATTGTACCGGTCGGTCATATGTCGCATGCAGTGGCGGCAAGGCGGCTGTTATGAATGCAGATTTTTCTGCGATGAAGAGGGTTTCTGTGGTGGGCGACATTCAGGCTGCAGAAACGCAATCATAGAAAACATCCGTGCATGGTCTGCTGGTGAGAGTCTGCAAAGTCTAGAAGGATAGTTTATATTTTAATCTTCATTTTAAGGTTGCAAATTAGAAGGTGAGATAAGGGTAATGTGTGTATTTAGTTACGGGCGGCAACATTTCATGAATGTTAGATTTAATATTTGAGAGCTATTGTTTTGACAGGAAGTAACATGTTTTTGTGTTATCTTCATAAATTATTTTTAAAAGTCTGGAATTCACATCTACAACCCATAAAAGACTAAACTTTCTTCCCAAAAGTTAAAGCAGCAGTGGATAGAAATGATTAAACTATGATTAAAAAAATAAAACGATCACTATATCCTGACAGTAGTGCATGAGACAGGTAATCTGAAAAAAAATCATGTGCCCCTGTGTCCTCCGGTGCTCCTAATTGCATCTGCAAGATTTCACAGACCAGAGGAAAACAACCAATCAGAGCCGAGCTGGAGCCTTGCCGTCTCTGAGCAGCTGTCAATTACTCTCAAACTCTAATCAAACGGTCAAATTAGGCAAGGCTGATCAAATATGAATCAATATTCTGTTACTGTAGTGCCTATTTCTCTCCTCAAATGTTTTCAGAATCATCTTGTAGTGCACTGTTTAGCTGTAAAATGAGAAAGTTTGTGACCCGGCAGCCATGTTGAGATCAGTTGAGGAAATACCAAGCACCGCCCAACAGCCGGAGCAAACTTTCTCATTTTACAGCTAAACAGTACACTACGAGATGTTTCTAAAAACATCTGAGGTGAGAAATAGGCGTTACAGTAACAGAATATTGAATGAACAGCCAATAGGAACATTCTCTCTCTGAAATGACCTGTGATTGGTAGATTGTAGATTTTTTAAAGCCTGAAAACAGAGCCATGAGGAGGTGCAGAAGTCTAGTTTTCTCTCAGAGCACATGAATTACAAAATGCTGAAAGGTTGTTATTGAATTTTTGCCCAATGATGTCAAAAACATTCTGCCTACTGCAGCTTTAAGCACAGTGTCAAAATTATTGTTGTACTATGTAAGATGACTACGTGAGGATTGAATACCTCAGTAAATGGAACGAGAGGAATGATTTTTTTCATGTAGGAGGTGCAGAACAAACTTGCACCAACAAGTATCTTTCATGGCAGTTGCGCAATCTGGAGCGCTGTTACAATAAAGCTGCACGAGCTGCCTCAGGATGTTGGATGACTAGAAAACCTATTTAATGAGACCCAGAAGGCTTATAGATGGTCGTATTTGTAGACAAACAAAAGTAAAAGTCAATTCTCAGGCGTTTTCGAAGAGGTTTAGTGTGTTGCAAGGAGCACGCTCGCTGTCTGCGCACACACACACACATTCCCCCAACGGAGTGGAAACCTGACGAGCAGGTTCCTGATTGCCATGCGTCAGCAGCAGGCTGCTCCCACGGCTGTATGGGCGGAGGCCCGGGGTGAAAGGTCACTTGGGCTGGCTCGCATTCCTGACTTACAGCTGTCTCTTTTGCCCACTTTGCCCTCCCTTTCCCATGAGCCTCTGCTGCTGCTCCGTGTTGTCATTTTGCAGGCCAGGGTGCACGGCTGGGAGGGGGTCATCTTGTGAACTGTCATACTCATACTGCATATAAAAACTGAATTGACAGTCTTGTGTGAGGGAGCAGACACCTCGCTGGAATATGAATTAATTCATGCAGAGGCAGGAAGTTTATCATCATCATCATTATAGCAGAAGACATGTTGTAAATCTTTGGCTTTCTTTGTGTTTTTCAGGTTTGCTCCATCGTGGTTTTGATAACAGGAGGCAAGGATGGAAATGCAAAGTAAGTAATTGACAAACATTTTTACGTGTCATATTTCCTCTTCCTACATTCCTGCAAACTATTAAAAATATAGTGATTTGATGTTGACTTCAGTTTGAGCATTTCAATTTCTCTTTTGTATTCATCGCCTCAGTCCACAGGACTTTCTAAAGGAGACCATTTCTTTGATCATGACCTTTTCTACTTCCAACTATTGTTTTCATGTGTTTATATTGAGGTCACTTCCTTAATACGTTCAACAAACTGAAGGCTACTTCCGTAAAAGGGTTCCTTTTATGTGGCGTAGCAGTGAAACTGTGGTCCTGTGGCGATTTTAGTTTTCCTCAAAAGCCTCAGTTCATGTTTATCAAACTTGTTAATAAATGACTTCTGACGTCCCACAATTCCTCTCTCCGTGCAGGGGGTGAAGCCGAGTCCATGATGAAGGTGGGACAGTGGCAGAACACGATGTATAGCACTGACTCGGGCATCCAGTCTGGAGCCACCACGGTCAGAGATGACGACGACTACACCACCTCCAAGCAGTACACCGTGACCACCACCACCGTCACATCAGAGCCTGGTAAGACAATACGCAAGGGCCAAACCAGCCAATACGAATATGCTGTAGACTTAAATACATGTGGCCTGTGACATCATCGTCATCTCACCTCTCGACAGACATTGATGCCCACTACACCAGAGCCCAGCGAGTGCGGGCTGCGATGTTCCCAGAGACGCTGGAGGGAAGCACCACCATCCTGTCGACTCAGACGGACCCGTCCCAGATGACCAACGTCCAGCGGCTGGCCGAGCCCTCCCAGATGCTCAAGATGGCGATCATCCATCTGATCAACTACCAGGACGACGCCGAGCTGGCCACACGCGCCGTGCCTGAGCTCACCAAGCTGCTCAACGATGAAGACCAGGTGATGAACGCAGAATCATAACCGCGCACACACACCGCAGTATAGAGTACAACAGGAATGAGTCTTAAAACCCAGAAATGAGTTAGCATTTTAGCACTTCCGGTTCCCTCATCTGAAAGTCAATGTGTTTTTTTAATAGGTTTTTAGGTAGATGCCTGAAATAATGCTTGATTTCTGCAATAATCCAAAACCCAATAGAAAATCCTATTGGCTTTTTGTTGAGGAACCCATGGCGATGCTAACTTCCTGGTTGACCTACAAAAATACGTTAACCCTGGAGCACTCTACTTTGGTCAAATTAAAGGTCTAATGAGATAATTATATTGACTTATTACTGTTGCACATAATATAATATGCCTAACTATTCCTTCAAATCTGATAATCCATGAAAAGTCATGTTTAATGTCATTGTAAATGGAATATGTGAGGGTTTTGAACAGTTGGTCGGACAAATTTGAAGCCGCCATGTTGAGCTTGAAGTTTTAAACATCTTAAATACCACCCTCTAATAAAGAAGTAGCATTAGAATCAGGCAGAGTCACTTTCAAGTGTATATATTACCTCCCACCTATAAAAATGAACTCTTCTTCTCTCATCAGGTGGTCGTCAGCAAGGCAGCGCAGATCGTCAACCAGCTTACGCGCAAGGAGGCGTCGCGCCGCGCGATGATGTCGTCCCCTCAGATGGTGGCGGCGGTGGTTCGGGCGATGCAGAACACGAGCGACATGGAGACGGCGCGGGCCACGGCCAGCATCCTCCACAACCTGTCCCACCAGAGAGAGGGCCTGCTCTCCATCTTCAAGTCCGGAGGCATCCCTGCTTTGGTCCGCATGCTCAGGTACGTCCGGACAAAGAGAAAAGAGAGACAAAGTTAGAGTTTGTATATGTTGGGGAAATGTACTCTCTTTTAGTGCAGGTGTGAAAGTAAGTAAGTAAGTAAGTAAGGGTAAATAGCCAGGAAAGACCTTTTTGTCAATGTCAGTTGCATTTCAAGGCCCATTTGGTTGTTTTGTGAGGTTGCTCATTGAATCCTTTTTGAAATATACCAACTTTGTACTGATGTTTAGTAGTAGTTTAGTTTCTCTACCAGAAAACCATATTGTTCCTGCCACTAGCAGTTCTAGTTTAAGCACATTCTCTGGAGCGCGTTGAATGGCATTATGGGCAATGTAGGAGATCGCAGACTCAAGTGGAAATATATGAGGCAGGTTGAAGAAATCCGGTCCAACAAAAAAGTAAACAGAAAAAATACTTACAAACACTCATTTCAAGTGATATTTCATTTGATCTTTATCTAACTTGGACATGCCCATTTGTGTTGTGACACACACTTAACCCCCCCCCCCCGTTTCTGTCCCTCAGCTCTCCCATGGAGTCTGTGCTCTTCTACGCCATCACCACGCTCCACAACCTGCTGCTGCACCAGGAAGGAGCTAAGATGGCCGTCCGTCTGGCCGACGGCCTGCAGAAGATGGTTCCCCTGCTGAAGAAGAGCAACCCCAAGTTCCTGGCCATCACCACAGACTGTCTGCAGCTGCTGTCTTACGGCAACCAGGAGAGCAAGGTGTGTGCGTGTAATTGTCAACACATGTAATAAAAGGGCTTCATACCAGCCGAGTATTGTAATTGGAGACTGTTGAGGTTGCTGTGCTTGTGCGTGCATGTGTTTTTGTTTTGGGTGTGGCATGTGAACGGAGTTGTTGTTTGGCACAGTGAGGGTATGGGTGTGGTTATTTGTTGAGAGCGAGAACTAACTGGTGTTTACCTGCCTGGACAGGTCACGGCTCTGTAAGATTTGTGCATTGTAAACAGTTTTCTTTTCAAAAGTGTGTTAAAAAAATCTTTTTCCACGCCATCTATACTTTGTATACTCACACAGTCCCTCTCTCTCTCACAGCTGATCATCCTGTCCAACAGCGGTCCCGAGGGTCTCGTTCACATCATGAGAAACTACAACTACGAGAAGCTGCTGTGGACCACAAGCCGTGTGCTCAAAGTGCTCTCTGTGTGCCCCAGCAACAAACCCGCCATTGTAGAGGCTGGTATGTTATCTATGTTTTCTCTGTGTGTGTGTACAAGGTAGTCCTACAGGTGTGTCGACTTTTTTTTGTTACCTGAACTGCGGCTTCTTGTCAAGCACAGCGCTAATTAATGAGACGTTGCTGAGAGCTGAGTGAGTAACTTCTCTGTTCCCTGCAGGTGGGATGCAGGCTCTGGGTAAACACCTCACAGGCACCAGCCCGCGTCTGATGCAGAACTGTCTGTGGACGCTCAGGAACCTGTCTGATGCCGCCACCAAACAGGTCTGTGTGTCCAAACTCACTTTCTCTTTTTTTCTAGGGCTGTCAAAGTTAATGCGATAATAACGCGTTCATGCAAATTTGTTATAACGCCACTAATTTTTTTAATGCAACTTGCAATTTTTAGGTTGTAGCAGGCTCAGAAAACCTAAGGAATCCGTTTGTACCAACCATGTCCTGTACTTAGCTTGTCGCAAAGGAGATTAAATAACGCTCCAAACTTACGCTACATTTTGGCGAGGAAAAACTGGCATGTCCATTTTCAAAGGGGTCCCTTGACCTCTGACCTCAAGATATGTGAATGAAAATGGGTTCTATGGGTACCCACGAGTCTCCCCTTTACAGACATGCCCACTTTATGATAATCACATGCAGTTTGGGGCAAGTCATAGTCAAGTCAGCACACTGACACACTGACAGCTGTTGTTGCCTGTTGGGCTGCAGAAACCTGTGTTTCTGGACAATATTTGTCATTGTTTTGTGTTGTTAATTGATTTCCAATAATAAATATAAACATACATTTGCATAAAGCAATTGTATTTGCCTGCTTCCATGTTGATAAGGATATTAAATACATGACAAATCTCCCTTTACGGTATTTATAACACATGAAAAAATGTGCGATTAATCACGATTAACTATGGACCATCATGCGATTAACAGCGAGTGACGGCCCTACTTTTTTCTTCTTGTTCTTCATGTTCATAATTCGACACACGAGGAACTTTCTGACATCTTTCTCTTCCCGTCTCCAGGAGGGTATGGAGGGCCTTCTGCAGGTGCTGGTGGGCCTGCTCAGCTCAGACGACCTCAACATGCTCACTTGCGCCACAGGCATCCTGTCCAACCTCACGTGCAACAATGCCAACAATAAAACTCATGTCACCCAGGGCAACGGCGTCGAGGCGCTGATCCACGCCATATTGCGTGCCGGCGAGAAGGAGGATGTGACCGAACCTGCCGTCTGCGCCCTGCGCCACCTGACATCGCGCCACCAACAGGCCGAAGTGGCGCAGAATGCTGTGAGGAGACACTACGGCATCCCCGCCATCGTCAAGCTGCTCAACCAGCCCTACTACTGGCCCGTCATCAAGGTAGAGAGGAGGGAGGGATGGAGGTGTAGTACGGGCTCAAATAAGGGTCAACAAGATTTTAAGCTTGTGATATAATGTTTGGAAATCATTCAACTTAATTTTTCAGAAGAGTCACATGCAACCACAGTCTTTGAAATTATATTTGAACACCATTTTTCATAAGCTCAACATCTTACTGACACTTCTCTGAGCCCATAGGTTAGTCTAGATAGGGGAAATGAGTGGTTTACGAAAGATGGAGGAAAGGACTCCAGAAAGGAAAGCAGGGGTCGACTGAAAGCAGGTGGTTGGAGGGAGCATAAGTTAAGAACTGTGAAACCAACACATTGAGGAGTTAAGAGAGAGTCTGGGGGGAAATGGTGAGACAGATGGACGAGGGGACGGCAGGTCCGGCAGAAAGCCAGAGTCTCAATCAGCCTGAAAGAGCATGAAATGACATGACAGCAGGAACAGTATGTTTAACAAGACCGGGCTTTAGGAGGGGGGGATTATCTATTATTTTCTCTTTTTTTCAATTCACATTTCTAGTGGAGAAGCTTGAAGTTGTTTGTCACAGCCTCGTTTTACTTGCTGACCAATAACGGTGAACAATATCATGACCGTATCTTTTCCTCTCTTCCCTGATTGAAGGCTGTGGTCGGCCTGATCCGCAACCTGGCCCTGTGCCCAGAGAACCAGGCCCCTCTGAGGGACGCTGGAGCGATCCCCCGTCTGGTCAACCTGCTGCTCAAAGCCCACCAGGACGCCCAGAAACATGGTTCATCCACCCAGCAGACATACCAGGTGCGCGAGGGGCTAGTTTGATAGGATGGTTTCTGATTAACTACATGTGGGTTTCAGGGATTGTGGGAATTAGTAGTCGTGTGAATTATTTATGAATTTTTCGGTACCCTTGAGTAACATTTCTTCTTTCTGTCCTGCTTCCCAGGATGGAGTGAGGATGGAGGAGATCGTGGAGGGCTCAACAGGAGCTCTGCACATCCTGGCAAGAGATCCCATCAACAGAGCAGACATCGCCAACCTGCAGACCATTCCTCTGTTTGTTCAGGTAACGGAGGAAACCGAAGCGCTCACACTTCCTCGTCTTGGTGATTAACTTCCTTACGTTTTGTTTTTGTTTTTCCAACTCATTTCCTTCCTCTCCCTCTCCAGCTCCTCTACTCTCCAGTGGATAACGTGAAGCGCGTGGCAGCTGGCGTCCTGTGCGAGCTGGCCCTGGACAAACCGTCAGCTGAGCTCATTGACAGCGAGGGGGCGTCGGCTCCGCTGATGGACCTGCTGCACTCCAACAACGAGGGCATCGGTAGGACACCCAGATAATGCACTGCGATTAGCTTACTGTAATGTAGCATTTAGTCAACATAGGTGGAAAAGGAACAAAGTCAATTTACTCAAGTGCTTACTACTTACTGTAAGTGCAGTTTCCAGGTACTTCACTTTACATGACCATGTCCATTTTGTGAGACAGTATACTTTTACTCCACTGCATTTCAGAATGACATATAGTAGACTATATTAAAGGGGAACTACATCCATTTTCAAAATTCATACATATTATTCCTATGGTCTAAGACAGTCCAAAGATATTGGCAAACATGAGCAACTCTCTCCCAAATCCATAAGCTAGAGTGCTAAAACTCAAACTTATGATGTCATAGGGTATAAAGTGTTCAACGGCTCCATAGACAATGAATGGGAGAGATGCTATAGATGACACTGAGAGCAGCCAGGGGAATGATCTGAGTATATGGGAACATTTTCTGTTTCACAACTGAGAACACAACAATAGAATAAAACTCATTTGTGTATAAAAAGAAAACAAACATTATATGGGTCCACAAAATCCAAAGTCTCCCATTCATTGTCTACGGACAGCTCCAGACTTTATAATATAAATAATAATAACATAATAATTTGACACAAAACAGTCCGCCAGAGTCCGAGATCAGAACTGCGCCCATAGCAACGGTCTGCTTTACATAGCAACGATCTGTTATAAAGAAATAACAGACCGTAGAATTACCGTGATTGACCAATCAGAATCGAGTATTCAACAAAGCCGTGTAATATCTGTGGTTAATAATGTGGAATAATGCCTCAGGGAGTTCTATAAAAAAACAAATACTACATACAACTCACTCATGCAGTCATTTGCATGAGCACTAAAACTAATATGTTTTCACTGTTACTTTATCTTTGAAACTTCTGTTGCATTCCAGACTAAAACGGGGAGTTGGATCTGTGCTCAATACACCCACACACTATAATACATTATTATTAATAAAAGGAGTGGAAGTTCACTGATCGTGTCCTTATTCTTCCCCCCCCCTCAGCTACTTACGCTGCAGCTGTGCTCTTCCGCATCTCCGAGGATAAGAACTCCGACTACAAGAAGCGAGTGTCCGTGGAGCTCACGCACTCTCTGTTCAAACACGACCCCGCTGCCTGGGAGATTGTGAGTGTCTGGCGCCCCCCACTGCTAGGACATGACAACTGAACATTAAAGTCACATTTTGTTAAGGTTTCAAAGGCTAATAAATAAGCTGTCTATATGAAAGTGTTGACTTAATTTGACCTTTGCCCTCTTTGTGACCTCTCTGCAGGCCCACAACAGTGTCCCTATGGAAGCACCCTATCAAGATGGTGAGTAACTGTCTGTGCACATACAGCACATTCCTCAGCACTGGGTCACTCCACCACGGGGAGCGACCGCAGTGTTAAAATGCTGTAATCTGCTAACAGGTTGCCTCCCTGCTGCAGCCTACAGATGCAATTTACCATCATCATTTGGTAGCAAAATAAATAGTTTAGCCATTGTACCATTCTTATCTCATTCACTTCTGCCTTCTGTGTCTTCTTAAATACATCACTACCTATTCCTCATTGCCAAGTCTAAAAGGTTTTCTCCCCATCGATCTCATCCCTGGCGTTTCCTTATCTGTGTTTGCATCTTCCTCTTAATTCCCGTCCTTTTCCTTCTCTTGACTTTTCTCCTTGTATGGCCTTGGTATTTTCCATCTCCTCTCAGAGCAGAGACTCTCCTCTCTCTATGATCTCTGTGCTCCAAAAATGTGCCTAATATGTGGAAAATGTTAAATGATTTCCACTAGCTTGTGCAGTTCTCTGTGCTGCTGTTGCCGCCGTCATGACAGCAGCAGTAACTAAACGCTAAGTAACATATAGTCTGTTGGTCCAGTGTGTAACAAGTAAAAGACACTAGTGTTGTGATCTCTTGCAGAGCTGGATGCTGGTTTCCAAAATTACGGAGGGTATGACATGGCCATGGACAACATGGACGCAGGTATGATGCAGGACGAGTACCAAAGCAGCATGGCCTACGACAACAGACAATAGTACCCTGAATTTTAAAGGTCAGTACATGCAAATGTTACCTCAGCCAATCGGGAGCGTTTGTCTAAAATTTAAATCATAAATTTTTCTCGATGACATTAAATATTGATGACTAATGTCAAGTAGGAGACAATTTAAAATACCAACAAAAATCCTTCTTTTATTCTTTATAAAGAGTTTATAAAGGGTACACAACAAATACAAGATGCACAAGTACTGATAACATTCAAACAATATAAAAGTTTTGTATGATAAAATATAATAATTAATTTAATTTAATGAGATGAAAGGCATGAATATTAATGAGTTAATATATATTTATAATGTTTTAAGAACCTGTTGCTTTTGTTATTATTTGTAAGAGCGTTAACGAAGGAGCTCCACTCAATTAAGAAAAGAAGAACTGGAAAAATTCTGTTAGTGAATTAAGATGGCAAACTGCAGCCCAACGGGCAACAACAGCTGTCAGTGTGTCAGTGTGCTGACTTGACTATGACTTGCCCCAAACAGAAAATGTAGGAGCCCATTGCTCATAGTGAGAAGGTTGAGTAAGAAAGTAGGTTGTCAGGGCCTTTTTAAAGTCTGGTGTTTCTTTTTCTACAACATACAAACTTTCAAACAACATATATATGGAAGAGCGGTGCCTGAGAAGCAAGTCGATATTGTGGAATCAGCTCTGTGGATTTTTTCCTCATCATGTCTTTTTCCTCTTCTTCTTATAGACGCTGAGGAGACAGAATGGTGGCGAAGGAAGCTGAGGAGTTGAAACGGGACGTGGTGGGACAAAGGAAAGGATCTAGTCATCAGTAGAGATTATTCCCTCTGCTCTCAGCCTGATGTAATATATGCAATTATCACTGAGTACGGGACTCATAATCTTAACAGGGCTCAACTTTTGTTTTATAGCATAATTTTGCTGATTATAACGATGACGATGCTTGTAGGTTTCTGTTAGAGAACCTTTTAAGAGTGTGTGTGTGTGCGCATGTGAGTGTGTCTGTGAGTGCGTCTGTGAGTGTTTACGCTTTTGGGTGGGTATTTTATGCCAAAGAGATTTTATTTTGTGACGATAATCGTGTAGCTTCCTTCTTTTCTTTTTTTTTTTCTTTTTTTTCTAAAGAAAAAGGGACAAAAAGAGAATAATAGTTGAAAACACTGCCAGAGGTGGCTCAACGTGCACGGTGCACCTGCTCACCGCTCTCTTTCTTTCTTAACGCCTTTGTAACGGACACTGCTGTCTACGCTGTAGTTTTGACACTATATACCGTCAACTTTCTCCCGCTGTGACCCAACTGTTAAGAGTCGGTGAAGAGTTAGTTAACACGGGCTCGTTCTGTCTCGCGGCACTAATTCAGTAGGGGTGAACAAACGAGGAGATGTGGAGGTCTTTGACAGACCTCTGAGAGAGCAGTGTAGGGCTGCTCCCCCAACCCCAAAATGGTCGTTTGTTTTTTAGGAATTGTTTCACATCTTTTATAAGTTATTCACTGGGAAAGATTCACATTATCCGGCATTACCAGAATATTAACAAAGATGTCTTTCGTTATGAACTGAATTTAGAGTCTAGATGGTTATCATTTGCAGGAGAACAACAATGTGGATACAGTGGTTTTGCAGATGTTTTCGACAGATTGACTGATTGATTCGTCAACACGTGTGGTGATATATAGTCGGGGACAGCCCTACAGCTGGAGCAAACTACTGACAGGGAAATTTTGTCTTTCTACTTAATAAGAGTTTTTACTGAAATTTTGTTTAATAAAAATAAAGGATATATTAAACATAATATGGTGTCCATGTTTGAAACGATTTAGCTGTTTTCAATCCATCACAATAATTCTAGAAGCAGTAATTACACCCATAATGAAAATGCACATTTTGATATGTTTGGTGTTTGGGATCTATCCCATAATAAGAACCTGCTGTCCTTTAAGACTCGTTCGGTCTGTTTACCATCCAGGATTATTTATCATTCATCAGTTTCATTCTGTAGCTAAGGACTGGGTCTTGACTTGACAAAATAAAAAAAAAAAGGACTTGCAACTCGACTTGGACTTTTAACACCAATGACTCATGACTTAAAGCAGAAGTAGGTAGAATTGGAGCAAATATGATTTAAAAAAATATATTTTTAGAAAACGATCTCTGTATTCTGACAGTAGTACGTGAGACAGGTAATCTGAAAAAAATCATGTGCGTCTGTGTCCTCCGGTGCTCCCAACGGCATCTGCAAGATTTCACAGACCGGAGGAAAACAACCAATCAGAGCCGAGCCGGACCCTTGCCGTCTCTGAGCAGCTGTCAATCACTATTCTGTTTTGCCCAATAATGGCAAAAATATTCAACACTACTGTCGGTTTCATTTTGACCTGAAAAAACGTGATACTTTCCCCCACGCCCCCATATTATTTAAAGCTTGTGCCACAATCAATTCATTTCCTAAATCAAGTAACGTTAACGCTATTCTTTCTCAGCAAGTTGACACTTAATTCCCGATTTATAATTTTTTTTATGATTAGGTTGAGTTGCACTTGTTTTAACAAATAAAATATAACTTCTATGAAGCATTCATGATTCTTTTTTAATTGAATATATTATTACTCTGCTGTTAAGATGGCATTACAATGGTGAAGGTGCATTATGACTGGTTTAGGACTCAAAACTCAAATTTTAGGACTTTGGACCTGAGTACAAAGACTTGAGACTTACTTGTGACTTGCAAGATAATGACTTGGTCCCACCTATGATGGCTCGTACATCCCATCGATGTGATGCGGTCTGGTTCACATTTAGTCCGTCTCTGAAGCAGCCGGAACAGGTTCCTTTGACTTTTATGACCTAATAAATCAAACAGAACAGATTCACTTAAAACAAATTTGGTCTTCTTTGTCCTGTGTTGTTATATTTTTGAAGGTGAGTGGAATAATTCTTAAATATTCAAAATCAGAAGCTATGAGGGAGTTCAGCTCACCTACGGCCGGTGCTCTTTCAGACCTTTTTCTCTCCATTCTTGCCACAGTGGGCAGATTTTAGAGACTGCTGGATTTTGTTGAGGATCAATCAATTTCTGTTATTAGTTTTCCACTTTTCAGATCTCTCTATCTCTCACTCAGTAAATCTTTTTCTGAGTTGGTCAGAGTATATTTTCTTTTAAAAAAAACTTAAACTTTATTACAATCGTCATATACATACAGGTACATACATGAAATGTGACCTCTGCTTTTAACCCATCCTAAGCATTTAGAAGCAGTGAGCTGCTGTAAAGCAACCGGGGAGACACTTGGGGTTCAGAGTCTCGCTCAAGGACACTTCGATAAGCAGGGATTGATCCGCCAACCTCGTGGTTAAAGGACGACCAACTTTACCCACTTTTCTAACCATTCTGATTTGTTTAAAAGACAAATTAGAATTTCTTTCTTCTCTAAAAGTAGCCCCAAAAAAATGAAGGATTTGATAAGAGAGAAATACTTGTCTTTCTCTCTGTCTCATGATCTTGGTCAGTTCATTACATTTTACAAAATAAAAAAACTATAAAATGGCGACGATGACCTCTGAACCTGAGGCTGGAAAACCTGTAACAAGAAGTCACGGAGGACTGTGTCATCAGTGGATGTAATATTCCAGCTGGTCAATAATAATAATAAATTATGTGCTTTTGCATAGCAACTGTGTAGTTTTATTCACCTCATCGTCACCACATCCATATAGAAAATATATCAACACTTTAAACATTTCAATGGCCAGTCAAAACAGACACATCATGCAGACACACTATACAGTATTACAATAAATGTGAGTGGTGAGCTCCAGAAAAACACTGAGGACAGATATGATGAACACGTTACTTTCAGATTATTGCTTGATTTCAAACTTCCTTCATTAGAGCCGTCCTTATAACTGTGAGTATAGACAGTGAGTGATACTCTACAACATTTTGAGTATTGTTCAATTTGTTCCATGTGTCTGCACATTCATTCATGCAATAGAGAAAATATAATAAGTTAATAGTCATCATTTGTATGAGTAAAGAGGCCACGACAGTCGCCCACCTCTGTTTTTTGGGCCATCTATTCATCAATGCTTATTTTCTACAGCATTAAATATGCTTGTTCAAATCAGTCTGCAAAGGCTCAAGATCTCACCTTTTGATGCCTTCCTATACACTTAATAAAATAAAAACATGTCACAAGAAAAGGTGGTTTTTGGGTAGGTATCCTCAGGACATTGCCGTTTGCACCCTGCCCCAGTCTGTTTAGGGCGCAGAAGCACCGTCCACTCTTAGCCGGGGGGCTGAATACTGTAGATGAGCTCCAGGAAGGAGGGAAGATTTCATGTCTGTGTCCACCAAGCTTTAGATCACACTGTCAAACATGTGCATGGACTGCATGATGCTTTCATCCTGGATGGAGACACAAAGTGAAATTACTGAGGAAGCTGTGGATGGAAATGGATATTTTATGTCATTAAATGTGCATTAGCAACGGTTGAAAACGTCTGAAGACCTTTTGACACGTCTCCAAGAACTCATCGATGGTGACCACTCCGTCATTGTTCTTGTCCATTTTCTGGAAAATGCAACAAACAGACACAGGGGTTAACACCAACGACTGAGGATCGGTGGAGCGGCCTGAAACTGGCTGCAGGAAAGGTTATTGCGTTGCCACACACTACAAATGATAGACTGTATATTAAGTAAATATTAAGACTAAGTGGACAAAGTCACCGTGATGTCACCCATTTCTTTGTGGACTACAGTTTTGAAGCCTTGAGTTCGGCATTTTGGCATTAAAGAATGCAAGTTTAAGGCACTTCAGCATTGGCTTCACTTCTCGAACCTGGAGGTAGCCCACTGAAACAAATCAGGGACCTGCTCATAAAATCATTCCATAGTACCACCTGTGGTAAAATTCTACATGGCACATTTAGGGCCCAGACACACAAACTCGACATCAAAGAACTAGCGGCAACGAAGGCTACCGGTTGCGCTGCCTCACATCACCTTTGTCTTGGCCAAAAAGTTGCACTCAAACACACCGCAGACTACAGTTAATTGCCAACTAGCATGTACGTTCTGCACCTGCGTGAGATGAAATAACTCTCCATACCAGCAGACAGGGGTAGTCTGTATTTGTCATTCAAAAAGGGAAACCGGAAGACCTAGGACTGCGATATACAAGCCGTTGTTATGATACGTACATGAAACAAAGAGACGTTTGCCGACCATTTTCACACCACTCTCACTCACCACTTAGCTTCATTGCAGATGGCCACGTCGTTGTGAAAATATGTGTTTATTGGAATGATCAGATGAGATGAAGATGAAAAATGAGAACAGCCTTCTGTATTTTTCCTCCTGACTTTACTCGTTGGCTTGCTTTCCTCATTTCCGTTTCTCTACTCGTGCACTGATTTGTTTGAGCTGAACCGCCAATCGCAGTGATTTCTCTCATCAACGGGCACCGCCGCTAATTCAACATGCTGAATCGGCTGAAAAACTCACACAGGCAGACTAGAGCCGACGGTGCGGGACACACCAAAAACACCAAAAAACTAGGCAGACAGACGCTCACCGACAGCCCCAAACGGTCCGAAGGCTGACCGTTGGCTTGGTGTGTCAGGACCTTTAAGAAGACCAAACAAATCAGCCTTTTTTAGGCCTTTATTTTCTATCTACAGTGTATGTCTTTTCCTCTGGTTAAACGAACAGTACCGCCCGTTGTCATGCATTAAAGATAGTACACAAAACATGTTGTACCAGTACATTATGAGGGATTAATGTGAAAAACAGCTGAGTAGTTCTGGTGAGATATAAAACAGTACAAACTCTGTAAAAGCACAATTTAAAGTTAAAACTTATTTTTAAATAACATTTCAAGTGAAACATTGCAAAAGGAAATCAATGCAGGGACCATTTGTTGTTTTGAACAAATTCTATGACTCATGTTGGGGTTAGTGTTGATTGGTTTGATGATTTGTGTGTTTTACCTGGAAGAAGTTGTCAACATGCTCCTGGGGAGCATTGTCCCTCATGCAGGGGTATGTATACTTCCCCATCATGTCATAGATGGATTGCATGATGTCTGTCATCTCCTGGACAGACAGAAGGGCGGACAAGAAATAAGGACAAATCAAGTGCCAGCGAGAAAAGCAGAGAGAAAGAGAGAATGGTTCAAGTACCTCTCTGGTGATGCAGCCGTCTTTGTTGAGGTCGTACAGATTAAAGGCCCAGTTGAGTTTGTCAGTGATGGAGCCTCTCAAGATGATGGACAGACTTACAACAAAATCCTACAGCAAGAAATAGAAAACCGAGCCATGACTGAGATCAGGAAAGTGATAGTGACATCCGGACGAGTGAGCCAAAAGGTCAAGAGGAACGGGGAAGTAAAAGAAAGAAGAGGAATATTCAGTGGTGTGCTAGTACTGGGTCAATATTACATGTTCTAGTGCTGTTCCTTTCTGAAATCCAAGCTTAATTAAAGATATGTGGTACAAACTAAGTGCTTATGAAGATTATATTTTTCATGGTCTCTGTAAGTTTTGATTTACGTATGGTAAAGACAGTAAAGGAGTTACATATTGAAGTGTTTTTATGAGGAGGAGATTCTTTTTTTTTTTTTTTTTAATTCAACCTTGTGTGTGTCCTTGCCAAGAAAATCCATATGAAATTTGTATATGCTTAGCTACTTTAAGCGTCCTTATGTATTTAAATTAATGAAATATCTTACTATGTCTTATTGTTATTTTACCTAGAAAGACAGATGGTAGTCTAGAGTAGTAACAACTACTAAGAGAAGCATTCTTTGAAGAGGCTTTGTGCTGTCTGTCATTTCAAAAGTACAGTGTTGCCCCTACGGAGCATGAAGGGAGAAAACTCAGAAATGGAGAAAAATAAGGAGGAAACAAACATTTGTGTTGACAGCAGAGAGCGGAGGGATGGAAAAGTCACCTCAAAGCTGACCGATCCATTGTTGCGGGTGTCAAAAGCTTCGAACAGGAAATGTGCATACATACTTGAATCTGGAGGGAAAAGAGAAAATATAGTGACCATTCAAATCCTGGACTCAAATTAAGAGTCATTGAGTTTGTGAAATGATGTTCAGGAATAATCTTAAAGCCTGCTGTTTTATATCACCCCTTGTACACCTGTGAAATCACTTTACATTACAACAGCTTTGTAGTTATAGAAATATTTATTAATGTCTGAATAAAATGTATGCAGAAGTTGAATCAACAGTGACGCACAAAGACTGAGAAACTCAGCACTAAAAGTTCCCACACTGTGAAAGTGACACATTTAATTAACAAGTATACATTTTGCCCCTGTTTTTGTTTGTAAAAGAAGGGTTAAAGTTAAAATGTGCAGAGTTTCACACAGTTCTCTGTAGTAATTTTTTTCCTACAACTACAAATCTTTTCTACACAATAATTCACACAAACTTGAAATTGTGAAGTTTTTTCCCCCCACAGGTTAAGAAGAGTAATATACAATACATATGTTTTGAAATGATTTCTGAACATCATTTTACAAACTCAAGAGTATGAACTGAAACTGGATTAACTGGATTTAAACTGACTGGAATAAAGACCTGCAAACTCGCCACAAATGAAGATGGAAGACGCAAGATCTTTCCTTATAAAAAAAGCTCCTATTTGGACTCTTGATATTTGAATACCACAAAAAAACTGGTAAAATGTGGCTAAAGAAATGTTAAATAAAGATGTATGAGGAGGATCCGACTGACCTCCATGAGGAAAGAACTGGGCGTAGATGCTTTTAAAAGTCTCTTCATTCACCACACCAGTGGGACACTCCTGTGGAAATGAAAAAATACAAAATAGTGTTGATGAAAAACACACACAGGCTTTCTCTTGCATATCTATAATTCAAAACACCCCATATTCATATACATGTGCACGCATAAGAATAAAAAGTGCACAAATCAAACATTCAGAGGAATCTTTGACTGACGTTTTTGAATCCCCGGTAGAGGACCTGCAGCTCTTTCTTGCTGAAGTTGGTCTGCTGTGCGATACGGTCGAGCCCATCCGGTCGGTAACGCACCGTCAACAGTTCATCATCATCACTTATAGTACCTGCATGTACGGATGTGGCAAAAATGGCGAAATTAAAGAAAGTAAGAGTGACAAAAGTATCCATGTTAAATTTTCTCTGAATTCATATGAAAGGGAATGTGAGTGATGATGGACTGTGTGTCCTGACACTTGCTTTGCGTAATTGAAGAGCTGGAGCCAGAGCGACAGCAGGGGAGAAGTTTGAGAAACCGCTGCTTTATGGTCTTCTTATTTGGTTTGGATGGTGGATTACCTGGAAATAACCAATCACAGCAGAGATTAGAGGCAGATAAGAGTGGCCAACATTGGGAACACCATGTCAGATGGATAAACCACTGGCCAGACTACACTCAAATTCTTTGAATCACTTTTCCATGCAACTTAGTGCGCACCAATTAGTTTGCTGACCTGGCTTTGAACCAGCGTGACCCATCGGATCAAAGCTGTTTGGAAAGCATCCAGCACACGAGGGCCGAGTGAAATGACTGAATCCTGAGGTCTGACGTACTGAGGTCATACAGAGTGTGATCTAAACGTCCAACGTTATTCTTTATTTACAGATATACTATGGAAAGAAGTCATGTGCTTTTTCTTTTTGCAAAAGAACTGACACCAGCAGCGTTTCCAATTCAAATAAGGTGGTAATGTTTTAGCTTCATGCTGATGTAAGCAAGCTAACACACTCACAGTGACAATGCTAACATGCTGATGTTTAGCAGGTATAATGTTTATCATGTTCACCATCTTAGTTTAAGCATCTAACGTTGCTAACAGCGATAAGTGTAAAAAACGTCAACAGTGCTGACAGAGATAACAGTGTTAACCTCGGGGGGGAACCGGAGGGTGGTGGGCTTCTGAGACGACACCGTCGGGATGGCGTCATGGTGCTGTGTTAACAAAGTGAGTAGCTCAGATTAAAACACACACAGAGGGAGAGTGACTTCATTCTCTGCTCAGGTAGACATTACTCCTCTATATCTTTACATAGCAAATAGTTGTTTATTGCTATATTAACGCTCTTGATGTCGTAAAGAGCACCTTTAACATGTTCACACTCTCGATGACTGAGCTTCAGCACTCCTTTGCTGTCTTCTTTGTTTGTTGTCCTTCCTCACTTTTTGAAACCCGAGTCGTTCTCTCTAAATGTAACCTGCTAATAACTTTCTCCAAAGCTGCATGTGAATCATCCGATAATCCTGATCTGATGGATTACAATCATCTTCATTAAGATGATTACTACGTACAACTCCTTAACACACCTGCCACAGTAAAACAAAAACATATTCATCCGTCTTCATCCTTCTATTCTTAAGCTGCGTCTGCTGCTAACTTCTCTTTGTGTTCTGTTTAAAGGTCTCACTGTCTTTCGTTTGCTGAAGACATCTTGTTTCGTAGTTTCTCTCATCCAAAGTCAGTCACAGAGACTTTATATTGACCCAAAGAGATGCTGGAGACGTGAGGTGCTGGACAGCAGCAACTATGCTGACAGAAGCGCACACAAACAATCGTGTTTGCACAGACCTTCATGTGTCCTTCCTGCCACTAGAGAGCAGTATCAAACTACAGTCAATCTGTTTAAGGCCTCAAAGTCAGAGAAACAAATATACAGACAGGAAGCAACCATGAGCACCGCAGGAGACTAAAACAAACAGGTGGAGCCACTGGTTTGATGTTTTTAAAGTAGAATTGATGATACACCTCGACTCCACTTTTGGATCCAGAGAGAAAACCTGTGGAGTTGATTTTCTAACAAGAAAAGCCAGTGAATCAATGAAACCTAACTGTGGTGGAAATACAGTTAGAGGTGACTGAACGGTGGTGAAATAATGTATAAAACCTGTAAGATTTAAGTTAAATAAAACGCTGGCACTGAGATGTCCCACAGGTAAAAGATGAGATAGGTGCACATGAAGACATCTCTAACATCTGGAATGTGCTCAAAACAGTGGCATCTTATAACTGCGTTATCACAAAATGATGAAGTTCCACACTAAATAAATAAAGGTGCTCAATGTGATGAATCAGCTATCTTAAGCACATTTGAAAGGAGATTTATTTTCACACTCTAAGAAACCGATGTGTTTGGAAAATGTTCATTGGTAATGTAAAGTACACAAGAATTAAATGACAGTTATAGATGCAGCAGCAGTACAGGTTGAAACATACAGTGAAACTCACACATTCCCAGCTGAGACATGTCTGGAACAACAGCTGTAAAGCTGCACTGCAGCAACACGGGATTCAATGTTTTGTTTGAGGGCATATCAGAAGCACTTTTTCTCACTTACTCCTTCATGTTATATAAAATAATTCTAATCTGCCGACGGTGTGCGTATAGCTTCTGTAAATAAGCATAAATTATTAGTATGATTTAATTCTGTGGGAATAAACCAGTTGCTACTCTGCCATTATGTAGGAAATGTCAATCAAACGATCAAATACAGCAGCTGCACAACTATGGAAAGACAAACAAAGCTTTACAGGGCGTCTCTCACCACACACATACAGGCGATCAGAATGACACACACATCTCAGCCTTTTTGATGCAGAAAAATAAAAACGATAAATGAAATGTTTTGTTTTTTTAAACTTGAAAACCATTTTGCAGAAAGACGGAGACAACAAAAAAACTTCCCTGCTGTTTTCTGTCTTTCTAGCTGATATTTTTAGACTCGACAGAGTGCAGGGCAGATATTATTATCATATATTTGATTGAAAAGCTCTCCAAGGACAGCTGTTTGATGTGATTTATTTGTACAGTAATCCAACAAAAATGGAGCGGGATGTTGTTCTTAGAGAGGCAACGCAGCTTATCGATATCGTCTAGCTCAGCTGAAGCATTATTCCAGCTGTTATATAAGATCATAAGCTGGACAGAATGTAAAAAGGCATGTCACTCACTTTTAGCCAATATTAGAAAGGTTTTTGTTCAGACTGTTCATGATGTTTCAATGAGCAAAAGCAACATACTTGTTTTAATTAACTGTGTGGCAGCTTGTTGCAGTAAGTGACCTTTCAACTGTCCAACAGCACAAACTGATCACTGAATATCTCCAGGGTTCGACTGATGAACAACACTGACTCAGTTATTTCAGCGGGTGCTGATATCACCTCAGTTCTGGAGACCCTCTGGGTGACTTTGATCGTGTGAATCAATTTCAACAAATGCAGCCCTCTGAGGCAGATCAATGCACTCGTCCCTGCTGTTATCAACACATTTTAAGACTCTTTTATCCACTGGTGCAAACAACTCCAGCTGAAAATTCTTAAACTGTGGATGGAGAAAAGTGGGAGACACTGTGAAATAAAGAAATTCATGAAAAGGAGGGCCGCAAGGCTTTGAAGTACATCTTTACAGCAAGTTATACTTTTAAAAGGACTTAACAGTTGGTTAATGAGAACGTTGTAAAGTCCTTTAGCAGATTTAATGTAGGAGACCAGAGCGTAAATTGTTGCATTTCAATTCATGTTGAGGGTAGAAATAATCAGACAGAATAATTGCTGACATTCCCAAACCTCAAACTTCTGAAGTGGACAGTAATCAATTGGCTTTCAATCAGGCAACTTTCTGGCAACGAGTAAAAAAAGTGTTTGAAAATATTGACTTTTGAGATATGTAGCCCATCCAGTCAATTCCAATTTTGTTACAGGATTATCCATTGCATAACCCTTTAATGTTTCATTGGATAATCCCTTCGCATGGGAGGTGAATTGGTGAGGGTTACTAAAATATTAAATTAGGATGTGTCCACAGAAACTAACACATTGGGGCATACAACTGACTAAGGTGCAGAGAGGCCAGGGTAGCCTGTTGTACTGTTATTGTGAGTTTAAAACTCACATGTGTTCATACTTAGCCACTATTATTTACCACATGAATCCCCATTACTATCATGCAATAAACATCAAACCACAATGATTGAATGCTGTAACAAAGGATGCTTATTACAGAACCAACCAGGGGATTCACACCTCTAAAATATCTAGGTGACCCAAAGAAAAGAAAACGCTGTCAAAAGATGGCTGTCAAATTTACTCACGGAGAATTATTTTCTTAAAGAAATGCATGTACTTGGTCAATTTGAATGATTGTGATGTAGAGTTATATGTTTTCTGGTATGCTTGATCTAATTTGTAAAGCTTTAACATCCTCCAATACGTTTTTTTTTTAACTTTTTGGCTGTTCGGTGAGTCTTTGCTTTGTGGTGTTTGTATGGCTCAATTGGCTTCTCGGCCTATTGTTGTAGATATCAATAGCTGCTGTTGCCATGGGTGTAGGGGCTTAGTGGTAGAGGTAGTACCTTTGTTTCAGAAGTCAGCCACATCCTCCAGGATGGACTACTGGCACTGGTCCTCACTGCTTGCCCAACTCTCAACTATGGCTCCAAGAAGTTGCTAGTGCACGTTAGTTAGTAAGAGTCTTTCCAAACCCCTCTGTCTGTCCGATACTTACTACCCATATATACACAAACACTAATGAACTTCTATCTTTTAACGATAAATGTCCAATGCAGAAATACTGACTAAAAACACCTCCAAAACAAGATTTAACAGGTTACACACTGATATAAAACTCTCGGCTCTTAATCAACAGTTGTTCATCACAGTTACACAGATTGTATAGACATATTTCACCGCTTCTCTTGGTCTGTTTTTCGCTCTTTTTAGTCCCAAGTATACAATAGGCTACGATACTCATCTCTGATTGGCTAATAGCAAAGGACCTGAGAGGTTCAAGGGTGCCTCAAAACAAATATGAATATCTTACTAAAATATACATTTCTCCATAGTAGCCTAATGCAAATGCCCGTATTTCAAAATATACTGTACAACTGTAGATATATTTACAAAACGTAAACAGAATTAGCAGGGTACATTTAATCAAAGTGGAAGGATTAAAGCCTCCCAAAGTTGCAGCTGCATTAATGTATTTTTTGCATAATTATGTTTTTTCGTGGTTTTCTTAAAAAACAATGAGCCACAAGTAAGACTATGCTTTCATTAGTTCATTATTTTCACACATTTCTCTCAAAACCTCCCAAATCCACAGAGAAATTACACCTCAGTGTCCTCTATAGACCCATAACAGACTAAACTTTCTTCCCAAAAGTTAAAGCAGCAGTGGATAGAAATGGAGCAACTATGATTAAAATGTTTTATTATTTATTATAAAACGGTCACTATATCCTGACTAGTACATGAAACAGGTAATCTGAAAAAAATCATGTGCCTCTGTGTCCTCCGGTGCTCCTAATGGAATCTGCAAGATTTCACAGACCGGAGTAAAACAACCAATCAGAGCCGAGCTGGAGCCTTGCCGTCTCTGAGTAGCTGTCAATCACTCGCGAACTCCGATCAAATGGTTCAAACTAGGCCGCGCTGATCAAATATGAATCAGTATTCTGTTACTGTAATGTCTATTTCATTCCTCAAATGTTTTCAGAAACATCTTGTAGTGTACTGTTTAGCTGTAAAATTAGAAAGTTTGTGACCCAGCAGCCATGTTGAGATCTGTTGAGGAAATACTAAGCACCGCCCACCAGCCGGAGCACAGCCAATAGGAACGCTTTCTCTCTGAAATGACCTGTGATTGGCTAAAGTCTCCCATATGAACGAAAAAAAAAAAGCAAGCATCTGTTAGCCAGGAATAAGTGAAGAAAGAAACGTAAAAGGAATTAATCAAGTGATTTATCAACCATGAAATAATTGGTGATGTTCATTTTATTATGACCTAAACCTAAACTCTTCGTTCATCGGTGGCATTTTGAGTTTACTTGGGAGGTTGTGGCTGCTTCAATAGGGTCATACAGCGCTCTATGAATGTTTGTAACATACAATGCTGCCCGGGCAACAGCATGCGTGCTTACCATAATCCTTTGAAAGGACATGGCTCAGATTATAGACATCCATCTCACACAAACCATGGATACACACACATTTAAATTCACACACTCTTTCTCTTCCACTGACATCGTGAGCTCCCCAGTGATTGTCACAGAGGTTTATTCATTTGCCCTCATGTGTCCTCACACAGAGGCTCACGTCACCATCGGTTACGTAGCATCAGCTTTGATTATCTGTTACACAACATTGATCTTAAAATTCTCCTCATCAGTCCAGCCAATTCCATTTGGCACCTGTGACATGAAATCTTTTTTGGCTCTGAGGGGATTTTATGTTGAAATCTGCCATGTAACTGTGTAAAACGCAATATCTATAATATCATTGTTGGCAGTTTTTCATGCATTAGGGAAAAAAACCTTGAGCACTCTAAAATAATGTCATGAATAAAAATCTAGCGTTATCACCTGTCTCATGCAAACACACACAGAAAAAAAACAGGCTTGTTCAGTCATAAATGCAAGTGTACTAGAGATGATATACAAAGGTAACACTGAAGACAATATTAGTTTGTAAATTCCATTAACCCAGCCAAGAGAGTCAGTGCAGACACCCCAAATTAGTACATGAATCTTAAAGGAATAGTTTTGGGAAACACACTCACACTTTGCTTTCTTGTCGAGAGTTCTGTTGCCTTCAAAAGGGGTCGTGTTTACCGTTTTCCCCGAGAAGAGTCCATATGAACGCCCCCCCTCTTCTGGTATTCACGTGGAAAGTTTCTGAAAGCTCCAAGCTCATGAGTTGTGACGTGTTTGTTGACATTGTCAGAAATGGTGGAGGCCTTGGAAATTAATTTTTCAGTACATAATAAGTGAATATATTGTAATTTTAGTCATAGTTTTTTACACTTTTTTTGTTTTTTATACGGATTAAACAAATATGTGAACTGTTAATAAATGAGTTGCTGTCGGACAGAGCTGGGCTAGCTATCCCCCCTGTTTCCAGTCTTTGATGCTAAGCTAAGCTAACTGGCTGTTCACGGTACTGTAGCTTCGTATTTACTGAGCAGATGTGACGTCTAAGTCTCAACAAGAACCTAAAATGAGTGTACTTCCCAAAATGTCGAGCTGTAGCTTTAAAAAAATACACATGATATCATTGTTCAGCTGCACCTCAGCAACAGCAGTCAGTCAGTCAGTCAGGGTCGCCGTAACGTGAAGTGTAATGTAGAAAGTGATGACTTGAAAAAAGATCCAGTATCTATAATGTATGAAGACACAGTCAGGAGTAAACAACGTGAGGTTGTCAGCAGCTTTAGTAGCAGAGCAGCTGCACGTATAACACCATTTACTGCTCAGATACAGCTGATAAAGCGTCGGGTGCTTATTTGACAGATACAATAGAGTTGAACAGTAAAGGGCTGCAGTTATACAGCTTTGAGCCTCAGGCTGTTGAGCACCACGCCGCCGCTGCGCTTCAGTCTTTCATAAAAAAGGTTTGTTTGTGTGTCCTGAACGCCCCCTGAAGCCTCTGTGTTCATGCACCTGTTCACTGTTTGGTTTACCTGCTGCTGAATGGAAATCACTCTGGCTATTGTGCCAGCTACATCAATCAGTAAATAAAACTTTGTCTTTATACTATACTATATCAAATACAGTGGTTTAGAAATATCCTGCACTAAATGGGAACAGTGCCACTCTTTGTGTAAGTTATTTTTATACATTTATTTTTAAAGGAAAATGCTATTTTTGGGAAGTTGTCACAAGAAAGACAGTGTGAGATGGAGAGAGAGATAGAGATAGAGAGAGAGAGAGAGAGAGAGAGAGAGAGAGAGAGAGAGAGAGAGAGAGAGAGAGAGAGAGAGAGAGAGAGAGACGGACTCTGAGATGCTTACTGATCTCTAAAGAGACTTTGCGAGCACTTGTGAGGGAAGCAAAAGTCTGACAAACAGAGGAGCCTCTCTGATCTAATTAGATCACGAACACACTCACAATTCTCATTTTAGATAACAAGTACAGTAATGGACAACACTCCTTTATTCTTACATTGTTTCTGTTCTGTTCTCTCCTCTCTCTACTTTAGTTTATCTGAGCTATATGTCCATGTTTACACCACCAGAGGAAACTATTGATGCTCATATCTGTGACTTTTTGTCTGATACAAAGTTGTTCCCACATTGTTGTAAAGCACATTAAGCTTTTAATGTTGTTTTCTCTTTCCAATGAGAGAGAGAGAGCATTTACCACTGCAATATCAGTTATCACCACAGTGCATTTGGCCGTTTACATTTTTTATTTAGGGCTGCAACTAATGATATTCTCATTATCGATCAATCTGTTGAATGTTTTTCACAATCTATTAATCATTTTGTCAGGAAATAATGAAAACACAATTATCCTAGAACCCCAAAGTAATCAATTTACAATGAAAAAATGAAGTAAATACATAGATTTTATAGAAGCTGGAACCAGAAATTCTTTGGCTTTGTGTTCCTTGATAAATGTCTTCAACACTTAATCAATTTTCAAAATGTTTAATTGAGTGTCAGCATTATTATCAATATGGAAAACAAGTAATTCAAAATGTGTTTTCAGACTAATGTTACATCCATTATATTACAGAATACAGTCCTCGCAGCCATGTGGAGATGTTGGCTTTATATTCAGTACTTATATTTAGAAGTTATATGTGCTCACTGCAACATCTTTTACAGGGAACCACCCATCCTTTACCAAGTGACCTGACCTGCATTGACCTGCACTTATGACCTGCCACGGATGACATGAGGCTGCTTTTAGAAATATTTGTACCTATTCTTTTATAGCTTTTTTAAAATGTATTTATTTAACCTTTATCTAACTAGGTAAAACAACACAAAGGGAGACAAACAAATGAAAAAAAGCATAGCCAGGTAAATTTGAAAAACATGAACATCTTAAGGAATCTGCTTCTAATTCTTTCATTTGGGATTTAAAAGCATTCAATTCAGTTCCAAGTCCTTCTATATAACAGTTTGCAGGCTAAAGCAATGATGCAAAGTTCATCTTATATAATAATAATTCATTGAAAAATGATAAAGAGCTTGACTGTCACATTCACACACACACACACACACTGAACCCTGCAGCAGCTGGTGACAGATGATGAAACAGAGCTTTTTTTTTTTTCTTTTTTTTTAAAAAACAAAACTAGGCAAACTTTCGACACTGAAAATCTCAGTCAGGTCAGCAAACAGCAGTAAATCAAAGCAATTTCTCCAGTTTAATAGAAAGATGACAAAGACTATAGTACCTGTAAGTGGGTCGTAGGATCTGTCCAGCTCTCTGGAGTCAGACAAACTCTGGTCCTGACTCCTGGATTTCATGTTTCTTGTTGTTGTTCAGTTCTCCCCAGACCACCAGACCAACCTGGACCTGCAGGATCTGTGCAGCGTCGGAGCCACAGCTCATCTACCACTTCATTCCTGTTTGCATGTCACTTTTTTTACACGCATCAGCCTCTGTGTGTGTGTGTCTGGTCGCAGATAGAGGGACGATAAAAAAAAAGTCCGTGCGCTCGTGTCTCCCTCTCCAAACTATCCAAAGCTCAGCATCAGCACCAGCTTGCTCCTCACGCGGTCACTTTGAGAGGCTCCTGCAGGGTTTAAAGATGTAAGATGTAAAATGTAAAGTTGATCTACGGCAGAAATATGATGACTTTACAGTGTTGATCGTCAAAAACATCCAAAGATGATGAAGAGGATGTCAGCTGGAGCATCTGCAGAGAGAGAAACCATCACAGCTGAGAGGAGAGAGGAAGAGGAAGAGGAGGGATGGAGCAGGAGAGAGGGAGTCAGGGAGTCAGACAGACAGACAGACAGACATACAGATAGTCAGACAGACGGATAGACAGACATACAGATGGTCAGACAGACGGATAGACAGACAGATGTGGGATGTGGGAGTGTATATCTGCTGATCTGTGCACCACTGATGGATGCTCTCACCTCGCTCGGGACTATAGAGCAGCTTTGGCTCAGTACACTGTAAACAATTGCTGTTAATTTACAGCAGGATTTCAACAGTATTAACCTGTTATTGCTAAAAACAGTGCTTTACTGTTAATACAAAAGAAAACCTGTTAAATTACGCTCATAGGCCGTTTTTTAACTGAACTATAATGCATTCTTAAAAAACATCACTTTACTGCTGATCATCTGTCTAAAGTATCATCAGCAACAGTTTCATGCAGTATTTTTTTAATTCTGGGACCTGATCTGCACATGTGAGGCTTGTACATTGTACATGATTGTAAAATCAGTGAATTAGCTCTGTGATGTTCTTCACTCACATGTTGTGGTTTGCTTTCTGTGCTTGTAGCCAGCTAGAGACACACATTTTGGGAAAAGTGTGAACAAGTCTACTATAGCCTTTTTCCTAACAAGTGCCTTTAATTGTATTTAGTGTGACTATTCCTATGTCTGTAACCTGCTAAGTCTATTCATCTAGGCAAAAAACAATGTTTATTAAAATGTATGTAAAAAATACAACCTAAATAGTGCATTAAAACAAATCAGTAAGATAATGTAAAAGAAAGGTGAAAAACAGTCAAGTGTATAATGCATATTTAAACAGTAAATTAACTGTAAAATACTGTGAAATTAATAAAAAACAATCAGTTCAAACTGTATTTTTCATTAACAGTAAAAAGCTGTACATTTCAGCGACATTATAATAATGTTAATTTTACAGTAACATAAAGGCAACCCTGCTGCCAGTTCTTTACTGTTATTTTACTGGGAAATTCTTAACAGTGTGGTCTCACCTTGGCTCTGGACTAGAGCAGCTTTGGCTCGGTAGGAAGAAGTAATACCTGCGGATCAATACCAGTCAGATCCTTCAGCCCTTGAGCTGGTTGAACAGAGTTAACCAATGACTCACTCATATTTCAGATAAATGCAGGCACCAAGGTCACCATTCGGGAAAAAATCATTTGAATATTAAATCCATAAACACACACCATATAAGCTGGGTGGAGACCGAGGAGGCCACAAGCTGATTTATGGGATAAACTTAAGGATTTCCACTGTTTCCCATCATAAACTTCTATTTTAAACCCTCTAAGACTTTGAGCCCGTCTGGGACTTCATCAAGGTTTACAGTAAGGGATAAATTGAGTAGCTTTTTCATCTATATATATATATTTTTTTATAACATTTTTAAGTATTTTTTACTTTTCCTACAACTTTTTGTAAAATATCATCTTCTTTTGGACAGACATGAGTTAGTTAAGAGGGATGTCAACAGGAGGGTATTCCATTAAAGTTTCAACCTCTTTTTTTGTAGCTCATAATGTCTCCAGATTAAAGAATGGTTGGCTGGTTCATTGGAAGTATTCATGTTGAAATTCTCACAGTCAGGATACCAGAGCTATGGAGGACGGAACATGCCAAAATCAAAAATAAATAAATGACTCGATAAATAAATAAATGTCGTTAAATGTAGCAAAAAATAAAATTACAAATAGACAGCCATTAATTAATTGATAAAATGTGACAAAAATTGATATTTCTGATATTTTTATTTATTTATCTTTGTATGAATTCCCTTATTTATTGACTCTTTCCCTTTTATTTCTGTATTTATTTATTTTTTATTTATTTATTTATTTTTGCATTATTTTTTATATATTATATTTATATACATATTTATATATTTATTTATGTATTTATGCATTTATTTATTTCTGTCCGATTTTCCCTTTGCATTCCACCCCTTATTTATTTCCCCAAACTTATTTATTTCTGTATTCTTTTCTTTATAAATTTCTTTACACATTTCTTTTATTCATTTCTGCCTCATTATGCAAATGAGGGGACTGTCACTCAACATGTGTCATCATGGGGTCAGGGTGCATGACTATCTGCTAGCTAGCTATAGCAGTGAAATGCACAGAGAAAATCGCACCGAAATAAATAAATAACTAAATAATGTCTGCATGACTGCCTGAACCAAATGTCATGGCCAACCATTGAACAGTTGTTGAGACTTTATACTCAAAACATAAAAGTCGACCGCTTGGTGGCGCTAGAAGAAAAGTCAGAAGATCACCAAAGTCATTAGCATTAATCATCTGGGGACCATGAAAGGTTGTGCAATCCTAGTATCCTATTAAGATATTTCACAGTGAAAACTTGAACCTGCTGGTAGCGCTAGAGGAAGAGTGAGGGGAACATGAATGTCTGTACAAAATGTCATGGCAATCTATCAAATACTTCAGTCTGGATCAAAGTGGTGGATCGATTTGTGAAAGTTTTGAAGTGAGGGGGGACATTCAGTTTTGGATGACGTAATACAATGTTTCCCACAGGATCGGTGGACCTCTGACCGTCTAGGGGGGGGTCCGGGGTCAAGCTCCCCCAGAAGAAAATGTTGTACATTTTAAAGTTAAATGCATCAATTTGGTGCACTTTGACAGCAAAATGAAGAGGCTAGATCTATGAAGCATTTTGTGCTCTTGTAAACAATTTAATCATAAACACATTAGTTGTATATGAATGGCGATGACACGGCAAAAAGTCCCACCAACACAGCATGGTAAACAAGACAGGGTCCGTGTTTCAAGACAGGTCGGGTTGCCGACATACTTTGCAGATCTGTGATCCACTGAGGACAGTCCGCCCCGGTTGACAGTCGAACCGAGAGACCTGTCCCTCTCCGCAGGAAGAGGCGAGTTCTCCACAGCCCCGGGAAGTGGCGATGTCCAGGTGAGGGAACTCACGGTTGGAGCCTCGAGCCACCTTCATCTGGGCCTTTTCAAGCCAACCTATAGCCGGTGCACCGGAGGAAATGCGATGCAATAGCCAGCTAGCGCCGGGGAGACGTCTCGACCCGCCGAGTTGAATCCCACACATTGAGAAGTGTAACAAATATTTTTGGCTCATGTGGCAGGCTGGATGTCGGACCGGATGTCAGATCAATTTGATTTAATTTGAATTAGGCTACACAATGGTTGATTATGATTGGATAAAGGTCCAACATGTTACGCCATATAGACATTATCGCCAAAGTTCTATATGTCCTTAATACCTGGCTTAGACTTAGACCACTTTATTACCATAAGACCTGAAAGTAGGGGGAGAAAAAGTCTCGTTGTCCCCCCTATTCTAGCACCTATGTGCCAGCACGACTAAAAACCAGAACAGAAATGCAGGTTTTCTGTTCAAACTTCTCCAAGGCAAACAAGGGATTACTCAAGTGATGTCATTTTTTTTCAGACTTGGCGAATGTCTCCCAAAGCCACAGAAGACATTATACATCCGAGTAGTGCTCCCCGTGATTAGACTTTGAAAAATTGGTGTAGGGCTCCTTTAATCCCACTTCAAAATCCAACACAAACCTTATTGTTGCTCAGCTATTTCAAAGAACAAAATACTGTTGAATAAATGTAGAAGGTTCCTTCAAAATGTTTACCACACAACCCAGGACAGATTACCTATAAAAACCAATGCTATTGTGTGCTTGCCTTTAACGTTAACTCTCAAACCATCACATAGAAAAATAAATGTAATTGGGGAAAAAAAGAGAACTCATTTTTGCCAAGAAAAGCTAAATAATGCTTATTGGGGGATAAACAGTGTGGTGAAGCTTCCTTAAAGATAGACAGGCAGGCGAGTGAAGGATTATTATATCCTCCGTCGGAAGACTGATGGCGAGGAGAGAAAATATCTATCAGCTGCTCTGGGAAAGAACAGGACAAATACAAAGGAAAGGCAAGGTTGGACACCAGAAGAGGCCCGGTGAGGTAAAAAGAATCAAAGAGAGGGATAGTGGTGCGTCTGAAAAGGAGAGGAAGTTAAAAGAGAAACGGAAGAAGACAGAGGGAACACAGTGGAGAGGTATTTGAATATATCGTGTGTCTTGGGACAGTTAAATCTCGCAGTATTGATGGTGTTTATCTCCCACGGGGGTTTACAGAGAAGTTTAGCATAGCTGCAGGCTGGAAAGTGGAGCTGACAGATAACCAATAATGAGCTCTGATTGATGCCTGGAGTTATGCACGGTGTGGAGCCGTGATACAGGTGACGAATAACACACACACTGATAGATACAGTATAGAAGCACACACAAGCAGGTGAGCTGGCACCGGCTGCTCAGTGCTAAACAGAAGATAATATTCAGTAAAAGAAATAGTGCCACATGTCCTCAGGAGGTGTGTTTCTGCTTACGTGTACCCCTGGAAAGAGGAGTTGATTCAATACAGGTGAGGACACAGATAAAGAAATGAAGGGGTGAGGTGATGACGGAGGGAGGGGAGGTGTGGGAGGGGGGGGGGGGGGGGGGGGGGGGGTTCAGGCGAGACAAAGCAGGCAATCTCCCCTCAAATGAATATTTGATGAGGAGGCTGATATGCTTAAATGAAACGTTATAAATACACAGCAGCGTTAATGGGTTGTCGAAGAAAAACGCGAGCGGTTTGCTGTGTCTGAGCGTCTAGGCTGTCATCAGCACACACAACACACAGATTATATCAGGGAGTTGATGTACTGCCCAATCTACAATACAGCCAACACAATTAGAGGATTTGGAATAGACTCATGTCGGGGGATTGAGAGTTAAAAAGACATTGCACAAAGTGATCTCCAGAAACCACAAACACACTCACCATTCTCTCACACACACAAAAGCAAATGCACGCACTCAGAGTTCACTTTACATGCCACAGTGTTATTCCCCAGAACCACAAGATCGTCTCTGGAAATGGATCTTTGCACTAACATGATGTTTGCATGTCAATTAGAGGCTTATCAGTGCAATTTACTTCGGCACTTTGTTCCACAGTTTTAATTAGATGCAGAAGTACAAAGACAGAAAAAAGAGGGGAAAGGGGGAAAAGAGGGAGGATATAATCATTAATGTTTATGGTCCCACTGTTGCTGCATTAAAGGCTCTGCAACCCGTCAACTATACATTAATGAGTGAGTGCTTTTTTGGTGAAAGTTGTGGTACTGCGGGCATGAGGAGAGGCTTCTTTGGAAATGGTTCCTTGTTGGTGCGTTCAAGTGTTTAAAGCAGCAGTAGGTAGTACTGGAGTATGATTGAATTATGAAACAGTCACTATATTGTTATATAGTCTCTGAGCAGCTGTCAATCACTCCCAAACTCCTTGTAGTGTACTGTTTAGCTGTAAAATTAGAAAGTTTGTGACCCGGCAGCCATGTTGAGATCAGTTGAGGAAATACCAAGCACCGCCCACCAGCCGGAGCAAACTTTCTCATTTTAAAGCTAAACAGTACACTACAAGATGTTTCTGAAAACATTTGAGGTGAGAAATAGGCATTACAGTAAAAGAATATTGATTCATATTTGATGAGCGCTGCCTAGTTTGACAGTTTGATCGGAGTTCTCGAGTGATTGACAGCTGCCTCTGTTGAATGAACAGCCAATAGGAATGCTCTCTCTTTGAAATGACCTGCGTTTGGCCAAAGTGTACTGTCATGGGCTAGATTTTTGAAAGCCTGAAAACAGAGCCATGAGGAGGTGCAGAAGTCTAGAAGAAGTCTTGAATTACAATATGCTGAAAAGTTATTATGGAATTTTTGCCCAATGATGCCAAAAATATACTGCCTACTGAAGCTTTAAGAGTTGACTGCTCAACAGTGAAATCTTACTGCAAGACACTTGTATGGTCAGTCAGTTGGAGCCGGACCAAATGGAGGTGGATTGGTCAGGGAAACATAATAGTTTTACCCAAAAGAGAAAAACAAAGTCTTCCGAGTGGTCTGGTCTTTTTATACACATCTGTCATCTCTCTGTACGAACACCTGATGGACCAAATCTCGACTGGTCAGACTGGAACATTGGGGCACTGGGGTCACCACCACACATAAGTGAACATCATCTCAAGTGGTAACTCTACCTCTCTGAAATGTATTGGTTTTATGATGAATGGCTAGTAGTCTTTGCTATGTTAATTTTAGGCACTTGTTTCCTTTTATCCTTATCCTGTAGTTCAGCCAACCTTAAAGAAAAAAAATTATTTAGATCCCTTAAGTTTCTGCATGCATTTTACAAAGGTTTTAGAGTAAGCTGTTCCAATTTATCAGTAATTCATTTATCAGATTTTAGAGCAAAGTGCTGTAATCTCACTTCTTGAAATCAGTGGCAGCTTAGTTTACAGTTTAAATTAAAGTACTGACAATGAATGAACATAGTCAAATATGTTTTAACACCTATTATCAGCACAGTTCCCAAGTTGTATCGATATGCCCCTTATGCTACCAGTATGCAGACGATGCACCACTAAAACCAAGTAACTTTCTTAATTGGGAAAATGAAAACCTATCAGAAATCTACCACTTCTTCAAACATGTGTGAATTGTTTCAGAATGAACTTGGCTTTTTTTTTACCTAACTCAGCTATTCTCAACCACTGGGCAGGGACCCACTTGTGGGCCTCAGAGCGCCACTTAGTGGGCCGCGGAGGTACTGCCAAATAGTTAGATTAACCTCTTCAAAATCCGATGGCTGCTGTTCTGTCTTTCCGAGGTTGTAGCGGGCTCAGTTTTAAAGCTGGAGTGAAGATATTGGTATCATATGAAACTAAAAAAACTAAGGAATCAATTGTTCCCAACCATGTTATACTAGCTTGTCGACAAAGAGAGTAAATAATTCTCCAAATTTAAGCTAAATTCTGGCGAGGAAAAACTGGCATGGCCATTTTCAAAGGAGTCCCTTGACCTCTGACCTCAAGATATGTGTATGAAAATGGGTTTTATGGGTACCCACGAGTCTCCCCTTTACAGACATGTATGTCTTGGACGCAAAGACACAAAATGGAGGGGTTTGGTGAGGAAATATGACCATGTATACTTTGGATTCATGGTCATTACACCTGACAGTGGCATAACACATACTTAAATGGTCTTGGACTTCTATAGCGCTTTTCTAGTCTTCCGACGACTCAAAGCGCTTTACACTACATGTCAGTATTCACCCATTCACACACACATTCATACACTGATGGCAGAGGCTACTGAGGTGCCAACTTTGCCCATCAGGATTTAATCTAAATACTCATTCACACACCGATGGCTATGCCTCCGGGAGCAATTTGGGGTTAAGTGTCTTGCTCAAGGACACATCGACATGTGACCCGGAGCAGCCGGGGATCGAACCACCGACCTTCCGATTGGTGGACAACCTGCTCTACCCTCTGAGCCACAGCCGCCCGATTATAGACCAGTTTGTCTTTTATTTGGGAAGGTGACCCTTGGAATTTTTTTAACAATCAGAAGTGGGCCTCAAGTTACAAAAGGTTGAGTTCCTAATGTGAAACTGGCTTCCAGAAATGTGCGAGAAATTTACTGAGAAAATGTAGATCCAGCACTTTCATCCCTGATGTGTCCAGACCCCTGTAGTCTTATCTGACCTCTGCTTGTTACTTTGAGCCACTTCTGACAAACAAAATATTCAGTTGGGGTTGTTTGTGTGAGCCGGAAGGCGCAAACATCATTAGGATGTAGCTTGAGGACAAAGTTGATCAGAGATATTGTCTAATTAGTTTCACAACAGGAGGGGGCCGGGCGATAGATGGAGGACAAAGAGGAGAGGAACGGGATAGTTTCTGTTTTCTCGCCAGTTTCAGCAACCGAGACCTCACTCTTCCAATTTATTTACTTCTCAGATAAATATGGTATTTACTCATTCAAATATTCAGTCACGGTGGACTTGCAGAATATTTCTTTTCTATGAACTCCTCCCTCATTATTGCATCGTGCCACTTCTCCAAAAACACATATTGAGTAAACAGACTGGTGTGTGGCCCATTTTCTCGCTTAAAGTCTTGTTCACACAGTTAAGTAGATCAGAGCTGGAACTTGGTAAACACACAACAACATTATGTGATTGCGTGTCCAGACTGATTAGCATTTGTGTCAGTGCATACAATCTGATGTAATTAGCTCATACTTATTGTGACTGCTATCCTCACATTATCTCTCCTTCGGGGGTTTTACGCTCAATCATCTGGGCTCGACCTCTTTGTGGAGGTAATATAAGGGATGAGGGAACTAAAAGGTAGCGTTGTTCCGAGTTGCGTCCAATACTGCCCAAAGTTTGGGAACGGGTATCGGCGAGTACGCCAGTCTATGCACCGATCCGATAACATAATTTATTAACCCAGAAAAAAAATCAACTTGTCTAACCAGAAATCAATTCTTCTTCGCCACTCCAAAACAGTAGCCTTCACTGAGCTGTCGCCCTGGATGTATCATGGCTGCCACTGGAAACAACTGTTTTAGAGCAGCGAAGAAAAACTGATTGCAGGTAGTTTGTCACATGACAATAGCAAACAACAACAGTGCGATGCTAGTGGAGAGTGTAACGGTAACGGTAGTCAGAGCAAGGAAAATGTCAGCCATTTGGCAATATTTCACAGTGGAAAATCCAACAAGTAAAACTATGTATTTGTTCATGTTTTACAACCTGAGCCAGGCCATACAACGAAGATAGTAATCATATCACATCCACATAGTCAGTAGTAAACAGCTGTTAAATAATAATAATAACTATATATATTTTTTTCACGCTTGTAATGGATCAGAATTCGGTATCAGTCGATACCGCAAGTTCAGGTATCGGAAAGGAAAAAATGGTATCGGAACAGCTCTACTAAAAGGAGAATGAATATTTGTCTTACATTCATCAGATGGACAGAAACACGACTTCGAATGAATGATTATGTTGCGTTATGTCTGCTGGATGTGTGAATAAGCAACTGTTCGCTAACGTGTTTGTTTGTGTTTACAGGGTAGAAGGTAACCCGCAAATTTCAAAAACCTACAAAAAATTGCAAAAACTCTCACGAGACTCGCTGCCCAACTACCTATCCGAACCGTAACCATCTCGTGAGTTTCGCAATTTACCTTCTAGCCACGACCTGTTTACAGCTTGTTCTGCTGCCCCCGGGTGGCCAAAAAAAATTGTGCAGCTTTAAAGTTGTATGTAAAGTCAATTTGAACTTTTTTTCTGATGTTGAATAAATGTGATAGATCCAAGTGTAGATTTGTTTGTGGCACTCCCACCTTTATTTGACAGAGGACAGTGTAGAAATGCGGAGGGGGGTATGACATGCAACAAAGGTCCCAGGGCCAGAATCGAACCTGAGACGTTGCGGTTATATGGCCTGCACTGCCACCGCTCGGTTACCAAGGCTACTTCAGGTGTACCTTTTAGCATTTTAATGACATCACTTCTCTGCAAACTCACCCAAACACACTGAATCAATGAGTGTAAGCTGTTTGACTTTTTACTCGCCGAGTTGTAACTCCACAGTTCATAAATGCTGAACATTGAACAAGTAAAGAAATGATCCAAGACAAAAGCATTTGTTATCAAAGACCATATTCATCGAATGAAAAGTCATATTTCACTTGTGCAGTGTGTGGGGGTAAGAAATCAAGTCTCCTACTGACGGCCGATGTATCAGACTCAGACTCGGTCGGCAGTGTCAGCAAAGGACAGTGTGTGTGTGTGTGCGTGTGCGTGTGTCGAGCTGACGAGGATAGTTGTTGCAAAGCTTACGTACAAAGAATGTGAAAGAAACTTAGTTTAGCTATAACAAGTTATTCTTGATGTTTCTTCCGTAAATAGTCAAAAGAGAAAGCACTAGTTGAGTAATAGGAAACCAACCTTTATTTTAAAAAAGAAACATAAATATACCTACAGGAGTTAGAGATGAAAGAAACGAGACCCTACACTTGAAGAAGTTGCATATTTAAGATCTGCTTCCAGTCAAAAAAATAATCATTTCAAATGTTCTGAATGAGAAACGAGTAATTGTTTGAACAGTTTTCCTTCGAAACTAGCCACTCGGCACATTCAGATTAATTTGTTAAACTAATAGAGACAATGACTTGTGTGACGTGCAGTAGTGAATGTTAGTCATGGCTTTGATCAAAAGCAACGGTTTGCAACAACAATAACATGTTTTTTTCACTTCAGAGCATTCTTAACTACGGCTTAAAATGTTCTACCCCTTAGCAAACATGTAAATACAAAATACTTGTAAGTTTGTTTTGAACATGTAGAGAATTAAGTTAACATTCGCACAACACGCATTCAGCCGCAAAGAAAGAATTAATGCTCTAATCAAAGAGGATTTACAATAATATTCAAACTCAAAAAGGCCCAGGGTCACCGTTACCGATGTTGTTAGGAAGGACATAATGTTTCACTAAATCTTCTCGCATAATTACTGGAGATAAATCATAAATCTGTACTGGGATCAGTTTGACAGCGGAAGCTACTTACAACATCATCGGTGGCACAAAAGTTGGAGATGATCATCTGGGTTAAAAATACTGGAATTCAATTAAATCCAAACTTTCGTGTGTCAGTTAACAGTCCAGCCAATACTGCAGATTGAACACGAGGAACCAGTGCAATACGGGCACTTCCTTAAATTATAACACATATATCAACGACCACAAAGGGGGCAAGTAGTCCGGAGAGTGTTCAGGTCTAACCTTAAGGTGCATCCAGCCTGTCAGTGTGTCTCTGTGTCCATTGTTCAGTTCAAGAAGATGAGGACGAGTCGTGGAAAGAACAATCGAGGATTGTACTTGTTGGTGTTTGTATTGTATTGTATTGTATGTGTGAAAGTATGTGCATATGTCCACACGCACACAAATGTAATGTGTCTGTCCGTCTGAAGGGAGGAGGAGGCTGGATGTGTGTTTGTGTGTGTCTCAGGAGATGGTGGAAAACTCTTTGAGCAGGACGTCCTGACTCAGTGTGTTCAGAGACACATTCTTCCTCACATTCAGACTGATGGAGCGCACCTGGAGACAGACAGAGAGGGACATTTATTACCAGGTCAAAGAGATACCAAACTGTGCAAACTGTCCGTAACTTAAAGGTATAATATGTAACAGTTATCGGTTGGCATTCAAAGTTGTTCCCTCCTCCTCGACTCAACGAACGAGCGAGTGAGGGAGAGAGAGCAGGAGGGAGCTATAGAGTGAATGAAGAGAGGGAGCGGCGTTAGGGAGAACAAAGCAGTGAATCGGAGAAATAAAACGTTATTTTCTGATTGTTTCAAGGCGGTTACGTTCTAAAGCACAAATAAACACAAAACTAACTGCAACGTTGTCCTCTTTGGCTCAACGCTGCTCTCGGTCAAACTGACCCACCACACTCTGCACACAGCAGAGGAGAGACAGAGGAGCAGGGGATGCAACAAACCCGTTCTCATCAGTCAAATACGACCCCTTTGTATCTGACAAAGCCAAAGGGGGACTTGTGCCTCGGTGTCAGACATCGAGGGGCGTGACAAAGAGACGGTATTTGAGGACCTGAACTGGCTGCACACCCTGCACGCTGGCACAAAGCCACTTTGCTGACGCTCAGAAGAGTCCCGAACACAGCAAAATAAGAAGAAATGAGAAAATCCAGGCAGAGGGCTGCAGGGTCTCTGCAGAACCAGACACCACCACACACTTCCAGAGGGTCATAAGTGATGATTGAGAGGGATTACTTTTCTATCAGTCTACATTGTTTTTTAGGAAATTCTTGCATATACCTTTAATTTGACTTAGAGTTGAAAGATGTCGGCATTTACCAGGCAGGGATGGCAGGCAGACTCTATTGAGTTGCATTATGGGAAGGGTAGGATGTAGCCCTTTTAGAGTTTACAGCAAGTCCATATAAGGGACTAGCTGTGTCTCAATTCTGATTCCGTGTAGTACACCGTGCACACTACGTACTTACTCGCGTAGTGCGTGAATTTTGATGGCAGGTAGTGTTGTCTCAAAACACACACGGCCGTTATGCACTTAAGGGAAGCATGTTAGATCAGCTGGTGATAGTCAGCCACGGACATCACGCTGTATCGGCAGTAATTCAATTCAGATGGATAAAATAACCCAATAATGGCTTCTATCCGACTACAGTATAGTTGTACTTAGTGAAAAAAACACATGTATAACTTAAATTTGTATAGTTTGATGTTCGCCATTTCAATCGCAACCGCTGCAGCCTCCTCACCCGCCTTCACAAGTCTAAAACGGGTTGGTGGCCCCTCCCCTACATCGCAAAGATGGAGACCGTTGAGGATGAGAAGAAGAGCGTTCAGCACTCAACGTTTTGGCCGTTATGAATACAACATCCGTGTATAGCAAGTTTAAGTACAAAAGTATGTGAATTGAAACACAGCATAGAAGTCAGGATATCTCAGCCTGTGCTGCTTCCTTGTTGACTATTCTTATTTTGATGTTTGTCTCACAAGCCTTCCAACTTCCCAACTAAATCAGTGGAATACCCCTTTACCAAAGAACGAGCCATTTATTGTAACACTGCCATTGTTTCCTGCTGGTGGTGTGTGACGAGTGCATCTCTCATTTTTCATGCTTATCTATACCGCACTGTGATTGACTCATGTTTTGTTAAATACATTGTATAATTTATGAGTTCTCTATTTTTTTTAAAAGAAAAACGTTAGAATCACATACATCAATTATCAATAATACAAAAGTCCAGGTGAAAATTTAACTTTAAAAATATCATTTGCACTGCAAGCACTATATTTTAACAGTTTTTTAACCTACTCTGGTCATTTCTGTTCACTTATTACTGGAATCATTTTCTCAGCTGTCAACTTTGCAAAAAGCCCTTGTTTATTGTAAACATCAGTGACACGTGTCATGCTGCAGCAAAAAACAAACACTTTTAGGTGCTTAAGGACGTAAAATCTGGGTTAAAAAAAAAAGTTGCTAAATGTGTATACCCTCCTCTTCAATGCAGAGCATCCTCCACTGACTTTAAATGGAGTGACACTACAGAACCTGAATCTTAGTAGACCACATTAGCACCCACAATACATTGCTCTCTGTCTCTTACCAGCTCCTTGAAGAAGGCAGCCTCTTTGGGCTGCTCCGAGTATCTCTCAAACTGGTCCAAACCATCCTGCAGTTTGAGCGTCAGTGTGTCATAGTTGGACCGAACCACCTCCAACACCTAACGGGGGGGACAGATAAGGAATCAAAAAATTAACGTGTTGCATAACTCTGTGTTTAAAGCGAATAGTGAACACTTAACTTGGGTAGTCACCAAACACTAAAATATTAATAAATGTATTTAATACTTCATTACAGCATCTTTATTTATGAATGAGAGATCATGATCTGGTTCCATCTGGTTCCTCTCCTCGTTATTTCCAGTCACTAACTGCTAACTCTCAGGGTCAACTCTGTAATCAGGGATGTGATTCGTCGTTTGGAAAAAGGGACGCATCATCTGCAAATAGATTGATTTTTTTAGCCTTCTATTTGCTTTCTTACTTGTTTTTTTGGGCCTGTTTCTCTAAAAAAATGCACACCATTAGCTAGAACTTTGTTAGGTTTATCTAACAGTGGTTGTTTTTATAGTGTTTTTTATTTTCAGATGAGGAGACTGTTCTTTAATCTGTTACAAAATTGAGCCTCTCTGTGTGTCTGTACCAGTGAGATCTAGTTAGACTTGCAGACTTTCACAATAAGGGCACTTTTGCTTTAGGAAGGACTCACTTCATCATTTTAAGGTCAGTGTACAAATCCAATCAAGCAGATACAGTACAAAGTGGGCGTGTGTGTGTGCTATGGTTATAAAGTGCACAGGACACACATGCCTGAAGTAAAGTCCAGCTGAGATGAGAAGGTGAGCTGAAATCAGAGGTAATTATGCAGAGATTCTCCACACTCCCTCCCCTGCCATCCCCCCATTCAGCCGTGAAATAGCCCCTAAGCAGACCTTTTTCATTATTTTATTAATGTCCCTGCAACACTCCACACAGCATGAAACATTCACAATGAGATGCATGAGCCGCGCTTTGTCGTGCTTCCCAGAGAAGCTCTATAAACGCACACACACACAAACACTCCTCTCAAACGAGTCCAGCTTTCATCCAGATAAACACACAGATGTTAACCTATACGTGTTCAATGAAGGAACACACACAACACGTACATATTCTACTTTAGCTCTGGTAGTATATCTACTTTACACCTGAATTGGTATTTTGAAATTTAAATCAACAGAAGGGAAAACATTCTTCGTCCTTTTATTTACTTCTAAAAAATCTACAGCTCTGCTTACAGGGGAAAAAGTGCTGTTGTTTTTATTTCAACCTCTTGATGGTACACTGATGAAAAATTCATACTCATATCTCTCTCTCCCTCACAGCTCTCCATCACCCTACCTCTCTCTGTGGAAATGTGGAGGGAGGTTTGAATGGTGACCTCAACTAATGTGTGTTTAGGTTTTTTTTACCTCCACTGGTGGCGAATGGAGAGGACGGAAATATGAAAGGAGGGGGGGGGGAGAAGCGTGAGCTATGACGAACTGGTTAGAAGCAAGAAATGAAAAGTAAATGAAGAATTAAAGAGAAGTCAAGACAATGTAACCTTTACCACATGCTGCTTTAGCAAACACCGGGATGATAAGTGTTTGTTTCAGCGGTTTTGTCGACTCCCCTGAGCAACTTTCTGCATCACTAAGCAGATATGATTGCATGCACGCAGTTGTCATTGTGTTTATCTTGCAGCGCGGCCTTGCGGGTGCTCAAGTGTGTCTCGACTCTAATATGGTATTGTGGGTGAGAGACAGACAGACAGAGAGTACAGCAGCTCATTTTAATGCTGTGTGTTTCTGGATGCAATCCATCTTCTAGTGTCACTGTTGGGAGTGAAGGCGCTGCAGGCGGATGGAGTGCAGGTGGTTACTGTGTCTGTATGCGTGTGAGTCGAGAACTCTATGTCAAAAGAAATGCAAGGTTTCACACTTCATTTAAAAACAGGGAGAGGGACAGAGGCACACAGGAGGAAAAACAAACTTTGTTTGAACTTGACTGATCTGAACGTCCCTCAAATGGACCAATAAGTCTCTAACTCCGCTCTGCCCCATAATACAGGTTTGAGTCCACAGCTGTGCACTGGAGAGCTGCTCTGGTTACATTAACGTTCATCACTAAGATTTATTTTGATTATTTATCCTTTATTTTACCAGGATATTCCCATTGAGATTTTAAATCTCTTTTTCGAGGGAGTCCTGGCCAAGACTGCAGCATCAAAGTTTCACATAAAAGCACAACCAAAAGTCTTTAAAAGGTACAGTGTGAAGGATTTGGCGGAATCTAGTGGTGTGGTTATAGATCGAAACCAACTAAGTACCCCTCCACTCACCCTCCCTTTCAAAGACTGTAGTAACATGAGCCGCCGAGTGCAAAACCGTGGTAACGCAGTTCGCCTCGCTCTGAGGCCATCCTGACCATAATGCCAATACTTTAGGAGCGACAGAAGTCAGACGGCGACTGGCGGTACCACGGTTTTGCACTCTGCGGCAGAGAGTAAGGAGAAAGCAAGAAGCGACAGGCTGATTTTTTGGGAGATGAATTTACAGGGGACTTTACCTTTGGTGTCCATTTGCTGTGAACATTATTTTGTTCAGCCTGAGGTAAGATGTAACTCTAGATGTAGTCCACTCAATTCTCTCCTGCCTTTTGAAAATCCAACCTACATTTCATAAAATTCTGAGACTAGCAAGCTACCGTGCTCCAAAAGGACTGTTTTTTTATAAAAAGTATTTTTTGGGCATTGTTCATTTATTAGACAGACGGCAGGAGGAGAAGACAGGGAATGAGGGGAGAGTATTGTTGTTACTGTGTAAGTACTGCTACTAGCCATGTGAAGATTTTGGAAAAAATTCTACGTCCCTGTCCCTTCAAGGACGACATAGCGTATCTTACAGGCAGCCAGCAGATGCACTTTGAGACACCACAGCCGCTGTCAAAGTTGGAGATGACTGAGAAGCAACAGCACTGGAAAATCCTCCTGCTTCCCTGAAGTCACCGGTGTGGCGACATTTTGCCTTCCCCGTGAGTTATGTAAACAACGAACATGCCGTTGACAGAAATCTACAGCGGCTGCAGAAGATTTAGAGACTGCAGCAACCAAAGAAAACAACGCTCAGCAAACTGTTTGGCAATTTCAGCCACTTATCTCCACTTAAAATCGATTGTGTGTCTACATCACTTTGTAGTTGTCCAACCCACGACTTAAAGGTGCAGTGTGTAGGATTTGGCAGCATCTAGCAGCGAGGCTGCAGATTGCAACCAACTGAAACTTCTCCTGTGTGCCAAGCATGTAGGAGAACTACGGTGGCCGACACAAAAACGTGAAGACGCGAATGTCCCTCTCTAGAGCCAGTGTTTGGTTTGTCCGTTCTGGGCTACTGTAGAAACATAGCAGACTCCGTGAAGAGGACCCGCACCGTATGTAGATATAAACGGCTCATTCAAAGGTAACGAAAATACAACGATTCTTATTTTCAGGTGATTATACACTAAAGAAAACATAGTTATTAATATTATATTCTACTTCTGCCAATAGATCCCGTAAATGTTACACACTGGTCCTTTAACTGTTTTGGTCTCACTCTCAGCGCTATCATAACAGCGTTTTTGGGCGTGGCATGCAGCTGCTTTCAGTTAAAAAAGCTCTAAAAATCCCACTATACCCTACCTGCTCAATACCAAACAGCAGACTTTCGCCAGATAGCCACAAAACACGACTCAAAATGAATGATGATGATGCTCAGTAACTGCTGGATGTATAAATAAGCAACTGTCTGCTAGCAACTTAAAAATAGATTGGAGCCAATATGGGTAATAACTTATTTAGGCATTTGCACTACAGGCCAGTAGGAGGCAACAACATGGTTATTCTTGTTATTTTTCAATACAGGCGCACAACTTTTGTATCAGCATAAAATTAGCTGACAATGATACACGAAGACGACTAATGTGAACGAAGACTGTTCAAAACTACCAATTATCAAAAACAAAGTCACTTTATCTAATGAGAGGGGTGTTAATATCATATAAAACCACCTAAGCTAACTTCTGCCTTCCCTCTTTGTTGTGAATAAATCTAGCAGATAAAAGCGGAGAGGTAATTGGGGAGTATAATGACCAAATCCATCACTCTCTTATCAGCTTGTAAAAAAAGGACTCTTCCGGCTGTTTTCCTATCCTCACCGATTTGACATAAGTGATAAAGTCTTAAGTGGAGCTCACCACGCTCGTATCAGTGAAGTTCAGCCTCCTTACAGGCTCAAGTTTTTTCCCTCTAATGATGAAGGAATAACTCAGCGTTTCACAGCTTGTCCAGTTTCTTAACGACTCAATTCTCCCTCTGTGTTTTGTGTGGCCTGCAGACATCAGAGAAACTGAAACATTTACTGTACTTTAATTCAAGTTTTCTTTTGAGGGTGATGTTTCCATTAAAAGTCCAATAAAAGGTAAATACTGTGTATGTTTCGGAGAAAACTATGAAAGCTGTGTCCAGAGGCGACAGCAGCTAAAATGTGAATGTCACCATCTGTCGTGTGCGGCGTAAAAAGCTTCATATTTGTTGTGAACTGGGTCCTCCCACCTGCATGAACTGTGTGCAATGACTCAGCCACGATGAGTTTAAAGCTCAGTGGTGTGTGGTGATAACAGCGGCTCTTCTAGGTGTCTCATCACAATGAGCGATGTCTGAGTCATCCATCTCTGCCACATAACTGTAAGCACTTCTTGATGAATAGGCAAATTCTTTCAAAATAAAAGGCAGTGAACCCCTTCTCAAATAAAGTACTGAGTGTTTTTTCACTGTGTGATAAAAAATTCATAACATTTACTTTTGAAATGACAAGAGTGATGTTTCAGTGGAGTTCCGCCCAAATGGCCCCGAGATGTTGCTGAAGTTCGTTTTTATTTACTTCTAGTCAGAGTGTAAAAGGAGGAAGTGTGTGTTGTGTTTACCTGTTCTTCTGACAGCTGGGAGATGTGGTTCACGGCAGCGTACGACTCAATCTTGGGATTAAAATGGTTGACAATGGCCCTTAAAGACAAAAACACAAACACTTCTGATATGAAGCAGAGTGGACAGAGACAGTCTGCTTTCCGGTTCATTCCGGCAGCCTTATTTCACATTTATTCTTTTGTCTGACAATAGAAACATAAAACTCTATGAATCAGAATTAGAAGACTTATATAATTATTAGGGCTGTCAAAGTTAACGCAAATTTGTTTTAACGCCACTAATTTCTTTAACTCAACTTACAATTTTTAGGTTGTATCGGGCTCAGTTTTAATGCTGTGTGCTGAGTGAAGATAGTGGTATCATATGAATATAGGGAACCTAATGTGTGTGCCGAATGTCATACTAGCTAGTTGTGAAGGAGGCTAAATAATGCTCCAAACTTGCACTAAATTTTGACGAGGAAAAGCTGGCATGGCCATTTTCAAATGGGTCCCTTGACCTCTGACCTCAAGATATGTGAATGTAAATGGGTTCTATGGGTACCCACGAGTCTCCCCTTTACAGACATGCCCACTTTATGATAATCACATGCAGTTTTGGGCAAGTCATAGTCAAGTCAGCACACTGACACACTGACAGCTGTTGTTGCCTGTTGGGCTGCAGTTTGCCATGTTTTGATTTGAGCATATTAATATGCTAAATGCAGTTTCTGGACAATATTTGTCATTGTTTGTGTTGTTAATTGATTTCCAGTTATAAATATATACATACGTTTGTATAAAGCAGCATATTTGCCCACTCCCGTGTTGATAAGAATATTAAATACTTGACAAATCTCCCTTTACGGTACATTTTGAACAGATAAAAATTGTGTGATTAATTTTCGATTAATCGTGATTAACTTTGGACAATCATGCGATTAATCACAAAATATTTGTAATCGATTGACAGCCCTAATTATTATATTATATTATATCCTATTATATTATTCTGTGGTGCAGTGCAGCATTAAGAATCTTGTTTAGGTGCAAACTAACAACGTAATAATATTGAAAGACTGAAGGTTTGCAGTTGGCAATTCTGACAAGAAGTTCTAAACAAGCCCGGTTACAGACTGACTGTTTAACACCAAAACTAACTTCCTGTTCAATTCCATCTCAATGCCTCCTTCATATTGTGTGAGCAGCACACCAGGGAATTTCAGATGTAAATTCAGAGGCAATCTTTTCCAGCATTAGCATCCATTTCCATGAAATAAACTGCTTTATAGCTCAAATATAAGTCGATGCAATAAGCACAGCTGTGAGATGAAATGGCTTATTTCGTACTGGCTTAGAGTACGTCATATATCAAATAAATTATAGTTACAAATATGCAGAGAATACTCCGTAGTGGTGATTCAGTTGTCATTTACGTGCGGGAAGCCGGCGGATGGAAGAATGAACTGATGGGAGTAAAATGGAATTGGACCCTTCATTTGAGTTAATTTCAGCACTGTGGGTTCTTTATTCCTCTCTGCTTTCATTCATTTATTCATCTATTCTTTCAAATATTACTCTTTCAATCTTCTTCCTCCCTGCTTCCCTTTAACCCTTGTGACTGCCTATTCAAGCCGTGGAGTCTGCTCCATCAGGAACACAGCTGAGTGGGTGAATCCTCGGGGAGTATCCCGCTCGTACGGGCACCCGCAGGGCCAGGTTGACCTCAGAGGATCATCTCCACAGAGAACGTGGAGGAGGAAAGAGAGATTGCAGGGGGAAATGGTGGAGGAGAGACCAAGTAGAGGATGTGTGTGTGGACTGGAGCAGGGGTGGGGTGGAGGAGATAAAGGCTTAAAGAGGGCCCGGGGGAGGAAGTGGAGGGAGGGAAGAAAAGGAATAAGCTGGGAATGGAAGACCTAAATTACAGATCCAAAGACTTAACTTCATTCACTTTGATTTTGTCCTTTCTCCATCATGTTTGAAACTCCCTTCAATCCAATATGACTCTTTTCTCCTTCTTAGGATACAGTATTTGTGTGTTGCGAGTGTGTGTGTGTATTTACCGAACATTGACAAGGGCATGCGTGACTTTGCTGGCTGCCTCCTTCCACTGGCCCGTGTTGGTTGATACTCTGAGAACTAGAAGGCAGAGAATGACAGACAAAAACAGAGTTAGATGCACACATACAGGCACACTTTAACACGTCTATTTCCATCTGTCAGGTTTAGGGAAATAAAGGGAAGGCTAGAGCACTTAAATGTGTAAAAAAATAGGGCTGTCAAAGTTTATGTGATAAGAACGCGTTTACGCAAATTCGTTTTAACGGCACTAATTTCTTTAATGCATTAACGCAACATGCGATATCGATCTTTCGGAGGCTCACATTTAAAGCTAGAGTGAAGATACTGGCATCATGTGAAACTAGAAAATCTAAGGAATCCATTGGTACCAACCATGTCATACTAGCTTGAACAGGTAGGAGGCCAAATAACGCTCCAAACTTAAGCTTAATTTTGGCGAGGAAAAACTGACATGGCCATTTTCAAAGGGGTCCCTTGACCTCTGACCTCAAGATATGTGAATGAAAATGGGTTCTATGGCTACCCACGAGTCTCCCCTTTACAGACATGCCCACTTTATGATAATCACATGCAGTTTGGGGCAAGTCATAGTCAAGTCAGCACACTGACACACTGACAGCTGTTGTTGCCTGTTGGGCTGCAGTTTGCCATGTTATGATTTGAGCATATTTTTTATGCTAAATGTAGCACCTGTGAGGGTTTCTGGACAATATTTGTCATTGTTTAGTGTTGTTTATTGATTTCCAATAATAAACATATACATACATTTGCATAAATCAAGCATATTTGCCCCCTACCATGTTGATAAGAGTATTAAATACCTGACAAATCTCCCTTTAAGGTACATTTTTAACAGATAAAAAAATTTGTGATTAATTTGCGATTAATCACTATTAAATATTTTTAATTGATTGACAGCCCTAGTAAAAAAAAAAAGTTGTTGACGGTAACATTGATCAGGAAAAACTGCAAAGTGAAAACACTGGAATTCATTGGTGAATGAAACTAGTAACGGGTAACTCCACCACCTCCCTCAATGTTTTTTTTTTTTTTATCAGCCTTTATTTGTGTGTGATTGCTTTTATTTCAGCCATTATTTGAATAACAGCTTCTATATGAGTAGTTACAATGAGTCAGGTTAGATACTGCAGTTTCTACAAACATACCCATACAGTAGAGGTTGTCGAAGACCTGGTGCATTCGTACGATTTCATAGTACAGCTCGTCGTAGCTGTTGGAGGTGGGCAGGAACGTGTCGCCGTATGTTATAAACATGTTGAACAGGTTCACTACCTGGATCAGGAGAAAACACACATTAGCTGACCGGTACATTCACTCTCAAACAAAAGGAGACACAAACCAAAAATAGGTTTTCTAAGGGGGGATCAAATTTATACTGCATCAGTTTCTGCATAAACATCCTGTTTGGCCTCTTTCGTCTCCTCTGACAAAAAAATATTTTTACTACAAGATCATACACACATCACTGTGAAACTAATTTCTATTGTGGACTGTTCTCTGTCGGCATGTTTCGTATGTGTGTGTGTGTGTGAGTTGCCCACCAGTAAGGCCAGATGAAAGATGTTGTGCTTGGCCAGCAGTGTCGTCTCATTTGACAGCAGGAACTTCAGGAGGTTGATGAGAGCTGTGCAGAGGGAGACATGCACACGCTAATGAAATAATCTGGAGTGTTGATAGTCGTCTACCAGCAGACGCATATGGCACCAGTCTGCTTTCCTCAGCAAGCTTCTTTATTAAGGTAGATAATGGAAACACAGGGGGGTGGGGAGGAACCTTTCAACACCAAATCAAGTCCTTTCACAAGCTTTATTAGAGGAAAACAAAACCCATAAGAAGAACCAAAATGTGAGCTTTTAACAAGCTCCAACACGAGCTGGCACAACAACACGCTGGAAGAAGATAAACACATCTATTGCTTTAATTCAGCTCATTTTTTTCTCTCCAGTCTTATTTCATGGTATGCCATTATCACCGCAAGCAGGAGAGGGTCAGTGTTACTCGGGGAATTAAGCTGATTATAGGTCTGATTAGAGGAATCTGTATTCTAATGAGACACGGTGCGATGGGGCCATTACAAGCTGAAATGTTATCCTATTGTGGGTTGACCGGGCTGAAAACAAGGCCACCAGGATGGATCGTGCTTTCTTTAGAGACTCATTATCCAATCTCAATGATGCAATACATTTCCCAAAACAACAGGCTCAATGACTTCAGAGGGAAATTGGCTTTGTTTTGCAAAAGCAGTAACTATTTACTCAACTCTAAAGGTGACGCCAAGCAAATAATAAAAACAAATGTTTCAGATTCAAATTATGTTTATGTGGTGTCCTGACACTTCATTTGAAAAATTTAATTGTAAACATGTCCTGTCACAAAACTTCCAAAACACAATTTATTTAACACATAAATCAGCAGAAACAACAACTTTATCCCCCACCTTAATTACCTGGTTTCAACTAAAAGGTACAGTAACAACTACCACATACAGTATATCTTGAGGTAGGGTGTGCGGGTGAATAAATGAAACACTGCTATGACACAAACTCAAGAATAGGAACATTTCTCCCTAAAAAATGTTCATCATATTATCAAGACTAAGAGTCTACAGCCATGCTAGCAACTCTGTGAGTTAAACAGAGTTGCAAAGTGTAAGTTGAAATGACTAAAACTAGTGGCTATAATCATAGACTGTATACTGTATAAGTGGACGTAGTCACCGTGACGTCACACATTGGTAGTGGACTGCTGTTTTGAAGCCTCGAATTCGGCATTTTGTCCTTCGACATCTTGGTTATTTGCAACCAGAAGTGACACAAGAGGGTGGAGCTAAGTACAACCGAATGCTGAATAAGACATTTTCAGGCAACCAAAAAGGTTAAAATCAAAGTGCCAAGATGAAAACACGGACAACTCCCAGACCTGACAACGCTGTGGTAGTGACCTGTCAATCACAAGGTTGCCACGCCCTAAAGCATACTCTGCTTTATGGTCTATTTGACTCTAAATGGGACCATCATGTACTAAATGAACATCATGCTGTATTGAAGAAGACTTGAAACTAGCGATTGAGACCATAAACTCATGTTTACAATGTTTACTGAGGTAATAAATCAAGTGAGAAGTAGGGTCATTTTCTCATAGACTTCTATACAATCAGACTTCTTTTTGCAACCAGAGGAGTCGCCCCCTGCTGGCTATTAGAAAGAATGCAAGTTTAAGACAACTCTGCATTGGCTTCACTTTTCAGACCTGGAGGTTGCCCACTGGCCATAGCAAACATATGATCGTTAAATTATCCAGGAGATAATCAAAGTGATTAGAATTCATCCTGAGGGTGACATGAATGTTTGTACCAAAATTTCACCAGCTGGACCTGCTGGTGGCACAAGAGAAAAAGTCAGGAGGGACTTTTCATGAATGAAAAGGAGAAATGCAGTGGAGGAAAAGACCAAAAATCCAGATTGTGTGTCTCCAAAGTAGATGACCTGCTGAGTGCTTCATTTCTGTTTTACAACAAAACCACAGTGAAACTATCAGCAAATTACGTTTTATTTCTCTCCTTCACTCGCTTTGTTCTCTCATCGCTGCTCCCTCTCTCTCTCTTGTTCACTCTCTAGCTCGCTCGACCACCACTGCTCCTTCCCTCTCGTTCACCCATGTTGTCAGCTTGTTTGCACTCCCTCTATTTCTCTGGCACTTCACAATTATATTTTATTAAACGTTAATAAACACAGCGAAATTTCCGTCCTAATATCGATACTCACTTCCTTGTTTTGTGAATGAAGCGGTACACAAGTTGTAGTTGCTGCAGTGTCTGTGTTGGATCAATCAGCGACAGTCAGCCATGCAAAACTAAAGTTCCTGAACCTTTGGAAAGTACCACTACCCTGCAGCAGGAACATTTTTACCACCTGGAGCTATCGAACAGGAGCTCATTTTAGCCCCTGGTTCCTCCGGTCAAAAATGCAGGTTAAGTTCTTGAGTTCCTCCAAATTGTCTTATTCCTTTGGGACCCTGGGAAGTTCCTGCTTACCCTGTTACTCTGATAAAAAAAATGAAGGAGAGAGAAAGTGAGGTATCTTTACCTGACCAGAGCTCTCTCCAGGTGTAGTGTAACCGGATTCTGCACTTCTTCTGGTAGCACAGGAGTTTGTGAATGATCTGCACACAGCGCCTGCACAGGAAATGAACACGTGAAACGGTGGTGTCGGAGCTGGTTGGTGGACGAGACTAGAAAATGTGTGTGTGTGTGTGTGTGTGTGTGTGTGTGTGTGATGTTCACGTGTCCTCACAAGTATAAATCCATGGGGAAATCCTTCATCATATGAGTGACAATAAACTCCACCATCAGATCTAGACAAAACGGTGCAGACAAAGACAGAGAAGAAAAAAATCACTGTTAGAAGGATACAAACAGAAAGGGTTAAATTGCACAAACCCTTAACTTTAAATATCATATCGGCTACAATAACGCAACATCAAACGAAAGAGAAATGGAACAAGATGGATGCATCTAGCATAACGTGAAGTAATTTCCATTGTGTCGTCATTCCACCTCTTTAAAATAAAAATGCTAAAAAAGTAGGAACTTAAACACACGGCTCTGACAGCTGTGATTGTAGACTGGTGTATGTTCCAACCTTCATCAACATCTGGTTTATAGCCGTTACCGTGGGAAATAACACTCAGAAGTTACAGCTAACTAACCAGCCTTCAAAAATATAAAAAAAAAATCAAAGCCACTCCCAGCTTGAGTTCACAATAAACAACAGTTATCAACGTTCCTCATACCTAGAACAGCACACACCAACGGCCGTGATGGGATGTTCTTGTCCACTGCTTTTTTTCTGTGCCTCATGGGCTGAAAAAAATATATACAGAAAACAAATATACTGTGTGAAAATGCACAGATATACTGTATAATGTACAGCACATGGTAGAGATGGACAAGTGTATCAGCATACTACCAGCATTGGCAGATATCAGTTTTATTAAGCAATATTGTAACAAGACAATGACAAGAAATCTTACACCTGGTGCAAAGCGGCACACAGCGCAGCGCAACTGTCATTTCTAGTTTCAGACCAACACAGTTGTCATTTTCACACGCAGCGCCCACATTGTGTAAGTACTTGCACCGTGTTGGTCTTAAAAAGAGGTGTGGTCAGGCACATTGTTGGCGCCTCACTAACTTGAGGCAGCAGAATTGGCGTGACCACCATGACCAGAGAGATCACGGTGCGCACACACATCTGCCAGCACTGGTTAAATAGGTTAGTCAAACAGAGTTGTTGATAGGACGTAGGATAAGGAGACAGCAGAGGCATGCGGTCCTTGGCCAGTGGACCCTCTGCCTTTGCCATGTCCCGTCTCCCAATCCTCCACTTTCACTTTGTGGACGAGCAGATCCGTTTCCTCAACCAGAAACTCACCATTCTGTGGAGATTGACTCTGAAGTTCATATTGTCATCATGGAGAAAGGCATCAGCGTACTGGTCCTATGACACACAGAGAGCGGTGAAGTCAGAACAAAGACAAAACTGTGAAGGGCGCAAATGTTGCAGCAGTGCGGCTGCTCCTACCTCGGCTATGCAGGTGAGGATGATTAGGCACAGTCTGGCACTGTTGAGTCGATGCTCATCTGGAAACACGCAAATATGAGACTCTTAACAGGTAGACAGAAAACAGAGGGCCACACAGCTTTTGTTTCTCTGGTGATTTGGAAGTGACTGGAACAAATGAATGATATAAAGTGTGACAACAATTGTGGGATTGTAGAGAGCAGCATTTATTTGTCGCAGACAACTACGTGAGGACACGTCGTTGACAGAGGACGAGAAGAAAGAGTGAAAGAATGAAAAGTTATAGGAAGGTAGAGTGACAGAGACAAAGAGGATGAGGACATGAAGGTCTCCGTTTACCTTTAGTGTCCTGCATTACAATGGAGGCGTACTTGAGGAAGGTGATGAGAAGGTTGCTAGTCTGCAGGTTGGGATCAAGAGGGAGTTCTGGGTTGTTCATCACTACACAACAGATGTACAAAAAAAGACTTCAATCAGACATAATCAGTGCAGATACAATTCTAACCAATATTTTCTCTAATTATTAAGGAGACAGAGGACATATATATATATATATATATATATATATATATATATATATATATATATGAACTAGGGCTGTCAATCAATTAAAATAGTTAATCGCGATTAATCGCATGATTGTCCATAGTCTAATAATCTAAGTCTAATTAGTCGCACATTTTTATCTGTTCAAAATGTACCTTAAAGGGAGATTTGTCAAGTATTTAATCCTCTTTATCAACATGGGAGTGGGCAAATATGCTGCTTTATGCAAATGTATGTATATATTTATTATTAGAAATCAATTAACAACACAAAACAATGACACATATTGTCCAGAAACCCTCACAGGTACTGCATTTAGCATAAAAAATATGCTCATGCAATCATAACATGGCAAACTGCAGCCCAACAGGCAACAACAGCTGTCAGTGTGTCAGTGTGCTGACTTGACTATGACTTGCTCCAAACTGCATGTGATTATCATAAAGTGGGCATGTTTGTAAAGGGGAGACTCGTGGGTACTTGGAGCGTTATTTAACCTCATTCCCGACAAGCTAGTATGAGTTTCTTCACTCTAGCTTTAAAACGCAGCTACAACCTAAAAATAGCAATCAGTGGCGTTAAAACGTATTTGCATTAACACATTCTTATCATGTTAACTTTGACAGCTCTAATTTAAACTTTTAAGACACAAAACTGTGCAGTCAGTTATTCCATAAATAGACGTCCCAAAAACCTGAGCCTGAACTCAAAGTCTACTGTCTACTCTAAAAACGAGAATAAAAACCGCAGACGGAGCGCTGCTCATTCAGGCACATAACAGCATTACAAAAAGGGATGTCTTTGTCTCATTACTGTAGCTACTGTAGCTTGACGTGTTATGTAGACAAGCATCTTTATCCATTTAAAAATCTCTGCTCGCTGAATCACACAGCTTGTTTCATGGATAAATGATGAGCCAGTCATTTCTATCTCCGTCCTTCCCTCCGCAAAAACCCTCATTTGTTTCCTCATATCACAGCAGGGCCAAAGGAAGATTTCACACTGTCAAGAAACATATCGTCACATGAGGCTGTACTGTGGAAGGAAAAGGTGGATTCCTGACATGTGATTGCAGGCACGTGTGATTCTGCTCAGAGTAAGTGCTGAAGCTCCCATGACATGACACAACGCACGCTGCATGTGAGACATTCATCTGTGTATTTAAAGCTGGAGGTTAATATTTTATACAGAAAATGGCTCTTAGGTTTGAACTAATGGAGGGAGAGCTAGCGAGAGATAGAAACATGTACCTTTTAACAGTTACAACATGTGTGCATGCTAAATGACCTGCTTTTTAGTTTGCTGGCAATTAATGAAACCTGAAGTGACAGCCACGCTTTCAAGTTTAAAGAGATGATAATAAGTATGCGGGGACGGGGTAATAATCTGATTATTAAGATGTAATGAACCCGCATTAGAAGTGCCATTTGCTGTGTATGAGCACCTCTCTTCTACCAGATAACCTTAAAAGTCTATTGAATATTTGAAAAGGCTGCTGGTGAGAGTGCATGTGTGCCTCTGTATATCTGAGTGAGGGAGAGTCGCCATGTTTTGACTGAGGGAGAGCTTTTAAAAATGGATGTAAAAACACGGTTAAGATTCAACTGAGGCAGAAAAGTAGAGGCATGTGATGCCAAAAAGCTTTACTTCATTTTCCGCCTTTCCTGGCGTTTCGACGGGATTCATATTTTTAGTTTAGTGCAATTCTGTTCCAAGGTGAGGCTGTGGTATAAAACATAATGTAAACACACAGAACTGACAAGACAAAGTTAAAGCTACTCCCCTCACAGGTACTGCATTTAGCATAAAAAATATGCTCAAATCATAACATGGCAAACTGCAGCCCAACAGGCAACAACAGCTGTCAGTGTGTCAGTGTGCTGACTTGACTGTGATTCACCCCAAACTGCATGTGATTATCATAAAGCGGGCATGTCTGTAAAGGGGAGACTCGTGGGTACCCATAGAGCCCATTTTCATTCACATATCTGGAGGTCAGAGGTCAAGGAACCCCTTAGAAAATGGCCAGTTTGGAGCAAGTCATAGTCAAGTCAGCACACTGACACACTGACAGCTGTTGTTGCTTGTTAGGCTTGAGTTTGCCATGTTATGATTTGAGCATATTTTTTACCTGTGAGGGCTGCTTGACATTACTTGTCATTGTTTTGTGTTGTTAATTGATTTCCAATAATAAATATACACATACATTTGCATAAAGCAGAATTTGCCCACTCCCATGTTGATAAGAGTATTAAATACTTGACAAATCTCCCTTTAAGGTACATTTTGAAGAGATGAAAAATTTAATTAATTTGTGATTAATGACAATTAACTATTGACAATAATGCGATTAATCATGATTCAATATTTTAATCAATTGATAGCCCTAGAAAAAAGTGTATAACTTACTGTCTAAGGAGGGCGGCGTTGTGCCAAGTGGTGTTGTAGGTGTAGGGGTGGTAGGTGTGGTTGGTGTGGTTGGGATGTCCATCTCAGGGTGGCTCTGTTGATAGACCAAAAACACATATGTGAAATGTGATTAATAGTGAATAGCTGTCCTTTAAGTCCCATAATGTACAGAAAATGCAACAGAACAGGCTGGGCAGGAGATTCAAATAAAAACTGAGAGAAGGGAACAGGATGCCATTTAGTGGAGACTGGAAGAGGAGTGAAAAACATTTCCACAGAATGGTACATTAATCATTGCTGCTAATTTATGAGATTTGTACCTAATTACGGCATTGAAAAAAGCATCACAGTGGCTTAATAGCATCAAAACGGAAGTTAGTCCGGAGGCAATGTTTTGTGGCTGCTGCCCTAACTGCATTTGAGCCGTCCTCACCATTCAGTTTGTTTCTTAGGATGGCTCAAACACTGAATTTGAGTGTCCCCACAGGAATTAATAAGGAAACAAAGTCAACTGAATGATGGTGGAGCAGTCATTTTCACATTGCATGCACCTTTAAAGAAATATGTATTAATAGCAGCGTAACATCACTGTATCTCAACTCTCCTGCTGATGTATAAGATCTACAGATAAATGAATGCAATAAACAACTGTCTCCTCTATTCTAACCGCTGTCTTCTAGTTTTGTACGCTATTATTAGATGTCAAATCACATCAATCAGAAGATTAACAAGGAATAGAAAACCTTATGAGAAATATTGAGGACAAAAAAAGCTTTGAGAAATGTGTTAAAGACCAACAATTAAGTTTGCCAAATATTCCAATATCCCTGAAGTGTTTGTATTGTAATTGATTCTTGTAATCGTACCTGTGCTAATACGGTGATGAAGTTGCGGTTAAGGTGCACAGCCTCATAGAGTGCCAGCAGAATCGCCTCGTTGGTCCTTGAGAAGAAGAAAGAGAAATTAGAGGTCAGCTCATTCATTCATGAAGTTAAATCTCCAGATCTTCACATAACGTTGGACTGGGCAGGAAAAAGCTTCAGGCTTTGATCCAGTGAAGCTCAACAAACAAGTGAAGGGGTGGTCTGCTGTTTAAAGTTATTAACAATCCCTTCATGCATCAGCTGGTCACCTTTTTCATTTTCTGTATCATTAACTACTACTCAATGTGTGCAACTACTAATGCATCATTTTCCAAATTTCTTTATATTCAATTTTAATTTTGATAAATGAGTTGACATTAAAAGGACCAATATGTAATATATGTACTGTAATAAATCATAAAATCAACATATGTCATCAGAGATTAAAGAAACATGCTGAATTGAAATACTGGCTTCTCCGACAACAATGCTACGGCCAGTTTGTTCTCCTTTGAAATTTCCATTCCGGTCCGGAACGCCCGTTTTTGTTTTGGCTGGTGTGATCCCGTCCACTGCCCATTTCAACACCCTGTTGCCACATATCAAACAAATTGGCACGCAAACACAGCCTTCTACCGCCATGGAAGCAAGCAAACTAACTGGATCAAGAGAGATAACGTTAACGTTAGATTCTACCCGACCTGAAAAGCCTCGGCACATCTCTCTGAGGTCCGTGTGCAGCTGGTCAAGGTAGCGAGAATATGAGACACACAGCCGCTGAAGTGATGCTGGCCAGAGGCTAACGCCATGATGCTAACACACTCTAACTGATATCAGTTACACCGGAGGAGGGGATAAGCCACTGCTCCAATGTTTTAAATTTGGACTGCTGTTACCTATCATATACCTAACATATTGCTTCTTTAAAAGGTGCAGTGTGTAGGATCTGGCGGCATTTAGCGGTGAGGTTGCAGATTGCAACCAACTTCTCTCATGTTCTAAGCGTGTAGGAGAGCTACAATGGCCTACGCGAAAACGTGAATGGCCCTCTCTAGAGCCAGTGTTTGGTTTGTACGTTCTGGGCTACTGTCGAAACATGGCGGCCAGCAACATGAAGAGGACTTGCTCTATATGTAAATATAAACAGCTCATTCTAAAGTAAAAAAACAAAAAAACACAATCATTCTTGTTTTCGGGTGATTATACACTAATGAAAACATACTTATTCAATTTCTGCCAATAAATCCCCCTAATTGTTACAACCTGGTCCTTTAAAGATGTAAAATAACAGTAATCCTTGTTTACGGAAACAAATAACTGGCTGCATTTTTAATAATCTCAATTTTAAAAGCAAGGCAGCAATCAACAGGCAGCGTTAGGACCAGTCTGCACTGTCATAACTTGTCAAAATGTTGACCCTAACAAATGATGAAGTCGTGCCTTCAGCCAAATTTGAGGCTTTCCTGCTCTTTTTTAAGTATTCTTCCAAAACAAGATTCACATTCAAGTGAAACAGAGGACAGAGACAATAACACTGCAGCAGTAATGGATTCTCTCATTGAAGGTGTAGAGGACAATGTATTTAAGTTTGACTGATGGGTAAGAAGAACTTAAATCACTTTGCACTTACTGTACAGAGAGTTTCTCATCAGCGTCAGCTATAAACATGCTGCCCACCTGTGGACAGAAGAAGGATCAAGCTGTCAGCAAACACTGTTGAAAAAAAGCTGTTGCCACAATATGGAGCAGCAGATGAAACTCTTTGAATACTGAATACATCCTAATGGAAGAAATAGCAATATATTTAAAATAGGGCTGTCAAAGTTAACACGATAATAACGCGTTAATGCAAATTTGTTTTAACACCACTAATTTCTTTAATGCAACTTGCAATTTTTAGGTTGTAGCGGGCTCAGTTTTAAAGCTAGAGTGACGATACTGACATCATATGAAACTAGAAAACCTAAAGAATCCATTGGTACCAACCATGTCATACTATGTCCCTTGACCTCTGACCTCAAGATATGTGAATGTAAATGGGTTCTATGGGTACCCACGAGTCTCCCCTTTACAGACATGCCCACTTTATGATAATCACATGCAGTTTGGGGCAAGTCATAGTCAAGTCATCACACTGACACACTGACAGCTGTTGTTGCCTGTTGGGCTGCAGTTTGCCATGTTATGATTTGAGCATATTTTGTATGCTAAATGCAGTACCTGTGAGGGTTGCTGGACAATATTTGTCTTTGTTTTGTGTTGTTAATTCATTTCCAATAATAAATATATACGTATATTTGCATAAAGCAGCATATTTACCCACTCACATGTTGATAAGACTATTAAATACTTCACAAATCTCCCTTTAAGGTACATTTTGAACAGATAAAAAAATGTGCGATTAATCACGATTAACTATGGACAATCATATTAATATATATATATATCGCAATAATATTAATTGCAATTAATTTGTTTAATAGACTGATAGCCTTAATTTAAAATATACCAACTGTGTAAAATATGAAGTAAGAATAAGATCCTACCATACTAGTGAGGGTAGAGAAGAAGCCACCCTGGTTCTCCTCCTCTTTGTCTTTGTACTGCCTAAAAGACAGAAAGTAATGAAAAGGTGAGAGAATGACAAATAAATTGAAGAGCGGTATGGCTTCACAACAGCAGAGGCAGAGATATATGGTTTCACTCAAGCACAGCACTTGTAAACCTAACACACATTCACCTAACATCTCCTTCTATTCCCCGCAACCTATTATCTAAGGGACACTCGCTTTATACACAAAAACAATGAACTGTGTGGAGCCGTCATCCATCACTTTGATTTGTCCGTCTACACACGCAGGCAGACAAGACCTCTTTCACAAACAGCATTTTAATTTCCAAACCTTGCCTCATCCAAAAAACATTACCGACTGCCAAAGAAAAGTGTCAGATATAAATAACTAAAAGTATAAAGGGGCCTGTTGTTTTTTTTCAGAATAGAAATAGAACATTCGTGAGAGACATCAAACTAAACTGATGACGCCAGCGGCCTCGCAACACCGTGAACTGCATCATTAAAAGCACGTTTTTGACACATGGACATTTTTTAGATCTCACCTGTTATATTCCGTCAGAGCGTGGTGGACGACCATGCCCATTCCCTGGGAAAGAAAACATCCAGTGTTTCAGTCAAGCCTGTGATAATCTGCTTGACGCCTACATCACACTGGCTATTCATTATTCTGCAGTTACAAAGATGCAGCACGTGACAACATACTTACATCTAGTGTTGGCTCATCGTCCACAATGGAGAGCTTCACAATGTATGGATTCACAGACTAACAGACGGAGAGAATCGGTGATATTAGAAGCTGTTAAATAGTTGACACAAATATTGAAGTTAATATTTCATTGAGCCTTAAAGGGCGATTCTCTTTTCATTTAGTCCCTTAGCTCAAGGGGCTCATCTACAGACAGACTAAAGGCCTCTTACATACTCCACGCCAGGTTCAGTAATGCAACAAAAGATGTACATAGCTCAGCTTTCTTGGGAACAAACAGGGAAGCAACGCCTGCGTGATTTTGGATTATAAGATGACTCCATCTTTATTTGTTGAATTTTTAGTAGTATTGTTAATGCTGCTGCCATACCTAAAATGCAGACTGTTGCAGACACGTCTTACACATTTTGGCGTACACATTTTACTAGAGTAAATGCTCTTTGAGTCGCTGCCCGCTTTGCTTACAGAGGGTGCATCCAAATCCTCACTCCTCATCCTTTTATCCCCGACCACGCTGCCACTCTTATCCTTCCAGGAAACAACTGGAGAGGGAATTGGAAGTCATTTCAGAGAGCATGATTGCTTCTGTCATTGAAATGTCTCTTTGGTACCCGACATAGCTCAGTTTTTATGTTGCCAAATAGAGATGTCACGTTCAGCTTTCACCTGCAAACATCCTTGTTGATGCGTTCACTGATGAACCAGATTCCTCAGAGACGACACTGATTTTACTCATCTGAGCTTTGCAACATTCCCATTGTGAAAAACTGTATTTAAAACAATTATCAAATGTCCTAGAGACGACACACCTCTACTGTGCATCCTGCACTAAAATAAACTTCTACAGCTGCTTTTATTGTATCCTCTACAGTTGAAACAGTACAGCAGCACAAACAGAAATATTGCTAATTCCACCATGCTTCAATACCACGCTGCTTACAGAAAACAAGCCAAACAAAGTTGTCACTCATCTGGCGATAGCACTGTGCTTTCCTCCGCTGTGACAGGAGTGTGTGAATGAAGCAATAAGTTGTTCAATTTGTCTTGATTACATTTTCTATGTGCCTCGTAACGTTACTACTCCATTGCTCGTTTAGTCGTCGCTACTGCAAAACCTCACCTCAGTGAGTCCGCGACTGGCCGAAAAGTCAGTTTATGCGGAGGTCAGCCAGCTACAGCAGTCACTACGGCAACGGTACACATTAAAATGACCCCGTTCTGACCATCCTGCTACATTGATTTGAATGGAAATGTCCGTTCTACTCCTATATTCTATTTTCTATGAGCACAAATACCTGAGTTATGGCAGAAAAGAAAGACAGCGGAGCTCTCTCTCTCTTTGGATGCACTTCCAGCATGTATTCAGTGACACCATAAAAGGATTTACTACACAGTTTATTAATGCTTACTACGCCTCCCTGCTGCTCTAAAGGCTTTTGTAATCGACAAGTACAGTTCCTTGTGAGTATATGTACATACCTCATATTTCCTGTAGTTGACAAGCAAGGCCAAGAGGACCACAGCATCATAACCATGCTGCCCTCTACTGGACACATCTGACAGAATCTGAGGAGGGGAGAGACGGAGAACAGAGATGACCAAATTGGGAAGAAAGACGCTTCTAAAAATAAATTTAAAAATCCTAAATTACAGTAGACAGTCTTCCGCTAACCACTTACCTGCAGAATGGCTTCAAAGATGCTGTTGATCATCACGTATTCCAGTATGGTGTTCTGACTTATATTGTCCGTTACCTGTTAACACATTTATTCACATATCTGTGATGTTTAGCGTGTTTTTAAACAGCACAACAAGCACTCCTCAAAGCCTATCACATTATAATAAATCTTAATGTTTTGATACGTTTTGTCTCACCGTCACCAGACACAGCAGCAGTTTGAGACAAAGGCTCTTCAGACTCTCTGAGCCGTCTCCACAAACAAGACTGTCCAGTCTCTCCATCAGGTCCTGCAGGAGACACAAACACAAGACATGACGTGAATGAACACAAATCATTTCTTTCACCTCTCAAGGTTTTTTTTCCACACACCTTCATCCTTTGCTCAGCTTTGTCAAAGCCCATGAGCATGTTGATGATGTCAAAGCCAGACGCAGACTTGTTCTTCTGATGAACCCCCCGGAAAAGTGCACAGAGTGTCTTGGGAGAGAGGCAGAGGAGTACAGACAAAACTGAATCCATAAATCTGACAAGCCAAGGTGATTTGACTACAGTTATAGGTTCATCAGCATACTTCAGGTGCTACTGATGTGATGATAACATGTGTAAAGAGACCTGTAGGTGAACATCTAGGTGGTCCTCCTGAGCTTTAGTTACCTGCAGGGCATTGACCACTTTGATCTGGTGCTCCTCTCCCAGAGCCTGAACACAGTGGTGGAACAGAGAGTTGATGTTGTCCTGGATCCGCTGAACCTCCTCCCCATCTACACTCTCCAACTTGGTCTCCAGGTACTCTAGGTTCACCTGAAACATGGCGCAAGTACGGAAGTACAAACAAACAAAAAGATTGAGTGAGGAAAAGATAGTTTGGGGTGCAAAGGAAGGAATAGTGTATATGCATTAAAGAGACGGTATGTAAATTTTTAAACGTATGAACATTTTTAATCGTTTTTTATTGCCAATGTGTGAACAGGTTGTAACCTAACCTAAAAAATTTGACTTTCAGGATTTCCTCTATCAGCCTGTAGACCGCTTTTAATGTGAAGAATGTGGGAAGTTTGGTGAAAACTACGATCAACATCGGCCGGGCCTTCGATTCATGGAGGGACCTTCGTTTGGTTTTGGGTATCAAAACAGACCCCAAGCTGGCAAAATTCCTTTTGGACAGGTAAGCTAACATTAATGCCAAGCATGTGAAATATATAGTTATATTGTAGTTTTAGCAGGCTAGATGTTGCTAACATTAATCAACATGATGCCTGTCAATAACGTTCACTGTCGTGTGTGTCGCCTCACTGTTTTGACCGATGCTCGCTCGCGTCTACGTAGTGCGAGCAACAGGACGCTGACTGTCGTTGACTTAACGGCCACAGGTATCACTGTTAACAAGCAATTTCTGATTCCTACATCTGGACCCTTTAAGAGTGAAGGGTGATCAGGAAGTTATTAGGGAGTATTCAATCGACAATACACTCCTGTCAAAACAGCATCAGCTTAGCCAATTAGAAACGTGGTGAAGCAGAGCAGCTACACAGACGATGCAAATTAGACCAGTGGATGACTTTCACGGTCCTATGCTGTGGACTAATCTGTGCAGCACTTGTATGGACTGTATCTGATTTGTGCACATTACTACTTCTCTTTTTCTCTACATACAGCCTGTGCTATCTCCAGCCACAAAACACGTACTGATTATGAGGCAGAAAGTGAGTATGGACATCATTTTTCTGTACATGTTGCCTTGACGTCTCCATCTGGAGTTTTTAAAGCTAAACTTGTAGCATTTACATGTTCTGGACGTACTATCTATAACACCTCACTGCATGTTCTGCACATAGGTAGGGCCCTCCTATTAATGTATTAACAGATTTTTGCACGTATTACATTACATATGACATTCATATTACATATGATCATTTCCGTTTTTCTTCACACAGTCTTTTTCCTCCAATGTATTGCAAGTTGCATCTATATTTTGGCAGTTATTTTGGTGATGATATTATCCATATGCCTTAGTTAGCCTTACTGCTACCATTGCTGACACTTTGCACACCAAAACAATACAGTGAGAGTTTTTCTTTTAGGCAGAACACATTTCTACTCAAGATGTTGTTCTTTGTCAAGTATTTTTCTCTTTCACTTACCTTCATAAGAAACAGCTCATCCCAGAAGCGAGGGTTGTTTTTAGCAGGATCTTCTTTCTAAATCAAAGGAACAGACAGGACTTTGTTTACACTTGCACACAATTTTATTTCTCTATTTCAATTTACTTTCCATCACTGACACTCTCCAATTGTGATACTCACTGCAAAAATCTCATCATACATCAGCACCACCTTCTCTTTCAAGGGTTTCTTAGAGGATGACGACCTCCTCAGCAGCCCTGCCTTCTTCTCTACCTGAGACATGACTAAGTCTGAGGAAAGAGATGCAGTGAGCTATTTGGGGATGTAAATGAATTATGTAAAAAAAAAAAAAAGGAATAAATCACCAAGATTTCTTCTATTCTATGGATTAAGTGAAGTATAAGTGGACAGTGTTATATATTCATACCCCAGCCTGTTTGTGGCTCACAGCCTCAATACCATTCTTTCCTACTGAAGACGTAAATCTTAAAAAACGGTCAGTGCTAAATAATTTCCTAAACAGCTGGACATTGTGATAGCAAATGCTACTCAAACAGGAGTAAATTGTGTGTTTGATCTGAACTATTTATCAGTCAGGGATTTGGTGCACAAGAGAGTTGTTTACAACACCATGTGGAATTGACTGGAAGTAAACTACAGGGCTGCCCATGTTCATCATTGTGAAGAAATATATCAGCCAGCACAACTATGTGTTTTTAATAGTTTTTGGACAACAATAAAAGGTCTATGACACAGATGAGTAAGATTATATAAGACCTTGCAAGCAATACTTTGTTAGTGGGATCACTTCATTGATGCTTGCTTACTTTTGGCCACTACAGTCTCTCTCAACTCAATTCAATTCAATTCAATTCAATTCAATTCAATTTGCTTTATTGGCATGACTGTCAGGTGAAAAATATTGCCAAAGCGTCAATTCAATAACAAATAAAAATTAAAAAAATAACAAAATAAAAACAAAAACATATATATACACATATACAATTCATTAAGCAAATTACAATATATAGATATTTAAAAAGAACATGCATGTAAGTGGAAGAAAACAATAAAGAAGTAATTCATGTTTGTTGTGTCAATAAAACAAACAAATAAAAAAACATTAATAACAATATATTGCAATATCAAAGGATAAATGTAAAAAAAAAACTATGAAGTACAGGAGTAAATAAAAGGCAGTGTGAGTTACATCTATTATGTGTTGTTGTTGTTGTTGTTGTTGTTGTTGTTGTTGTTGTTATGGTTGTCTCTTAGGCTGTGACATGCACTGACATGCTCTCTCACTACACCAGTCTAGTGCCTAACCTTACTGTTTTCAGCAACAGATATACACATATACTCATATACACATACTCCAGTCATGACTGCTCTAGAGAGCAATAACTCCCTTTACTTCATACACTAATTGGTCAGCTCACCAAAAGCAGCACTATATAGCGTTAATGACTGTTTTAAGTATCGTCTAAATACGACTTATTGCTCAAACTAATTAGCTTTAACTGGTATTAAGTCAGCTAAGAGATTATCAGCTGACATTTGCTCAAAATTGATGGCACATGTTATGACAGCTGGGTTAGCTGTTAGCTGTTAGCTGTTAGCTGTTAGCTGTTAGCTGTTAGCTGTTAGCTGTTAGCTGTTAGCTGACCTCAGTGCAGGTTGGGATGGGCTGCTAGCATCGTTAGCTCACATTAGCTAACTGACCCATCGTTTGCTAACTGGTTTCCACTAGTTAACCACCAACAGCGTTAACAGGCAGGTGTTGTTGTCCAGTAAACACTCGACGAGCACTCAGTTCACCAGCTAGTTAACTACGTCACCAAACATACATATAATGAGAGGTTCCTTCTTCGCAGCTAAAGCTAACAAGCTAGCATGCTAACATGCTACATGTAGCTGAGTCTGATGTCAGACAGAGAAGGGTTGTAACATTGATTCAGCGTTAGTTCGCTATTTAGTGTCATATCAACAGCGTTACTGTGTTACATTGTTTAGGTAGGAACCGCTTAGTTGTGAGTGTGGTTTGTTCTTACCTCAATTAACGTATTAAAGTATTAAAACAGGCAGTTCATGGATCCAGTGCTCTTGTGTCAACACTAGCCTCTGCTAGCATAGTGCCAACATAGCCTCCTACTGGTCTGCAGGGTCCTAGCGCCCCACAGATACAGCTCCTTCTGTCAGGTTTAAAGGTCCCATATCATGCTCATTTTCAGGTTCATACTTGTATTTTGTGTTTCTACTAGAACATGTTTACATGCTGCAATGTTCAAAAAAACCTTTATTTTCCTCATACTGTCTGTCTGAATTTACCTGTATTTACCCTCTGTCTGAAAAGCTCAGTTTTAGTGCATTTCAACAGAATTGCAACGGAATTACCTTGCTAGGTTACAGTTTGGGTCCATGTGTACTTCCTGTCAGCTGATGTCATTCACATACACTGCAACAGGAAATAATCTGGGACACATTTAGAATATTACGTTTAAATCCTTGTAATGGTCCAAATATTGTGTATTTGTGACATCACAAATGGACAGAAATCCTGACGGCTTGTTTCAAACAGCAATTTCTGAATACGGGCTGTGTATTTCTTTGTATATTTAGTGTTTTGATAGTTTAACAGTATTAATATATCACTTAAACCTGCTTTATAATATAAAAGACCTGAAAATCGCACTTTTTTACAATATGGCACCTTTAAAGGTAGCTATTATCCTTAGTGTTGACCCCACAGACACCAAGTCCCCTATTAAATAAAATAAGGAAATATTTAATAAATGAGAAACAATGATATTGTTGGATTAAACATGCACTATCTGCAACCATCTTGGACTCAAACCACTGACGCACTTTACACTTACTTTACACTATACATCCTATATACCACTTTATAGACTGCAAATATGTACATATTACATTTATTTATTGTACATACTACATTTATTTATTGACGGACTGTTCACACTATGTTCACCCTATCACTCTGTATCTTTTATATCTCTATTATTGTTTTTATAATTTTTGTATACCTCTACCTCTCCTGTATTTCACTCTGTTTGCTGATGTTTGCTGATGTTGCTGCTTTGACACCTGAATTTCCATCCGGGGATTAATAAAGGTTGATCTTATCTTATCTTATCTTATTCTTTAATGTCATCAGACCAGTAAATTAATAAACAAATAAATAATATATAGGAAAAATAACTGCTCAACTCTTGAGAAGAAATAAACATTTAAATGGTGGAAGAAGTGTTAAGACCTCTTTCTTAAGTAAAAGTTACAATACTACTGTGTAAAAATACTTTGTTACAAGTAAAAGTCCTGCATTCAAAGTCCTACTTAAGTATAAGTACAATAGTATTCGCATCAAAATATACTTTAAGTATCAAAATTAAAAGTACTCATTATGCAGAATGGCCCATTTCGGCATAATATATATCATATTATTGAATAATAATTAGTGATGCCTGCGTTCATCACTTTAAGGTTGCAGCTGGTAAAGGTGTAGCTAAATTTACTGCTGGGTAACTTAACCTGTGATAATATATCATAATGTATTAGTTTTTTTTTATTATTTTCAATTAATAATCTGAATATGCAAAGTAACTAGTTACTAACGCTGTCAAATAAATGTAGTGGAGTAAAAATGAAATATTTCCCTGCAAAATGGAGTGGAGTAAAAGTATAAAGTAACATGAAATGTAAATACTCAAGTAAAGTACAAGTACCTCATAATTGTAATTAAGAACAGTACTTGAGTAAATGTACTTAGTTACATTCCACCACTGAGGGTTAGTAGCTGCAAATTGTAAACTAGTACTCAAGCCATTTTCCCTAGGTCATGAGCAGGTAGCCTATATTTGTGTTTTCAGTTTTAAAAAAATACCTTAACTGAGGCAACCTTATTTTTCGCAGATACTGCAGAAAGCTGTTCTGAGCTGTTGCCCCCGCGACCCGACCCCGGATAGGCGGTTAAAGATGAGTGAGTGCAGAAAAAGTAAACAAATCCATTAATTACAATCAATTGCTTTTGATTAAAACAGAGAGAAACAGAGACAAACAGGTGCCCACAACAAGCATGCATGTCTGAATGCTAAAGGACAGTGTCAATATATCATACCCTCTTTGAACAATATGTTTAAAATGTGTTATACTGGGATAATTATTGTTTCTTCACTGTTTAAAGTCGATATATCACTGTATCTCCTCCGACAGTCCGAGCATCAGCAAGTGCTTCTGCGTTTCATCATTAAAGGATGGTGTACGCCTATATTGCATCTGTATGTTTATGGAGACAAGAGTGAGAGTTTGTCATCAGTGAAAAGTCTCAGCATTTAAGAGGATGTCTAGAATAGCCTGTGGATGTTGGAAGTGTTGTGCACTCTGCATTTCCAATTTACACTGATGATTGGCTGTCTGATTGAAGCAGAGGGGAGTTTAGTCTCAAAATAAATGAGTAATAAAAGAGTAAGACGCCATCTGCGTGATATTGAAGGGGTGCAATGATTAGTTCTTCCTAGACAGAATCAGCAGGACACAACATGGTGCCAACACATGACTTACAGAGAGGCTGCATACATGGAAGTCGTGCTGAAGCGACCTTTGACCATGTGATGGTTTGAGCTGCTCTTTTCCTTTCAAATGCACCCACAAGTTACATAATGTTCTGAAATATCTTTGATTAATTAAAATGACAGAGCTTCATTTAACCTCAGGCATTCATATCTGCACTAATTACAGTGTTTTAATGGTAGTTTTCTGTCATTTTTACGTGACTGCTTCCTGATCAACCCCACAGAGGAAATTAGACTGATGCAAAATAACTGCTTTTTAACTACAGCTGATTATTGATTCACATTTATGAACATTTGTGAATGAGAAAAAAAGTCTAACCCTCTCTACTAGAACCGTTTCTCTGCACTGAGATAATAAATTGCACAATGGTTTTGTCTCCAATTTAAAGCAACAGTTGATGCTTCCATGTTTTGACCTCACGAGTTCCTTGCTAAATTAACTTTACCATCAAGGCTGCTATATTTCTGGTAAAGACTACACGGAGCGCCTCAATTTCCGGACTAAATGAGACGAGCTCCGCTTTTACCGGGTCATTAGACAGAGAAGGAGATGAGGCAAGAGAGAGGAAGGAAAATCAGAATATAATGAGAGAGGGAAAGAGGTGAAAGAGAACATTAACTGACACAAACAGAAAGGCAGGTAGACAAAGTTACACACTAACTGCCTGAACATAGAAACACACACTAAACATTCACAAGGAAGGTTGTTTTTAACTTTTCTGTGGCTTCAAAGTGTGCTTGTGTTTATGATTCTTTTTAGCCAGAAGCCCTTTGTTAATGTTTTATTTTGTAGAAACAGTTCAGACTCAAGGAGGATAGAGGATGAGCAATATCAGTGCCAGAACAGCGTGATAGTTCTGTAGCTTTGGAGAACACCATGTCCAAGACAATACACTAGTGGAACATCTGGTGAGTTTAACTCAACTGGTATCAGACAGAGATATCTCTGCAAAGACATAATGGTACATTCCTCAGAATAAATAATCCTAATCCAATTTGTCCTGATGGATTTGTAGCATGCTTCATCATGTGTGTGTGTGCGTGCTAAACCCGAAGAATTGCTGTTGCTGCCAGCTTTCATACAACAGTCAGGAAAGCAATCTTAAAGGCGCTATCCCCTCCCCCGTTCCATTGCATTTACTTCACAACAAGTCGTTGCCAGGCACTTACCATAAATCTCAGCCATTTATCCGCTTTTTTTCCACACTCACTGATGACCCAGAGATACCACGGGATACCAATGTTGTTATACTACTGGCTCACAAGCCTTGTTAGAAGTGGGAACCAAACGTCAGATATCTTCCACAGAGATAAACAAAACATTCATTTTGGACCCGCCAACATTTTTTAAAATGATTAATTCACAATCATAATATTTTTATTTTTTTTTAAGGAAAAGCCATACTTTTACTCTACACCTTTCTCAAGGCTCTGGAGATGTATTATTTAAATAAAAAATATGCATCTACATAAACATTTTATCAATAAGAACCTCTAAGTTTGAGATCAAATTCTCTATAAAAACTTGGTTTATTGTAGCTGAATATGGTGATCTTAAGTTAACACCCTTTGCTGTGAGAGAGTAAGTTATGTCTCATATTTTAATACAGACTATAGCTCTGTAAATATCATTCTCCCTGAAGTGCACTGCAGTGTGATTTATGTGCTTTGATTTTCTTTTAGAAAATGGTTGTTATTTTTTTAGAACACAGACTCGGAGACAAGTGGGAGTTTCAATAAGTTTATTAAAATTAAACACATCTTCTACGACAAACTATACTTTATTCCCCAAACATTTTTTTTGCCTTCGCTGGAGTGACATCAGCATTAAATACTCTGTGTCATCTGCACCTCGCCTATACACTAAATCACAGACAGTGAAATATCATGAGACAAATAGTGATTTTGGAGTATGGTCCTCAGTACTAGGGCTGTGTATTGGAAAGAATCTGGCGATACAATACGTATCATGATACAGGGGTTACGATTCAATATATTGCGATATATCGCGATACTGTAAGTAAGGTGATATATTGCAATCTTTTAAATCTAATTTTAGGAAAACTCATAGCATAAAGAACACACCACCATATGCATAACATCTGAGTTAAAAAAAGTTTACTTTTTTATGCAATTAAAACAGTGGGACCTGGATTAGCATTTATCACAGTCGCTGTAACATCCAACGTCATAGCACTACTTTGAGTGGGCACATACACTGAGAAGGCACATATCTTTGTAAATGAAATAAATTATTGATTGAGATAATCTTTGCTAGTAAACTATAATTCAAAAATCAATACAGTGTTTTTGAGAATCGACACAGTATCACATAACCTTATATCTCGAAACTTGATATTTTTTATATTTTCTTACACCCCTACTCAGTACTATATAGAACTGACTGTATGATGATGCAAAACATTAACTGTTCTATCTGTGAAACTTGACAGACAAGATTGTTAATAGATGACTAATTAACATGGTTCACTTCATATCCTAATGCAGCTTTGGATTTATGGACTTTTGTACTGGGACATACACAATATGAAGGTATTTTACAGTATCTTAAGTGTCAAAGGTCACCCATAATGGGACCCATGTTTTATGGCATCAACAGCTGATTAAGGTTAAGTTATTATAACCACAGCAAATGCCGTCATTATGAGCAGTTTGAGTTGAATATAGGAGAATAAGTACTTAGTAAGAAAATAGGGATGAAAAAAAGCAACTTGACCTGGATCCATGAAATATAAGTGCATGCCCCTTTAAAAAATTAGGGCTGTTGATCGATTGAAATATTTAATTGTAATTAATCACAAATTAATCACACATTTTTTTATCTATTCAAAATGTAACTTAAAGGGAGATTTGTCAAGTATTTAATACTCTTATCAACATGGGAGTGGGCAAATATGCTTACTTTATGCAAATGTATGTATATATTTATTACTGGAAATCAATTAACAACACAAAACAATGACAAATATTGTCCAGAAATCCTCACAGGTACTGCATTTAGCATAAAGAATATATGCTCAAATCATAACATGGCAAACTGCAGCCCAACAATCAACAACAGCTGTCAGTGTGTCAGTGTGCTGACTTGACTATGACTTGCACCAAACTGCATGTGATTATCATAAAGTGGGCATGTCAAAATGACAGATAATATGAGACTCGTGGGTACCCATAGAAACCATTTACATACACATATCTTGAGGTCAGAGATCAAGGGACCCTTTTGAAAATGGCCATGCCAGTTTTTCCTCGCCAAAATTTAGTGCAAGTTTTGAGCGTTATAAGCCTTATCCAATGGATTCCTAATGTTTTTTCTAGTTTCATATGATACCAGTATTTTCACTCTAGCTTGAAAACTGAGCCTAAAAATTGCAAAATTGCGTTAATGAAATTAGTGTTGTTAAAACAAATTTGCGTTAACGCGTTATTATTGCAATAACTTTGACAGCCCTTAAAAATCATATACTTTCTTTCTTTGTCTCACAAATATTGCTGAAGGCCTTAAAAAGAGCGTGGCAGTGTCAGGTGACATAACAGCCAGAGCGAGGACAATGACTGACTCTTCCATGGAGGTGAGAGTTTTCATCGGGTGGTTACAGCTTTACTTTAACCCCAGGAGACCTTCAGTGTTTCAGCTGGCTGGAGGCTTCACTGACAGCCTTCACAGCTCCGCAGGTACAGTGTGACATGGGGAGTGGAAGAAATGCCTGAAGAGAAAGTGTGATAGTTGGCAGGTGGATGTATGTATGAGGCAGGCTGGTGTGGGGGGGCAACGGATGTACTGCAGGGCTTTGACGTGGAGACCCAATATTTAAGAGGCTGGGGCCCTTTGCTGCTCATTCTACTGACCTGACTTCTGTAAATAGAACAGGGACAAACACACATCTCTAATGCTTTGACTGTTGTAACTTTGGAAAATAAAAGACAGGATAAAGAAGGCTTTTGCCGTCTTCGATTTTTTACTCTCACCTGGACTAACCTTACCAACCACGGCCTGTGTGCTTTCTGGTTGTTACAGAAACAAAGCAAAGAGAGTAAAGCATTACTTACGTGCACACTAAAAGTCTTCCCCATTCATCGGCTCATACGCCAGGCCACATCTTGCTGCACCTCAATGACAGAGTTGCTGGTTGCACTCTAGAGCTGCACCAGCAAGAAACTTTTTATAATAGGAAGAGGTTTGTCTTACCTTAAATAGGACTTATTATGGGTTTCTACAAGAACATGATTGGTCAACTGAACCGAAGTCTTCGGGCTTTGTTTGAAACTCAAGAATTCATATCCTAATTATGACAATTTCACACAAATGTCTAATAGGATACAACTGCGAGGCAGTGATTCTAGTCTGTTTCTGTTTTAATTAGTGCTTTTTAAGTAATATTTTAAAATACCAATGTATTGGGTCTCTGGAGGACCCCAGTCAAAACACAAGTAGTTTCTACAGTTTTAATAGATAAAATGTTTGTCATGGGTTCTACTTTTCTACTTTAAAGTATCACACAGTATCAGGGGGGTCACTCTGTCAGTCATTTTGAAGGAGACAGATGCAGTAGACACAGATTTCCTCATATTATCTGTCCATTTTCATTTTACACAATATGCAAATTAACTAACTTTCCTAAAAAAAATGTTTTCTTCAGATGACATTACATAACTAATAATGTTTAGAGAAGAAAAACATCAACATTTTGCTATGATGGTTGTTTCTTACAGTAGTTTATTCTTGGGGACCCCAGTCGGTAGTCTTAAATATGTTAAATATGTTGGTAGGATGAGGGTAAAGTCAATGTCGTGTCAGAACCTCATAGCAAAAAAGAAATGTCATAGTTAAAGCATTCAAAAGTGACCAAACCCCAGAAACAACAACTTATTTTATCAGCTGTGTTGCAATAATTACAAAAAAATGTTTTAAAGTGAAAATGTATCTTTTTATTGGTACCATACATTAATTATCAAGGGCAGAAACTAACCAAATCAAAAAATATATATCAAACAATGATTTTTTCTACAGGGATTGGAAAAGGTACAAGTCACCATTCAAACTCAGTCATAACTGTTGCTGGAATCAACTGTAACGAAATGGAAATGTACAAAACAAACGGAGACTTTACAGACTCAGCATTGCTACCCAACATGACGACTGAACTTAATGTTAAGCTGGCTTTAGAAGATGTTTGGATGATTGATGGGATCATTCTGTTGGTTATGAAAGACACTGCACAAATGAAGGCAATTTAGACAAAAAATTAATAAAAAAAAAAAGATCGGTCTTAGCCAGTGATGAAATATGAAATTCACCGGTTAACTAAAATTCAGTGAGCACATTCACTTGACATCAAGTTGAAAGTTGCAGTACACAAAATTGTGATGAATGTTAAGTGAAAAATCACTTCCTGTATAGATGAAATACATGTGTGAATTTCTAAAATTTCCAAAATAAATAAAAAAGAAAAATCAACTGAAACAGTAAAATCATTACTCCATGGTGCCATTGTACCCCCGGAGGTTTTGTAATTTAATTTACACAAGTTTTAAAAAAGAGGGAAGAGGAAAGAGCAGGTGGGAAGATAGAGGGGGATAGGGTCATGAGTGTTTTTTCTCCTTTTTCCTATTTTTGTTTCTTTACATTAGATCGGGATGGCTTTAGGTAAATCTAAGTAAGAATACATTTTATTACAGTCAGACAGAACTTTGCTACTACCTTAAATATACAAGCACAAATACACAAAAATTTAAATCTCCAAAAAAGGAACGAAAAGACAAAATAAAAACATCCACACTAAATTATTTCTCTTTTATAAACATAAAAGATAAAAACAATATATTTTAGAGGGGGGAGGGATAAAAGTCCTGTGTTGCTCCTTGGTCTGTAGCTTTTCAGTATTGGTAGAAAATAAAAAAGTAACAATTGAAATGAAGGCGTTTAATACAAATTAAAAAACATTCTAGGGAAATATATACTGTATAAAAACTCTTAAAATGTGTAACTGTGTGTATGTGCATGTGTGTGTGTGTGTGTGTGTGTGTTGTAAATGCTCTCTGTTTGAAAGACTGCATCCGTTGTAGTCTAATCAGAGATGGCTCTGGCACTAGGGGACTCAAAATCCTTCAATCATTATGTTTATTTGTTTGTGTGTGTGTTTATGTGTGATGTTTCCCTAGTGCCACATTTCAGCTCTCCTATTAGTGTGTGAATTTCAATGGTTTTTATAGACGGACTCTAAATTCTGGTCTGTCTGCTTCAGCAACGCCACAAAGACTCTTTTCGCTCCTCACACATTTCACACACGCGCGCACACATATACTCTATTAACAAACATCACGAGTGACTTGTGCGTCAACAGAGCAGACCAGAATTGAGAGGCATGTTTAGAGGACGGGTGGACAAGTGGTCCCTAAGCGACTCGCCACCATCTCGAAGCCCCGATGCCGCCATCCCCTCCGCCCCGCCCCTCCCCGCCCTACATGTGAACTTCAGTGTGAGTAGTTTAGTGTGCACAGTTCTCCCCTGGATTTAATCCCTGCCCCTCCTCGGTCACATCTACCCGATCGCTGTCCGAACTGAAAATTAGCGAGAGCAGATGGGACATTTTTGAGTGTGAGATGAGGAAAAGGGGAGACAGAGGTGGGACACAGTGCCTAAATATGGGAAGTCACAGCAACGGCTCAGTGACATTGTCTGAGACATGCTGAGCCCCCTCGGGCCACCTGTGTGATGAATCTGAGCTCTACAGTGATGTCTGGGTTGGTGAGCAGGCGATGGACTGTTGCACTCGTGGCTGTCGGGTCGGAGGTCTGGGGGGGTGGCAGAGAGGGGTTTGTGTTGAGGTTGCGGGGCTCTGGGCTCTACTGCGATGCCTGTGAGGTGGGGTTGTCGCTCTTGCTCTCCTGGCTGGAGGGGGCCTTGTTGTTCCAGGGCGAGTTGGAGCCAAGCGCCGGAGAGTTGTTGAAGCTGTCCTCGTCGTCTATGCCGTTGGCCGCGTCGAACTGCGTGTTCTCCAGCCGTGTGATCAGACGCTCGTCTTCGTCACCGAACTCCCCTCCCATCAGTGTGGGCTCTCCCACCACCATCACGTCCTGCGGAGATGCGAAACAGAAGTGGAGCAATCAATATATTGTTTTAGTGGGGAGAAATGGGTGCATCAGCTGTCCTGTCAAAGAAGAGGGTGAACTGATCTCCTCTTGTGTACACGTATAACTTTACACTACGCCTCTACGGCTACTTTCACAAACCCATCCCCACCATGAAGCCTGTCGGTGCAGCCATGTTGTAGCGCTTCTGCTGATGCACATTTAGTTTGCTTACACCAAACGTAGCAGTTTAATATCACAGACAACATTAATTTGGTCGCATTACACCATGTTTCTTCCACTTAAGGCCCAGACACACCAACCCAACATCAAAGAACTATGACGATGAAGGCCGACTGTGTCGCCTCACGTCACCTTTGTCTTCGCCGGCAAGTAGCACTTGAACACACTGCAAAGGACTACAGCCGACAGCCACTTAGCACGTACATTCTGCGCCTGCGTGAAATGAAATAACTCTTCACACCAGCAGTAGTCTGTATTCGTCATTCAAAAAGGGAAACCGGAAGACCGAGGACTGCGATATACAAGCCGCTGTTATGATACGTACATGAAACAAAGCAGCGTTTGCCGACCATTTTCACACCACTCTCACTCACCAAAACTAGGCAGACAGACGCTCACTGACGGCCAACCGTCTTGGAGTTTGGAGTGTCAGGACCTTATCAGGCACTGTATTCAATGCCTCTTAAATGTCCCTGTTTTCTTTCCCTTCATTAATACATTTAGTTACGTTTGCACAAATTTTTGTATATAATGTGCCTTTGTCTTTATGATGTAGTTTTTGCAGGAAATTGACCAGACAACTGTTGGCCCTTCATGATACGAGTCCTTAAATCACCTGTCACACCTTGATAACAGTCAGGTAATCTCCATTCAATCTATTTAACTTTTAAAAATTGGTTGCACAAGTGATGATTGATTTATTATTATTATGTAATGAATGTGACATATGTTCATATTTGTAGATATTTTTTTTCACTTTACATAAAAAAAAGTCCTGGGGGAATACTTGTCATAGGCACTTTATGTGCTGTGTCCTTCTTTGGTTGGCATTGTGATATGTTAACTTTCCTCAATGAATCAATGCAGCAGTTCATCTATGAACATAGTGGTAATGTTTCGGTCTGAGGTGTAGTAGCAGAGTGCTGACACTAGATGGCAGCTAAGTACTCACTGGAACTTGGCTGGACAGAGGGAAGCCACTGCCTGGGCTCTTCTTTTTGTTGTTGTTGTTGTTATTAGTTCCTCCTCCTCCGCTGATGGTGCTGCCACCGGACATCTTACGCTTCCGCCGTTTGTTTGGCGCCTGTCTTGATGGCTCAGCTACAGAGAAGGGATGAAGAGTTACAGGTACATCTGCTGTGGGTTTATGCGGTTGTGTGTTTGTATGCCTTCAGCTGTTCCCCTACCTGGTGGTGCCACCATCCTCTGCCATTTCTGGAAGAGGCAGGTCTTGAGGCAGTCTCTGGGGCTGAGGCTGTATGTCTTGTGTCTGGACATCAGCTCCTGCATGGGCTCCAGAATCACACACAGCTGGAGGAGGGAACAGAAAGAGATGCAACAGTTTAGAGATAACGCAGTGTTTAAGACCAATAGAGAGACTCCAATAGATCAAGCACCATCATTATCAGCTGGTGTTCAGCGTAAACAACTTCATCTTTGGACATGAAATTCTCAGATCGGAAACCGTGGTCAGAAAATACTGGATCAAACATATAAACACAACTCAAGTGAGACCAATTTCATCAGTGACATGTAATTTTACATTAGCCAATGTGAGGTTGTGACTTATGCAGCGTCTGTGAACAAGAACACTGAACCTGTAGTTCCAGTCCAACATGTGCAGCCTTCTGTGTATGCTAGTAGAACACAAGACACACCCAACGAGTGCTGTCCTCAACTGAAGCTATGTTCACACTACACAACTTTCAAAGTCGTCAGATCTCTGTACAGTTCACACTAGTCAACTTGCTGTCTTGTACGGGCGTCTTTAAGTCATTGTGGTTTTCACACTACATGACTGACCGGAGATAGGGGGTCACACATTACAAGATCTTTACACGGTAAATGACGTGATACCATACACAAGACACATTGCTGATGTTGGTACGTGTTCACAAAATAGCCAATTATCACACTCTTTTTACCATTTATTCCTCTAGGTGCAACAACAACTTTGCTCTGTGTTGCAAATGCAACACATACAGTAAGTTCCTGAGAGGCGACCCCTCCTCTGCCAGGTTTCCCCTCAACCCGTGTGTTTCACGCTCTCATTGGCTGGAGCTTGTGGCCAGAGTCCCCAACAGGTCCAGATATTTAGCATGCTAGATATCTGGAATGTTGCATCGCCTCGAGTCTTTGGGCGGTTCACACATGAAGCTCAAGCGCCGATGTGCAAGCAGCAAGCCAACGCTGATTTGCCTCTGATCTGGGGCTTTTGTCGGTGAGCGGAAAATCATGGCTCAAGTTGTGTAGTGTGAACTAGGCATAACACTCATACCATTTTTTTGACGAATCGATTAACTGATTTAATCGACAGATCTGTAAAACTGAGTTTCTCCACAAAGAATCACACAAAAGCACCTATTTAAATCTTGTGTTTACCAGAGATGTGCTCATAAGTTTCTTGAAAATAAGATGTTCAGCATGAAAACAGCATAAAAATGACCCATCGACTTCCATGGAGAATTCTTAATCAGCCAAGACCAAAACGGCCGATTAGTCGGCTAATCGGCTAAGAGGGGGCAACTGTACACAAGAGACCACAATCATCAAAACACTGCTCTACAGTGCCACCATTGGTCAAAAACTCTCTACATAGTTCCTTCACTGCCTCAACAAAAAAACATTGATAAAGCAGACCAACATATTTTGTCATTCTCAAGAGTTACATTTATGTTGCAATTATCATTTGATATGTTTAAGTCAGGTGCAGCTATCATTGGAAGCCTGCAAGTCGCTAGGTTTTTGTTTTCTTAAAAGCTCCTATTACATTATGACTGGACCATAATCTAGACACAACGAAAAGAAAAGCATTAAAGACCAGCGTCACTCTGAAGGTAAAATGTTGTGTGTGTGTGCTTCACTTACTCGGAGGTAGTTAAGGGTGGAGTTCGACAGGCCACATCTTGTTATGTTTTTGGACAGCTGGTCCAGCATCTGTGGGTCCTGGGCCTGAGGAATCAATAGTAGACACATTACAAAGCTGACACTCACACACATCAGTGTATATAAATGTATATAAGCTGTATCTAAATCCACTCACATGCATGGCCAGTATACTGCGGGGGATGAGTTCACGGTGTTGTCTGATGCTGAAGTGCCACGTCTTTATCCTCATCATGTCGTCAAACATGAACTCCAGGTATAAGCGCCCTTCTACACACACCTGCAACAGTTCAGAGGACTCAGATCAGTATACAGTAGTTGAACTCGGATAAAAGCTAGAGATGCACCGATTGCAATTTTCTTGGCCGATACGAAGATTTAAAAGTCTGACTTGCCGATTCCAATTTAAGCAAATTCCAATTTTATTTCTTTCTAAGAACTATAATTGACAGCATACACAAACATTTTTCTGACTTATCTTTCACGGAAAATTGAAATTAAATTGTATGTTCATAAGAAAACATTGACTATTAAATAGCAAAACTTCACAAAGTTACAGGACCATCTCACTTTCACTCAAACAAATCACAAAATAAAAGTGCTCCAGGTTACTGGACAAATAAACTAGTAATGAATTGCAGTATATCCCACTTTTTCTAACATGTTTTACTCTCCCAGAAGAAAACACGTGCAACATATTTGTACAGCAATGATATCTGGCTTCTGGCTTAGACTTTGGCTTTACTCCAAAATGACCCTCCAAGGATGTATGCAACCATATGGTAGGGGGGAAAGTTAACAACAATTTAGACTAAACTTAAATTGGCCTTTTAAAACCTTTTTTGTACACAATTTGTTTCAAAATTGTTAATTGTTTTTGTGATATTGTGTGCATCAAGCACCAGCTAAAAGGTTCCTATTTCTTAACAATTTGCAGGTGATTTTTAAAAAGTTATTTTTACTTTTTACCTTTATTCGATGGTGACGTAAGTTACGAAAGGGGGAGAGCCGATGACATGCAGAAAAGGGGAGTGGGTCTACCAGGTGAGCTACTGAGGCTCCCTTTGCAAGTGATTTTTATTCTAAGCCGTATTAAATGACAGAAGTAGCCACACATATTTACAAACAAGGGGCAGACACAATAATAGCTAGAGACGCTAACACACACCTGTGTGAACATGGGCTTTCCATTCTGGGTGACCATGGTGCACTGATCACAGTCGAGGGAGACAAAGTTATTGTGGAAGGACTCCTTGGGATGTTTCAGCACATAGTAGAGCTCAGTGGCACCGCCCTCGAATATACTCCGGAAGTACCTCGGAATCAACGTCCGGCCAATTGCTTCAGAGGAGGAGAGAAAACACAAGGAGCATGAGGCAGGAAGGAATTGGCAAGTTACAATAGCAATACAATAGCCGTTTCTTATTTCCCGATTTTGTGCCTCCTCGAGTCACTATTTATTATAATAGTATATTACTTTTCATACAAACATCTGTAGTGCTTCACACAATAAAATATATAAAGGCTGTAATGTGTGTGTTAAAAAAACAACATACGAAATCTGTTCATTTTTGTCACATTATGTCACGTTGTGAATTGTTTTAGTAATAGTGTATATAGTCTATAAGTTGTCCTGAACACTGTTCTGCTCATCTGACAGAGATCATAAAATATAACAATATAACAAAACAAAGCTGATACAGCTGTGCCACATGTCATACTTATTATACACCCTGTGCATTGCCTCTGTGCACTGCCTGTCGGCCCCTGTGTCCGATCGGACTTGAAGCTGTTGTTGGCACTTGCGCACGTTGTTTCCTCCTATCTAGATCCTTGCTTGTGTTGTACGAACTCTCAGATGTACGTCGCTTTGGACAAAAGCGTCTTCTGAATGAAATTGTAGAATTAATTGATGTCGCTCTGAAATGGCGGCTCCGAGGCAACGATGTCTCATTTGTTAAATGCCTGTTGCCTCGACTCTTCTGTCCTCGCCTCCACTACTTGCATCTCCCGTGGGAGGGATTAAGACGCAAGGAATGGAATTGATGATGTACAAACTGGGAAATGGGAGACGCCTAACATGTTCCAGTGGCTTTGTTTCTTACTGTAACGTTTGGGTCCGTCCTCCAGACAGAAAGTAATGGTCAACATGGCATCATCTTCAAAGAACTCTGTAGTAAATGCATCCCACCACAGGTTATCACACTCCTACAGGGTGTAGAGGGGAAGAATAATCAGTGACCAACACAATTACTGGATTGTATCTGAGCGTGTGTGTGTGTGCCTACGAACCTCTGTCCAGTTCTGTAGCCGTTTGTTGAGTTCAAATATTCTGTAGTCTGTCTGGTTGCCATATGGTGTGTGCCTCCTGGTCCATCATGGAAAGACAGAAGGAGGGGGAAACCAATAGAACGGGTCGAGAACAGTTAGACTGTGGTATTATTAAAGATCCTGATTATAGCAACAATAAAGCTCTCACAGCTTCCATACTTTTCATTACCTAGTTTAGCCTCGTCACAGACTAAATACAAAATCTCTTTTAAAAGTGAGATAAGAGCACAACTTCCCACAACCTTATCTTTACTTGTGTTATTATTGCCGTTTTCACACCAGCTGGAGATAATGGGAAACAATGCAGTCTTACCCTATTCCGGGCTCCAAGTATGTGGGAGGATACATCGGGGTGGGACTGGAGAAACGAGAGACAGAGAGATTATTACATTCAGCTATAGTGCTAATATGTCCTCCTCCAGGAGCTAGTCTGTCTTTACGACTCTGGGACGCAGGCCAAACATGGCACAAATTGGATGATACAAGGGGACAGTAAATAATAACACTTCTCAGATACACACACATGATGACACAAGCTGATTTGCTTACTGCAAGACAAGCTTTGATGCACAGCACACAATCCTGCAGAGGTATACCCTCTAACCTTACCGAGCCACACAAGTCAAGAAAAATTAATTTTAGCATTAAACATTAGTCACACACAGCTGGTTCACAATTTTCACTCTAGTCGTAACTCAACAGGTATTTGCCTGGATAATGGCTTGCTAAAATGACACTACACTAAAACAGATGGGCAACTGGATCAACCTTTAATCATATGACATGAGATTGTGCTCTCTTTTGCTAAAATATCACCAATAACCCTTCCTGCATCCAGGGGTGTCCCCTAGAGAAGGTATTCTACCAGCATGTGCTGTATTCTGTATGCTATACATTAAAATGATATTAAGCACCTGATCCATGGTAGAGTATGAGTGTCCAGTCGGTGCACCTGACTGGACAAACACAACACTACTTGGGCTATACCTGGATTTAAACTCAGGTTTCTAATAGGGGTGGCGGGAAAAAACGATACAGCATAGTATCACGATATTTTACGTGGCAATATTGTATCAATATACGGACATCAAGTATCATTGTTTTATATATCAACTATGAAGCTCTTAGCAATCCGGCCACTCTTCTGTCTTTCAGAGGTTGTAGCGGGCTCAGTCTTAAAGCTAGAGGGAAGATACTGGTATCAAATTAAACAAGATAACCTAAGGAATCGATTGGTACCAACCACGTCATTAACTTGTCGGGAAGAATGCTAAACAACGCTCAAAAACAGAGGGAAACTCTATCTTATTAGATAAAACAGATGTTGACAAACTGCATGATTTGTAGTTGAAAAAAGGTAATAAATCGCAATATATCTATCGTAATACTCAGCATATTGCAAAATGTTTCAATCGCAATAAGATTGTATCGTGACTTAAAGGCAGGGTGGTGATTTTGAGAAACTAGCAGGAGTACGCTAGATTTTTAAAATGATCCAGCCGAAAAAACGAGCCCAGTGTTACCAACTCTTTTCCAATGAAAGTATCTAGCAGCACTAGCTCCAAAAGTTACTAAATCCAGCGAGAAAGTCGTCAAGTCGGGAACATTGACAGTTCGTCGCTTCAGGCCTCCCTCCAAAGCCACTCCCCCCACTATTATCATTATGAATGTACACATATCATAATGAACGTCAACAGCAAACATGGCTATTGTTAGTACTCACAGCTGTCACGCTAGCAGCTTGTGGAAGACGCTAGTGACGTGCAATGAGTGCACAGGGCGGGGTGCACGCAGGAAGACAGGTAGCCCGTCATTACATTCAGGCTAAATGAAATGATTGGACAGCCATCTTTACCAACCCTGCCTTTAAGTATCTTTATAATATCGTATCATGGGTCCTCTGGTGATTCCCACCCCTAGTTTCTAACTGGTAAAACAAGGTAGCTGTCCTGGAAACATCAAATCTGAACCAAACTATCCACTGAAACCAGCTTTGCAGCTTCCGAAACTTCTTGAGTGTTTGATCAGGAAGTTTGTGAACCTCCTGAATAAATACAACCAGCAGTGACTGAAATTCAAATTCACAATACAGCGCCGCTTGTTGTCGCCAGCATCTAAACTACTTTCTACAGTTTGCCGATTGGCCAGACTACCAGCTGCCGAGCTGAATCAATTACCAGTGGATGTTTTCCAGACTAGCATATTGTTGAGGAAATTAAACTCATGATATTTGCAAGGCTATGTAAACATGGCATGCAATAATACAAGCACCTGTCGAAGATGTTTAAAGGCTGGAAGACTGAACTCCTCACCCAGAGCAGATACACAAAACACACAGAAAACACAGACATAAAACTCACCCCACGTCTCTGTCCAGCATGGTGCCGGGGTGGAAAGGGGGAAAAGTGCTACCGTTTGGGGGCTCCTTCGGGGAGTACAGCTTGAAGGACTTGGAGGAACAGCCTAGAAGAGAGGTGAGGAAAAATAAACAAAGAAAGAATGAACATTAATGTTGTGTTTAATTTTTATATTATAGGTTCAAAAGTTACATAAAATGTTAGATATTGTGCTTCCAGATAACGGCGAATGAAAATCCTGATGGTGCGACAGCTGATGAAACATGATTAATCTGGCAATAAATGTTGTATTTTTAAATCCACAAAAGTAAGGATTGAGACGGCAAACCTTTCAACACATTGGGCATGTTGGCCCAGCTGAAGATAAAGGCCTACAATATAAACCGAAAAAAAGAGGACATAAATTAAAGAACACAAACAACGGTACCAGAAGTTTCTACACCCTTGGGAATCACGGTGGTACTTCTAAATGACGGGTTTTCACTTTTGACCCTTCCAAAGAATGACTATCATGTGAGGGTGAAGGCACATGCAGCCTGAACTGGCCAGTATGGCCCAGTTTCAGTTGGCTGCACTCATTTACAGGTCATCATCCCCAGCAATACACCAATCTTGTTTCATGAAAACACAAAACACGATGAAGAGGGAGCCTCCTGTAAACAACGCGCTCCTACAGAAACTGCTGCCCTCCCAACTACTCCCTCCAAAAATAACTATAAAATACCACAAACACAAACAGACCAATGCTGACTCTATTCACACCCACGTACAAAACTGATGAATCTATCTCTCACACACACACAGCTCCAACACTTGTTCTACTCTAATTGCCAAGCTCTCCTATAAAGGCCATCCAGGCGTGCCGGCCTCCAGGTCACGACCCCGGCCGTCACCATGGTGAAGCCCCGCCTCATTAATGTCTCTCTGTCTTGTCTCTGCATATTAAACGTATATCTGACACTGCGTATGTTTGAAAGAGATATATAAAGACACAGACAGGCAAAGATAAGCTTTAATTGCATTAATAGGATGTTTTTAAGCAGGGGAAACTGTGATTTGAGAACAAAGTTGTGATGTCAAATATATATTTCTAGTATAAGGTTGGGCTAGACGATATGGAGAAAATCAAATATTACTATATTTTCGACCAAATACCTCGATATCGATATTACGACGATATTGTAGGGTTGACTATTGGTGCTTCAACTAAATATTTACACTATGAGATTTTTGATAAATAATCAGTAATGTGGATATAATGACTTAGTGGGTAAAGGCAAATAATAGAACAGCTAGAACAGTCTGGAAAGTTCAGAAAATTACATCACTTTACTGTAATACAGCCTTTACAACCAGGAAAAGACAACACTTAAGCCATATTACAATATCCAAAACGATATCTAGTCTCATATCACGATATAGATGTAATATCAATATATTGCCCAGCTGTAGTATTAGGTAAGACAAAAGTAAAACAGGCTCTCCTCTGTGAGAAGAGGTTAAAAACTGTATATGGATCCACTATCAAAAGTGCTCTTGCTGTATTTTGGATGATGTCTTTACAGAAACACAAACATGTAGATGTCAACAGACAGGCTGTAGTGAGATGGACAGACAGCCCAGTCCAACACTGAACTTTGGGGCCACACTAATACACATCAGGTTGCCGTTCCTAAATTATGTTCCTACCCATTTAAAACCAATCTTTTCTTAAATAACGACAACGTATCTCTAAGGAGTTACATCTCTATTCTACTAGGTTCCCATTATATGTATAACAGTAACCACATAGCCTGCCATAGCCCTTGTAGACTATAGGTAAATAAATAATAACAAGAGAAGTTTCCAATGAAGAGGATCACAAATCTTCAAGAACAAGATGTGCACCATCTACACAGCAATAAAACGCCATACAACCTCCATCCATTAGAAACCCTGCCTTCACTTTGTGTAAAAACAAGTTGTTTACTGTGTGAGCCAGCACTTGCTATGCTATGGGCTTGGATGCACCACCAGAGGAAAACAAATGGGTTTGATAAATAAATAAATAATCGATGGTTATGTGTCCATTAGTTGTTGAGAGCTCCATTAGCTCCTCTCCTCTCCTGTTAGCGGTTAATGACAGGCAGTCACAATCACATCAGCTGGACTCCACTTCCTCCACTGGGAATCATGTTCCTCTCTCTCCCTTACAGTATTACACCATATATATATATATATATATATATATATATATATATATATATATATATATATATATATACATAAACACACATTATATACATGCACATATCTTCTTGGATTGAAGTGATGGTCAGCCCACCTCTCAAAACAAATCTCAAATGTAGAGTAACATGGATGTCAACATATGATTTCATCTGAACTCCACAGACACAGGAAACAGGCACATCTGGCTGTAGATGTTTTAAATGTTGATGAATGTTTTTCGATACCTTATGATTCTGTAATTATCTCTTTGTCTTTTAATTGATATGTTTGTTTTATGTCTGCAACCGTGTAACTGTGCTTTTACAGAGTTTTTACTCCTGGTTAAATAAAGATTAAATAAAGACACAATAAAACATCCAGCTTTTACAAAAGTCTCCTCTAAATGAGAGTAACCTGTGGTGGTTTTGGACTCCTGCCACCATGATTGTTAGGGGGGACAGACAAGTAGCCTGTCCAAACAGGACAGCTATATTACTCTAAACCTACCTCAGCAAACTTTAGAACAAAACAAACACGAATCACAATGATTTTTCCTATTAAACCGCACTTCTAGTAGCTTTTTCAACATCTGTGTAGCTCATAACTTTAACAGCTGAAGCACATACATTGATGCAAGTGCATGTCATGATATCTGCTAATTTGATATACTTAATTTAATCCCTAAAGGATAAAGATGCAGGGGAAACTGTGATTTGAGAACCAAGTTGTGGTGTCAAATATATATTTCTAGTATAAGGCAGAGCTGGACGACATGGAGAAAATCAGATATCACTACATTTGACGTGGAGTTGTCTGCTTACAAAGGCAATTAGCCTGAGAGGCAGCTAGCACACAATGCTAACTGTTAGCTAGAGAATAATGCTAACTGTTAGCCACAGATGCTAACTGTTAGCTGGCTAGGCTAAAACGTTAAACAGGTGATATCAGGACACTTCGCCACAATAAAGCTAACCAGTATTCGTTTTAAGCAGCCGCACAGCCATGCACACACACACTAAACACAACTAACAACATATATGCAGCCACCAAAACAAACACAGCCCTGCAGGCCTGCACGGTGAAGCTACCGTTAGCAACCAGAGAACAGTTAGTAACCATAGTGTTAGCCGTCATGGTAACGCCTGAGCGTTAAATCCCCCTTTTTCAACGAGAAAACACCGATATAAGACGATAAACTACGACCACATCAGCTCAGTAAACACACATTCAATCACTACCACAGCTCCACATCTCTGTTTTGTGTGTTTGTTATTAAAGCGACCCCCTTTACCTGAGCAGAAGTCCAATCAGATCAGTGGTGTTTACAGATCCGTGCTGATGAGAGCCCGTGTGGACGCTCCGCTCCGCTCTGTGCGTAAAGACGGATAGGCCCGCTGCTGGACGCAATGATACGTCCTCTCTCTCTCTGAACAGGATCAATGAAATCTCCTCAAACCGCGAGAATGGAAACGGCCTAGTTTTGCGGGAGTCGGTCGGTTATGTTTTGTCCCGCATGAGGCCTTGTTAGTGGGCTGAAGCCTGCTGTGGGTTTACATACGGACCCAGATGAGCCCTTTGTTCACGGGAGGACATGAACAATAGCTGTAGGCCCTCCTCCTCCTCTCCCTCCGCAATGCATTTGCTCCTCTCTCCTCTCTGCCCAGCACCGCCAGCCAACCTCTCCCACTCCTCCTCCTCCTCCTCCTCCTCCTCTTCCTCCCCCCACTAATGCACAACTGCACATGAAGGTTGTCTGCTAAGCATTTTCCCCCCTCTCTCTTCCTTCCTCCTCCACTACATCCCCATCTCCTTCCTTGTAACTGACACAGATGAGAATTGGCCTAATGTGTGTGGAAATAAACATCATGCTGACTGCAAAGTGGCTTTCATGTTTTGTCTAATTAGTGCACATCAGCTTTAGCATGCTGCAAAACAACTGAACTGAGAACAGTGACAAGCCAAGCCAAGCTGATCATGAGAAATACTATGAATCAGCCTATCATAATAACATCTTAAGGCTGCACTGTAAACAATTGCTGTTAATTTACAGCAGGATTTCAACAGTATTTAACCTGTTATTGCTAAAAACAGTGCTTTACTGTTAATACAAAAGAAAAACCTGTTAAATACGCTCATAGGCCGTTTTTTAACTGAACTATAATGCATTCTTAAAAAACAGCACTTTGCTGCTGATCAACTGTCTAAAGTATCATCAGTAACAGCTTCATGCAGTATTGATCGTGAGAAATTCTATGAATCAGCCTATCATAATAACATATTAAAGGTCCCATATTGTAAAAAGTGAGATGTTCCTGTCTTTTACATTATAAAGCAGGTTTAAGTACTATATAAACACTGTTAAACTATCAAAACGCTCAATATACCGAGAAAATACGCACAGCCCGTATTCAGAAATTGTGCGTTTGAAACAAGCCGTTTGGATTTCTGTCCATTTGTGATGTCACAAATATACAATATTTAGACCATCACAGGGTTTTAAACGTAAACATTCTAAATGTGTCCCAGTTTATTTCCTGTTGCAGGGTATGTGAACAACACCAGCTGACAGGAAGTAGACATGGACCCAAGCTGTTGCATAGCAACGCAATTCCTTTGCAATTCCCTTGAAATGCACTAAAACGGAGCGTTTCAGACAGAGGGTGAATACAGGTATATTCAGGCCGACAGTATGAGGAAAATAAAGGGTTATTTGAACATTACAGCACATAAACATGTTCTAGTAGAAACACAACATACAAGTATGAACCTGAAAATAAGCACAATATGGGACCTTTAAGGCTGGCTAACACCATCGTCTCTGACCCCCCAACCATGTTTTGAACAGTGAATAATTTTCATTTATTTTATCTATTTAACCTTTAATTAACCAGGTTAGTCCCATTGAGATTAAAAACCTCTTTTCCAAGGGAGACCTGGCCAAGACGGCCGGCAGCAAGAACACAAAGTTGTAGACACAGACACAAACAGAGATAAAATACAATTTACAAACACTAAAATCACTCAAATTTGCATTAAAAGAGAACTATCTAAAGAGAAATGGGGGGACAAAAAGGAACTTTTCTGGGAGTCAGCTGTACAACAAGCGGGCTAAAAACATTGGTATGCCATAGAGTCTGCTTCTAAAGTATTCTCTAGTATTGTGGGAGCAGACCCAGAATCACCTTATATATAAGGATATACCAATGGGAGAGCCTACGTGTTGCCAGTACAGGCCATCCCACCCGAGAGTACAACAATATGAATTGTTACCATCAAATCGGAGATACAGGGTTCCACGATTTAATAAGTTTAGACTGAAGCACTCTTTTGTACACCAGTCTATCCTAAAACTAAATATGGAGCCTAATCCCAGATAAAATTTACGTTGAAGGGCCCTGAATATCGTCTTCTGTGATTGCTGCAAATGGAGCTGCTGTGATGCAAAACAAATTTCAGACCTGTCTGACAATAAAGTATTATCGTATTGTATCATATATGCATTATATATTACTATGGGTCCATGCAGGGTGATGCATGTATAGCAGCTGATGCAGCAGCCTGATCTGTCAAAAGTAGATTAAGATCCAACAAATTAACTTTCATCTACAGGATAACAGACTTGGGGTTGTTTACAATTAATTGTGTCTTTGAGTTTGCACACTGAACTGTCTCCAAGGTAGACCAGTAAATCCATTACCATTGGGAATCTCTCTCTCTCTGCATGCACACATAAACACACACACAAACACACACATAAACACACAGGAAGCACTAAGCCAAAAGGAGAATCCCATAGGCCTCTAAATCTGCTTAAATCGCCTCAAATTATAATCAGATATTCAGATCACAGCCAGCGAGGACTCACCCATATGGCCAACATTGGGATATAAAAAGAACAAGTGGTGGTAGGTCAGTAGTTTTTTCATATATTGATGCAAGTGCATGTCATGATATTTTCTAATTTGATATACTTTAATATATCACTTAAGGATGACTGGGACATTTTTGACAGGTGATCCCGTATCAATATTGAAAAATGCTTTCCTTTCAAACAGGGAAGTGCTCTCCCTCGCCTCAATTATTTAGGGACGCTGCAGCCACCAGCATGAGCGTGGTTCTGATTTATACACTACCCATGTACACCGCGAGTGAAAACACAATGTTTCATTAATGATTTATTCACAAATTAAGCTGCTCTTGGGAGCCGCTCTGTGGACACAGTTAACAGGCTTTCACAGAGGCTGCTGTGCATCTGAACACCGGCGCTGATAGCTAATACAACATAATTTAACATTATTTTGGTTCAAGTTGAATTATTTTTGAGAGGCACAATTTTAAAGGGATAGTTTGTGTGTTTTGAAGTGGGGTTGTATGAGGTACTTATAGTCAGTGTATTACCTACAGTAGATGACGGTCAGCACGTCCTCAGTTTGGAGAAACAGACAGGAGCACCGGCGCTGGAGCAAAGCAATACAGTGCTGTGGACGGGGAGGGCAGAAAAACTTATTCTAACCACCTAAAAGAAAGACTCACCTACAACAAATCAATATCCATTTAAGTGCACGCTATATTTAGAATATATTTCCGACGTCAAACTGAATTGAAAGTGAAATGTACCTTTACTGCTTTGAAGAGAGCATAGATAAGTTTCCCTTTCAGTTCAGTTCCCCATCGGAAAGGAAAGGAAAGGGCTGTCTGACGGCAAGATAACAGATATTGTTTCTTTAAGGTGGCTAAAATTAGTTTTTCTGCGTTCCCCGTCCACAGCAGTACATTGCTTTGCTCCGGTGCCGGGAACTCCTGTCTGTTTCTCCAAACTGGGGGGGTGCCGACCGTCATCTACTGTAGCTAATACACTGACTATGGATAAGTAACTCAAAACACCCCAAACTATCCCTTTAAACTAATGTGACCCATAGATAAAGGGTGTACTGTAACAACTTTTAAAAATTTATTTTATAGATGAGTGCTCAGATTAATTTCAGTTTGCAGGGTGCATTTCAAGGTGTTACAGTAGACACATTATTGTAAGCATTACATATTGGATTTTTTTCCCCCACATACTTTACTGCAAAAGTGCAAATTGCATTTCCAATTGCCTACAATTTGTATATATTCTTTGCTTGAAAAGAAAAAAAGCTGAGACATTTTAATTAAAGCAAATACTTCAGCTGTATTAACGCAATATGATCAATGGAATGACACTGATTTGAATTATCATCCATGTAATTATTTAATCCATCAGTCAAACATCCATTTCCACCCCTATTATGTCACTCCTATATTCGCAATGACTACTCCTCTCTCTACTGTTTAATTATGGGTCTCAAACCATTTTCTCCATCGTCTGTGATATTCTGACATATCTGAGACCTGGTGAAGCCAGGTAGAATGATTTTTACTTGTATGTTTTCTAGGGCATTCAACCTTAACGCAATAATAACGCGTTAATGCAAAATAATTTTCGCGCCACTAGTTTCTTTAATGTATTAACGCAATTGATGTTACGGAGGTTGTAGCAGGCTCAGTTTCAAAGCTAGAAACTACAAACCTAAGAACTTCATCGGTGCATACCATGTCACACTAGCCTGTCGTGAAGGAGGCTAAATAGCGTTTCAAACTTACGCTACATTTTGGCAAGGAAAAACTGGCATGGCCATTTCCAAAGAGGTCCTTTGACCTCTGACCTCAAGAGGTGAATGAAAATGGGTTCTATGTGTACCCACGAGTCTCCCCTTTACAGACATGCCCACTTTATGATAATCACATGCAGTTTGGGGCAAGTCATAGTCAAGTCAGCACACTGACACACTGACAGCTGTTGTTGTCTGTTGGGCTGCAGTTTGCCATGTTATGATTTGAGCATGCTAAATGCAGTACCTGTGAGGGTTTCTGTACAAAAGATTTGTCATTGTTTTGTGTTGTTAATTGATTTCCAATAATAAATATAAACATACATTTGCATAAAGCAGCATATTTGACTATTGACTAATTGGATATTTCCACTCACATATTGATAAGAGTATTAAATACTTGACAAATCTCCATTTAAGGTACTTAAAGGTAATTTTTCTTTTATAACTAAGTCTGATCACTTTCTGCTTTTTCATAGCAGAGGCTGTCGCTTTATTTCTGAAATATTTGCAGATCTTTTCTGTCTGGACATAGAGTCTCAGAACATAACTCCCTGACAAAATGAAGACGCCAACTCAAATGCAGACCTCTTTTTCAGACTCCCGTGTTGGAAGAAATCTTGAGTATGGTGAAGACCAGTGTCTCCCGGAACCAGACATGTAGAGAGGATAAGCTGCTCTGAGGCCCGTCTCTCACCCGACCAGCAACAAAGATGCTCGGGCTGAGTTTATGTATATTGGTTTGACCATGGTAAGCTTGTGACATGAGCACTTCACAGCTCGCGAGGCTCCTGTCAGTCTTTTGGCAGCATCTTTGTGTGTCTAGTACCAGGGGGAGGTGTAGTCAGCAGTAGCTTAGAGTGTCTGCTGTGGGTGACTTATGTGGATTTGCCTATCTTACATTCGCTGGCCCCTGTAGCCATGGCAACATGAGCAGTCAATGCTGTCACAACCGGAGCGAAGCTAAGAACCATCCATGGAAATGGACACACAAGGGTTAATCCTGTGTGTGTGTGTCTCCAAAGCTTGCCCATTGAAATGGTACATGACGGGGTTAATCCTCACTGCATGTTGTGTGTGTGTGTGTGTGTGTGTGTTTGGGGGGGGTGGGGGTGATGGAGAAGAGGTGGGGGTGGGAGGTGTGTCAGGATAAGGCTTGAAGGGCTTACACACACCGTCTCTTTCGCTCTCAGGCATAGGGCAGGTCTTATCTTCAACCAGCACCCCAAGTCTCACATACACACACTCACACAAACACACACAAACACACACACACACTGCTGCCTAACCTTCAATTCACCAGCTAGCCTCATTTCCCAACATGCAGTCACACATTCACACCTAAAGCTATAAATCCATGTACAATAAGTGATTAAAGCTGGAGCGTGCGGTGGCTGAATAAACTCCCTGAAGTGCCCGGTGTGATGTTTTCACTAAGCTTACACTTAAAACCTACAAGTGCAACTTGTTTAATTCACCTTTGTCAAAGTCAAAGTCCAAAAACAAGAAAGTGGAGAAGGGGGCCAAACTCGTACAGCGTTTCTCCCAACACCAACAAACCAAGAGATACGTCAAGAAAAACAATAAGACATTTTCTTCTGCAGCTGTTTTGATTTGTTTGACCTGAGGGTTTTTTTGTTTGTTGCTGAATCAGCTATGAGAAAGACAACAAGGAAAAAGGTCAGAAAGAGAGAGACTTACCTCCCTCAGTTTCAAGCTGTTCTGACATCGCCATTTTGTCACCCACAAATGCACTTTCACAGCTACATACTGATCTAACTCAAAAGACTTGGTCTCTGTTTTCATGCCTCTCCCTCTCTCTGATATCTCCCATGTCCAGACTGTCAGGCTCAGGGGCACAAGGAGGGGGGGGGGGAGGATGGGAGGATGCCTACAGTGTGTATGTGTGTGTGCGAGTGTCAGCGGGTGTGTACATGTGTGCGCTCTCACGCACGTGTCGCCTGTGTATGTGCAAATGTGTGCAGCCTGCCACTTCCACTCACCAGTCAACAGGAAACTAAACGGCGCACACACATCTGCCAGAGTTGTGATAACAACCGTCCCAGTCCTCCTCCCTTCAACACCGCCTTAAACACTGACCTGGGGACAGTCTCGTGTCGGTATGAGTTGAAGACACAGCCCTTGTTAAACTGATCCCAGTTCAAAGAGTTTTTGTTGTTTCCTCAAACAGGAATAAAAACAAACCCACTTCATAGATTACACTACATTTCTCTCCCTGAGCGTAACGCCAAAGCTGTGCGGTTTCATGGCATTTTACCACTTCGTAGTAAGAACGTCGGACACGCTGTAAACACATCAATAGCACAGGTAGTCCCGTTGCTTTATGTGGAAGCTAGTTAAAATGTCTCTGGGGCTCTTTTTTCAGTGGTCACTGTGTGCCAGATTTTATACACTTGGCAGCTCACGCTCCTTTACTCTTTTATTGGATCAGATGGAGTGACAGAGATCTATCGGTCTGATTCAGCTCTGGTAAAAAGATCCAAAGGACAAGCTGCCACTTTTTTTTTGCGAGCTTTAGATCAAACCGTCTGTGAGTCAGAAAACCCAACACTTATCTGCAGTGGAAGGCTACTTTATAGTTTTATTCCACTACATGTCAAAGGCAATATTGTAGGCTACTTTTATACTCAACTGCATTTATCTGACTTCTTTTTCTGATTCAGGTTTTGTATACAAAACATATAATGACTTAAATATGACTAAAACTCGGTGCACTGTTACAGATTAAACACTCAAACAATGTATAAATGAATTGAGATTATCTTCCCTCGGCCAATTTACAACATAAAAATGCTACTTACACATTACACATTTCAATTAATGGTAGTGTTGGGCAATATGACGACATATACTGCAATAACTACATTCATAGTCAAGTCAAAAAAATTGTTTTAACATATTAATTGTTTTATGCTGTAGCAATGTATAATTTCAAAAGGAAACCAAACTGTCAAAGCGAGAGAGCCAAATCCAGTTGAAGCTAGTTAGTGAGATAGCAACAGCTAGCAGATACAGATACATTTGCTCTCACCCCTACCCCCTATGTTTCCTGACTTTGATCAAAGAACGTATATTGATAAGAAGTGAAAGTCAGTTGTTCTTTCTATTGCAACATCAGCGCCCAGCAGCAATACGCTTCTGCCATTTTGAACTGAAAGTAACTACCGGACGCCAGTGAAACATCTGCCTACAAAAGAGCCGTACAAAAGTAAAACTAAATTATTTCTATTCTATTTTCATAATTTTAATGTCTCTACCAACATGTCCCGTGTTTAACAATAAAACTATTATAAATATGCATACTATTATAACTAATTACTTACTTACTTATTTATTAAACTTGTTGGCCCGGCTGCTTCCTAGAGGAGCGTAAAGTGAAGGATGGACATAAATGGAAGTTAGAAAAATCCAGCACACAGATTTTGAGAGAAATCTCAAACTTTTTCATGTCAAGGATCCAAAATTGATGTCCAATAGACCACAGACCATGGATGTATAAGAGGTTGTTCCCATTGTGTCCTGTGCTTGTCCGGCGTGTAAGTAAATAGCCTACACCTACATTAAATTATGTTTATGTCATGCTGCTAGCACTACTAGCTACTGGCCGATAGCCGGTTGTTTGGGAACAGAGACGTTAATACATCCACCACGGTACAGGCTTACAGCATACAGATAATAAAAGTGATGAATTACAGCCAATATATCCATTATTACAGCCACACACAGCTACCTGTAGCAGGAAGATGGCAGAACCGGATATGTTATATGAACCCGTGGGTCTGATGCATGATCTTATTATGCCAAAGAAAATAACTCTGAATTTGGTTATTAGTTAATTTTACAACTTTAAGGGCATAATGATTTAAATAAGGGCTATTTAAGTGTTCATGCTAGGAGACTGATTTACCTAAAAATGTATCCTCTGATTTACAGACGTCTCTTTATACATTAATGGCTATGGAATCAAAATTAGCCTGAAATTAAATGTACTCTGGACTGATATCGCCACAATCATTGAACATTCATTAATTATTACGTTTTTAACATTAGAAATTCATTTTTCGCTGATATGTACAGTTTCTTTAGCAACTTAAACAAAGTTCATGATATCTTTTTTGGGGTCACCACTTTTTAAATGAACCTAAAAAATTAAAGAAATCTCCCCAACCTGCCATATACAAACGCAATTTGCTGTGTTTCTGTTTCTGTTCATGAAACATTTCCATTTGGTGGAAATTATGGGAGCCCCATACCTGGCTTGTACATAAGGAGAATCAGCTGGTCAAACAGCACCTGATGTCTACAGGTAACTTCAGTCTGAAAAAGCTTTGATTATCATAGCAAAGATCATTCTCCCTGCTTGTTTTGTTTTGTCATTACTGTTCAAAACAGCCATTATAATTGAAAGTTATTCCTACATACTCATAGTCCGAGATAACTGCTTTATGGCAATATTGATTTTTACATGATTTTTGCATTAATGTTAAGAAGTACCTTCATGTTTTTAATTCTCTGGATTCGCTAAACACAGACATTTCAATCTGGTTATTTTATCCATAAACGTTTCTCAATTTATTTTGCAGAAACTTTACTGTGTACATATAAAGTACCACGATAGAGGATTTTCTCCTTATCGCCTACCCCTGGTTAAAATAAAAATTAGAGCTGTCAGGCAAATCCCTTTTAACGCCACTAATTTCTTTAACACATTAACACAACTTGCGTTTTTTTGGTTGTATCAGGCTCAGTTTTAAAGCTAGACTGAAGATACTGGCATCATATGAAACTAGAAAGGGTGTTGGCTAAATAACGCTCCAAACTTATGCTAAATTTAAACAAGGAAAAACTGGCATGGCCATTTTCAAAGGGGTCCCTTGACCTCTGACCTTTGACTTCCAGATATGTGAATGTAAATGGGTTCTATGGGTACCCACAAGTCCCCCCTTTACAGACATCCCCACTTTATGATAATCACATGCAGTTTGGGTCAAGTCATAGTCAAGTCAGCACACTGACACACTGACAGCTGTTGTTGCCTGTTGGGCTGCAGTTTGCCATGTTATGATTTGAGCATATTTGTTATGCTAAATGCAGTACCTGTGAGGGTTTCTAGACAATATTTGTCATTGTTTTGTGTTGTTAATTGATTTCCAATAATAAATATATACATACATCTGCATAAAGCAAGCATATTTGCCCATTCCCATGTTGATAAGAGTATTGAATACTTGAGAAATCTGCCTTTTCCTTTTGAACAGATACATAAGGTGTGATTAACTATGGACAATCATGCAATTAAATATTTGAATTGATTAACAGCCCTAATATACAATATATATAACAAAACACTCATGGGGGCAATTTCTTTTTTGCATAATGACTACTTATACTTTTTATACTTAATTGAAGAACTTGTACTTCTAATGTAATTTGACATTGTTGTATTAACTTGAGTAAAACAGAGTACTTCTTTCAGCAATTGTTATTGATGCAGCTCTTTTGCAAGAGCAAATAAAAGCACAACAACTTCACATAAAAGAACAATAATCAAAGCTGTTATGCAAATGAGCTTCATAAGTGAAACTGTATGCAAATGATGCTGTTATGCTGCACAAAGTGATCAGTCTCTGTTTGATTTGCAGTCAGGACTCCATGCATCATTACAGTGGGGGGGGGAGAAATTAGAAGTGACCTACAATCAGAGGCTGTCCTTTGACGGCAGCTCCCTCTTGTGGCTGCTGTGATCCAGTGTGTTTGTTTTCATGCTGTCCTACAGTATTCTCGCTGGCTGGGTGAATTCCCTCCTCAGTATTTCCTCTGGCAGGAGAACACAGACACACTGCAACAAGGGAACTTCAGCAGTGAGCGCGTCACATGTCAGTACAGGCCAATAGGTGGAGGGATTAAAGCAGGGAAAAAGGCTCTAATGTGAGCCAGTTTGTCATTAAGATATATCATCTGTGTTTCATCAGAAATGTTTCACAAAAAGAGCATACTATAGCAACTTAATGATGTGCATTATCAGCCATCATCCTCAGTTTTCTCCCCTCACACTGGCATTTCGCAGGTGGCTTAGCCTTTAAGAGTGTGTGTGTGTGTGTGTGTGAGTGTCAGATGTGTGTGTGGCGGCGGCGGCTGGTGTCAGCTGACAGCTGTGTGAAGGGAGATGACAGTGCCCTGATGCTGCGTTCTCTGTTCTCTGGGAGCCATTTTGTCTGTCTCTGATCTCAGAGTCAGGTCTGCCCCCCCCCACACCACCCCCCCTCAGCCAATCACGTCACTGCTCAGCCTTGCAGAAAACATAGAAACAGTCTGATCTCTCTCTCTCTCTCTGTCTCACCCTGTCTCCCTCCCACCCACTCTTCCTCCTGCGCTCCTACGGTGCTCATCTCCCACTTGCCTCTCTTTTCTTGGCTCTTCTGCTCTTTGCCTCCCCCCCCTCTCCTCCTCCACCTCCTCCTCCTCCTCCACGTCACCTCTCGTCTCTCCTTTTTCTTTTTCTTGCCACCCTCCCTCCTCTTCCTCCTCCTCTACCTCTCTCTTAATCCACATTTCTCCTCAGTATCTGCTCACTCCCTCTCTCTCTCTCTCTCTCTCTCTCTCTCTCTCTTCCCCTCCGTCACACCCTCCTCCTCCTCCTCCTCCTCCTCCTCTTCAGGCTCTCTTGTTGTGCAACCCGTTTCCAAACAGCTCAGCCTTTGTGCGTTTTTGTCTGTTGCCATTTCAGCCGGGCTGCAGTCTTTACTCATTTTCCTCCAATCAGGGACACCATGTGACTCTCTGCATGAGAGGGCACAGTCCCTTCCCCCTTCTCTCCTCCCTCTCTCTCTCTCCTCCCTCCTTACCCCCCTCTCCCCTCCCTTCATCTAGCCAGCCAGCCAGCCAGCCAGCCAGCCAACATACGTTAGCAATCATGGGAGTCAAAGAGAAGGAGGGAGCAAGGGGAGGGGTGGGGGGGGGGCATGGGAAGGAAGGATGAAGGTATATACACGCTGTATAGTGAGATAGTGTGATAGGATAGACTCCGATAGAGGTAAAGGAGCAGGGGGTGAGGGGAGGGGGTGTAATGTAAGGTCTGGGTGGGTCAACGCAGAGTCTGATTGACCACAAAGCACAAAACATCTGTACTGTAGCTGCAGAGAGCATGTAACTTCTTCTCCGGGATGTAGCGCAGCTCGGAGCACATCCCCACACACACACTGCTCCACTGTTTATGTCATCCACATGTTGGGGCACATGCTGCATGCACGTACGTCCACACACACACTCTGAGCCCACACAAGAAGGGGAGGATCCTTCAGTGTCGAACACGGCTCTGGAATGTAAACAAGAGAGAACGAGAGGGGGAACGACTACACAGAGACTTTGTAGTTTTATATTCTATTCTGTTTTCTATCATCATCTAGCATCTCTCGACCTTCTCTGAGTGGTCATAAAGAAAGTGGGGAGGCATAAGTGTGCAAATCCACTGTATAAGGGTCAAGACTTGGGTTCATTTAAAGTGTGAATGGAGGGATTGTTCCATATTTGGAGGCAGTGTTTACATTGGTTTTTAGTTACGTCATGTAGGTGAAGCTTTACTCACCAAACAGATTGTTTCAGGCCTCCAGGTTTGTATGATAGAATATAAATGAATACTTGTTGCAAAAGTATAAACATGACTTGTGTTGCCTTTTTTAAAGTTACAGACTTGTTAAGACTCATTTCCAAATAAGATGGGGAAAGCAGCTGTGCTCTCCTTGAAAGAGTTGAAAAGAAATCTTGAGGAAAATAAAGGGGAGAATCCTTAAAGCAGACAAGACTGAGGCGAAAAGAAAGGGGGAACACCAGAGAGAGAACAATATAAGAGAGCAAAAGTGGAGCGCACAAGAGTGCGGTCATAACGTCTTTTTGGAAATTTCCATGACCACGTTGATTAAGTATGCAATCTGACCGCAAGATAGCTAAGGCCTGGTTCTAAACAAACGCTCCCGCCTCTGCTGTGCTGGCTTGTTTAACGGCTGAGGTGGCAGCGTTTGCCTTCATAGCACGGGGCGCTGCGCAGAGATTGAAAACGCACGCGCTCACAGACACACACGAAAACTCTCAACGTGTACGTGCAGTCACATTTAACACGGGTGCGCCAAGTTTCCCTGCGCCACATTGTGTGTTCAAGACAAATTGTCATCTCGAGAGTTTGTCCTTGCTGATACCTAATCCGTCTGGTTTGATCACAGAGCCAATATTTCTCTTTTTGTCTACATTTCTACTCCAATCGTGTGCCATTCCATCATCCACTCATCCATCCTTCTTCATGCAACCGTAGAGGCCAGGATGGAGTTGGCATTGTCTCTTAATTTGCTTTCCTAAACTTTCCGCCTTTGAAATAATCTGTCAGCAAAAGAGTTTCCAAACCGCAAAAAACATGGGACCAGTTAGTGTTTCCATCTTTCTAATGATTAAAGTCGAAACTGGCAACAGCTAAGGAATCTGATACTGGATGCGTGGTTGGCTAAATTTCTGTATCCACATCCCGGCTGTTTGAGGGTTGACCACAGCGGCCACTGTGGCCTGGTAGGCAGCAGAGAGGAGGCCACGTCAGGGTGATACAGCACACCACACACACACACACACACAACTCTATACTTCCTCCTCCTCTCCTGCTGCTGCTGTATATCGTGAGCTTCTGAGTACATCTATCATTATTATGAATACATTTTCAGCTATAGGATTATATTTCATGTCCTACACGTCCTATCAGGAGTGCAACATAAATTGCTGCAATGCTTAATATATTGCCTGAGGCTCAGCGGCGCAGGGTTTATTTCTAGACCTTGATTCCTCTTTTTTCCTTTCCTCCTCTGTCTGATTAAAGCTAATAAAATGAGAAGAATTATCTGTTTGCTGTCAGGCGCTCGACACCCAAACGCAACAGTTCGGGGACCGCAGGGAGTTCCTCGGCCTTCGCAGGCAGCAAACAAGTCGCGCACCTCTCAATACGGTGGTCTAATATGACGGATATTACTCCCCGCAGGTCGCTCTCTGTGGCTCGGCTCCCAGAAGCCCCGGGGCTGTTACTCAACTTTAACCAATTTTATTAAAAAATAGTGACAAGCAAACCTCTGACTGCAGAGTTGTTTTGTTCATCATGTTGCCGATTTTGCTTTTAAGTTCAAATGAAACCGTTGGTCGTCTGTCTGATTCCCAGCAGCAGGTCAAGAGAGGACAGAGGAGAAGCAGATGTGATTGAAAGCAGCAGCAATAAACAAATGGTGATGCTAGTGATCGTAACATGTGAGACAGTACTTCTACCTCTCAAGGATGCACTTGCCGACCTTCCATGAACTCAGGAAGAAAGGACTTCTGGGTAAAAGAGGATGGAAAATAACAAGGCCATTATACAACAATGAGAGTAGGAGTTTAATCTTTAGGGATGCTAAAACTGACTTCACAGCCAAACAGACGTGGTGATGCTGCATTTTTTATGTCGATGAGAAAAACTGCTGTTAAATCTGAATGAGGAGTATCTGACAGTATCGCCCTCTTAACGCGTCCTAAATGATATACTCCTCTGCGTGAAATATTCATTAATAGCTCATGTGGGAAGAGGGGCAGAATCAATCATGCAAGCCTTTGATCTGAGCTCGTGACCTTTGCCCTTTAAATGTCACACTTTGATCCTTCTTTTTTCTCTCTCTTCTGGTATCTCCGCACGAGGGGCCAGTCAGTTTTTCACACTGCGGAGAAGTGAGTGCAACATCTGTGCCGACTTTAAAAAGAGCTCTGTTGTCCAACAGTCAGAAATCAGCAGCAAGAAGAAGCAACAAGAACAAAAACAAACTGGCCGAGGAAGAGAAGAAGAAGAAGAAGTAGCATTAGTGGTGCCATAGCAACAACTTCATGCCCAGATGTTTGCACCGCCAAAAAATATCTTTTTTCTCCAAACTAATCAACAAACAGTAAAAAAGCACTCTGTTGTCAGACGGAAGAAACAGACTACATGTTGATCCATCTATTCTAGTATTTTCTTTGCTCTCCATCCTCTCAGCTTCACAGAGGGCGACCTCCCATGAGCCTTTGCACACAGAACCCCAGGGCCCCGGGGCACCTCTCTCCCTGCCCATCTCTGCCCCAGTCACGCCACGGCAGCGGCTGCACTCACCAACCCAAATACAACAACAAACAACAACGACCAGAAAAAGTCAGCGGCTGGCAACAGCAGCAGCAGCACCAGCAGCGGGGCTGTCGTTAACGGCAACCATCACCACGGCAGCTACTTACCGGGACACGCGCAGCCGCCCACGGACATCTTCTCACATGTCTGGTATGAATCCGATCAGAATGATGGTGGTGGTTCCGTTATCCCCGCTCTCTTCCTCTCTCTTCTCCTCCTCTCTCTCACCAGTCACTGCTGCCGCCACTGAGGCTGCTCACATGAGCGTCTGTTATCCCCACTGTTCACACACACACATACACACACACACGCACACACACACACGCACGCACATACACACACATACACCACCAGGGAGCAAAGAGAGGGAGGGAGAGAGGGAGGGAGGGAGGGAGGAGAGAGTGACGACGAGGGAGGAAAAGAGAGAAAGAGGGGAAGAAGAGGTTAAAAAAAGAGCACAAAGGATCGGATTCTCTCAGTTGTAGCTGTGAATCACACCGTGTATGTATGTGTGTGTGTGTGTGTGTGTGTGTGTGTTATAGAGTGAGAAGGATTCTGTTCCTGCCTCTGCTCTGCCCTCACCCTCATCAGCCCTGCAAATTACAGCTCAGGTGGGAGGAGAGAGGGAGAAAGAGAGGAAGAGAAAGGGAGGGAACAAGAGGCTGAGTGCTCGAGAGTGTGTGTGTGTGTGTGTGTGTGTGTGTGTGTGTGTGTGTGTGTTGTAGAGCGAGAGAGGTAGCGCAAGAGAGAAAGAGAGAGAGTGGACTGTCAAAGTGACCTGAGAGGCAGATTTGAGAGAATAACAACCATGTGATGTGGGTCCTTTTTTTTCTCCTTTAAATATGTAGAGGCTGTTTTTCACCGCTGCTGCTGCTACAATGACACACACACATACAACACACACACACACAGTCACAAACACACACGCGCACACACACATACACACACACACACATGATCGTACACGTACAGAAGTGCACACATGAAGGTTTAAATGATCTTCAGGAAATCTGGCTGTGCATTTGTGTGTGTGTGTGTGTGTGTGTGTGTGTGTGTGTGTGTGTGTGTGTGTGTGTGTGTGTGTGTGTGCTGCAGCCGTCTGAGTGGCTTGTTACCATCCAGCGAAGGTCTAGGCTACATGGCAGGGAGGGCAGGGAAAAGGGGGAGGAAAAGGGAGGAGGAGAGAGGAGGGGGCGACTGACGTGCCTCGGCTCTCTCGCTGTCGTCTCCCTTTCTCACCCATTCACTCTCTCGCTCCGTTAGTCTTTCTGTCTGCAGTATGCCACACAGTGTTGCTCTCTCGCCTCACTCATCTTCCTGTCTACTGGGCCATTTATCTCTTCTGCCCCCCCTCTCCTCCCTCCTCGCCGTCTCTCTCTTTCCTTATTACTCTTTCTTCCGTTCCACCTTTCCCTCCCACTGTCTTCATCGCACTCTAATCTGTCTTCTATCACTATGTCATGTGTCTTTCTCTGTTAGACGCACAAGTTTGTGTGTGAGAAAGAGAGAGTCACCAGCTGACTGAAGTGCTCCTTCATTGCCATCAACATGGACACTGTAGTAGTTCATTTTGACTATAAATACTCACTATAACCTACCAAATGTGTATTAATCCACCGCTGAAAAATAGTCCCCAATAAATGCACTATTTACACCTTTTTGAGTAACATTTGCTGAAAGCTGCAGTACCCAGCTGTTTAAATAGCTTTTTTTAAGGCTGTCAAAGTTATTGCAATAATAATGTGTTAACGCACATTTGTTTTAACGCCACTAATTTCTTTAATGCATTAACGCAACTTGCGATTTTTCGGTTGTAGCGGGCTCAGTTTTAAAGCTAGAGTGAAGATACTGGCATGAAACTAGAAAACATAAGGAATCAATTTGTACCATGTCATACCAACTTGTTGGGAAGGAGCTTAAATAACGCTCCAAACTTGCGCTAAATGTTGGCGAGGAAAAAACTGGCATGGACATTTTCTAAGGGGTCCCTTGACCTCTGACCTCTAGATATGTGAATGTAAATCGGTTCTATGGGTACCTACGAGTCTCCCCTTTACAGACATGCCCACTTTATGATAATCACATGCAGTTTGGGGCAAGTCATAGTCAAGTCAGCACACTGACACACTGACAGCTGTTGTTGACGGTTCCAATAATAAATACATACATACATTTGCATAAAGCAAGCACATTTGCCCACTCCCATGTTGATAAGAGTATTAAATACTTGACAAATCTCCCTTTAAGTTACATTTTGAACAGATAAAAGGCGATTAATCACGATTAACTATGGACAATCATGCGATTAATAGCAGTTAAATATTTTAATCGATTGACAGCCCTAGTTTTTTTTAAAACTTTACATTTTCATTAGAAATTGGCTTGGAGCTGAGAGCCACAGACAGGAAGTCAGAAATTATTGAGAGACGAGCTGACGCATCGTTTGTTTTGGTCTTCTCGTGGGATTTGTTGACAATAAGAAAATATTGAATATTTACAGCTTTATCCTTTAAACTAGAGGGTCCCAACCTGGGGGACGGGAGCCCTGAAAGGGGTCGAAAGAAAAAACTGAGGAGTCATGAGATGATAGAAGGAATAGTTCATCATTTTGGGAAATACTAGATATGTTTGGTTAAATAGATGTGTTGGATTTTGTTACCTTTGGTGAGAGCCAGGCTAGAGGTTTCCTTCTGTTTCCAGTCTTTATGCTAAACTAAGTTAACCAGCTGCTGGTTGAAGCTTCATATTTAACGTACAGACATGAGAGTGGCATTGTACTTCTCATCTTACGCTGAAAACACACCAGAGCAGCGGCCAAGTACAGCCTGTGACGAGCTGCCATGCAATGTCTATGGAAAGCTGCAGCGGCCGTTTTGATCCTGCAGTGAAGTGCGGCCAGAGAGTACCCACAGCTAATCAGTTAACAGAGTCCCGTGATTCCTGTGACATGTTGACTTATGTTACAAAGAATTTCTTCCCACCTGAAGCACATGAACATGCCTCCCGGCTGCAGAAACATTTAATTATTGCGGCGAGCCCCTGCCTGGTGTGTTTTCGGCTTAAATTTTTTTTTCTTTTTCAGACTTTTCTGTCATCATCGATCTGCTATTTCCTTGTGAAATACTGCAGAGTTTCAACCCTTCAGCCTTCTAAAAAGGTTTCAAATAAAATCTGAAATGGGAAAATCATTCTTAACCTATACTGTATGACAACCGGTCACAAGTAGACATTGGTTCATTTTAAGGTCAAAAAGGTCGTTGACCTCTGCTTCAAACAACACATACAGAATACTCTATATACAAACACTGCTCATTCAGGGATTTTCAAATATTCAAACCATTTCAAAGGTCATGACCCCAACTGAGCCCACAGCACACATACTCACACCTCAAGAGACTGCATGCATATACATTACAGCACACACACATGCACAAAGCTCAGACAGAGAGCTAAATGTAGGATTATATAAATATACTGTTGACATTCTGCGCTGTTTCCCTCCAAAATGACATCACAGACTTTTGTTAAATCAGGTTCTTTCTTTACGTGCAAGTCTACATAGATCGCCTCCTCCACATATTTCTACTTCCCTTTTTTAAGACACTTGCTCTTTGTCTCCCTCCCTCTCTCTCTTCCTCACCCTCTGTCTCATTAGGCAGTATCTCATTTTGAGGAGGAGAGTGTTAAGCCAATCAGAGAGGGGAAGAAAGAGCAGAGGAAGGAGGGAGACGGAGAGAGGAGAGAGACGGAGAGGTTGCAGGAGGAAGAGGGCAGAGAGGAAGAGAGAGAGAGACAGACGGAGGAAAAGAGAGGGCGATGAATGGATGGATGGATGGATGGATGGATGGATGGATGGATGGATGGATGGATGGATGGATGGATGGATGGATGGATGGATGGATGGATGGATGGATGGATGGATGGATGGAGGGAGAAAGAGAGAATAAATAGCTCTGGCGCACTCGTCCCCCATTACCCCGGGAGGGCACTGTCGCCATGGCAATGTGGCAGAAAAAGGATAGCACAAGCATGATGAGCTTTTACACACACACACACACACACACACACGTTTACAAATGAAAACTGTGATTCACACATACATCTGTCCACATTAACAGTTTCATACAGACAGTTTTGACAAGTTCATACTTTCAAGCGGATGTGTGCACAAAGCACACCGTCTTACACCTTACCATACTTATATAGACACACACACACACACACACGTCAACAGTTTGCCCGTTAACAGAAAGTCAAAGCCGACATAACAAAGATTAATAACGGAGACAAAGAAATCTGTGGAGGCCAAAGTAATGAAAGACAGTATCAACAAACAAGAAGGTGAAGAAAAGGCATCAGAGAAGAAAATGACAAAATAGGAAAAACAGGAACGTGAATTTCTGGAGCGAATCAAAGTTTCCTGCTGTGACTTACATTCTCCCTAAAATGTTTCCTTAGTTCTTTCTGTTTACTTTCCTTGATTCATGTATGCATTTATCATCTTGATTAAACCAGAATTGACCGACATTTTTGACCTGATGGTGGAGCCACATGACATGTCTGGGGGTCAGTTAAGGTCAGTTAACCTCATGGTGGCACTAGAAGAAAAGTCAATGCATCACCAAAGTCGGTGAGATACATCATCCAGGGACCATGAATGTCCGTAACAGTGGGCAGCCTCCGGTTCTGAAAAGTGAAGCCAATGCTGAAGTGCCTTAAACTTGCATTCTCTCTAATAGCCAGCAGGGGGCGACTCCTCTGGTTGCAAAAAGAAGTCTGATTGTATAGAAGTCTATGAGAAAATGAGCCTACTTCTTACTTGATTTATTACCTCAGTAAACATTGTAAACATGAGTTTATGGTCTCAATCACTAGTTTCAAGTCTTCTTCAATACAGCATGATGTTCATTTAGTAAATTATGGTCCCATTTAGAGTCAAATAGTCCATAAAGCAGGGTATGTTTTAGGGCATGGCTACATTGTGATTGACAGGTCGCTACCACGGCGTTTTAAGGTCTGGGAGTTGTCCGCGTTTTCGTCTTACCACTTTAACCCTTTCACAGTGTGTTTTCAGATCAGGAAATTTATTAGAATCTTTTTGGTTGCCAGAAAAGGTCTTATTCAGCGATCGGTTGTTCTTAGCTCCACCCTCTTGTGTCACTTCTGGTTGCAAAAAAGTGAACATGGTGACGGCCAACTACTAAGATGGCGACGGCCAAAATGCAAAACTCGAGGCTTTAAAACTTTAGTCCACAAACCAATGGGTGACGTCACAACGACTATGTCCACTTCTTATAGTCTATGGGCCAACCACAAACCGGCATACATGTATGTATGTAGCCATCTATAGGGCCACGCTGCTGGCATGACTAAAACAATGATTAGTCTAAGTGTGTTTCAGATTTTGATTTGGACAGATTTATCCTATCTAGTCTATCTGAGGTAAATAGCGGCCCCTGCTAGACCCCAATTATGTCTCTGTGACCTGTGACAACAATGTGCTTTGGCTCCTGGCAGGTCCAACCATATCAGTTTGTCCACAGCTGCAGAGACAAAGTTCACTTCCCAGGTCATTAATGTTGAGGGATTTGTACTTTTTCAACAAACTAACCATGCCTCCTACAAAACAACAGCCTTGTTTCAATAATGAAACTTCAATAATATAAGATCCAGGGACTAGTGGAAAAACACCACTAAAAAATCGCCCCACAGAGTAAAACAAATCACCTAAAGTCAGTAGACTGAAGTTAAAAATGGCTTTAGCGTTGCTCTCGTGCCTTTGTTGCAGCACACTTATCTTGAAAAGTTGTTTGGACGGCGAATGTGGCGGTTAATTAGCTTGAGAAATCTTGTGTGCATCCAGCCTGAGGGCAAAGCAGAGAATGAAAGAGGCTGTTCGGAGACAGCCAGCCCTCTGTAAACTCTTATGTAAGGCAGAATCTGCATCCTGTTTCTCTCAGCTACATTATTGATGCAGGGCTTCTGTTACCACGCCGAGCGTGTTCGTGAACGTACGCGCCCGTGAACGTGTACACCTGTAACCTCTTGTCGAGTAGCCTCTCACCTCTGCTGTTCTGTGGAAAGAGTGGCCTCCTCCAGCTGATGTCACTCTCTCTCCTCCTTGTTTCCACCTCTCTGCGTGCTCTCTTGTTCTTCCTTCACCTCCTTTCTTTTCCCCCCCTTGTATTAATGTAAGTCCCCTTCCTCCTCCTCCTCCTCCTCCTCTTCTCCTTTCTCTCTCAGGCCTTCATTTCTCACTAACAGATGTCCTCGGCACCACGTGGGAGGACATTCCTCTTCTCGAAGACTTACTTCAAGTAAAGAAAAATCAAACGGGCACGGCAGCAACACAACTCGGCAGTCTCAAAGTAACGCCTGCGTGTCCTGCGTCACCCCGTAGAGAGGGTGTCAAGTTAAAGATCAGAGTGCTCTCGCCTTTTTATAAACACGCTGCCCCCGGCGTTACACAATATCTGAAAGGTCACAGAAGTGCACACACACACATGCAAAACACTGCATGACTGAGCTGCCGAGACATAGAAAAATGCTCTCACACACACACACACAACAGCAGCAAGTGTGAGGCGGAGAGAGGAAAGCATATACCTGACTCCTTAGACCTCATGGGCTCTTTAAAAATTCAAACATGCCAAAAGAGCACCGTGGGAGTCCTGCTGCAGGTCAAGAGTGAGGAAGGGATGAGAGGCAGAGGGGAGGGGGGGGAGAGATAGAGATAGAGAGAGAGAGATGTTTTTTATTTACTTATACCCCCCGAGAATGAGAGTAAAGTCTGGCACTCTGTAGAGCTTAAGGGAATTAGGGAAAATGTCTGTTTATGAGCGAGTGAGTGCGTTTTCACATTTCCAACCAAAAACAGTGGCTCGAGTGGAAAAAAAAAAGGGACAGTGGATGGATAGAGTGGGTTAAATATGTGTGTCTGAGTGTGTGTGTGTGTGTGGGGCCATGTACTGACATGGTGGCTGGGCGCTGGAAGCTGCAGTAAGGTGACCCACTTACACAGAACTCCCCCCCCCCCTACTGAACACACACACACACACACACTACACATGCCTCTGCACGCTCCCGAACACACTCGCACCTCACCCGCTGGAGACTGGAGGATGCTTTGGCCCCATTTCAGACAGTAATGTGTTTCAAGAGTTGTGGGCGATGAGGCGGGAGGTGGTGTGTGTGTGTGTGTGTGTGTGTGCGTGTGTGTGTGTGTGCGTGTGTGTGTTAGCGCGGCGGGGGTGAAGAGAGATGTAGCAGGAGTACAGAAGATGTGGGATTAAGGGATAAAGCAAAGGAAACACAAAAATAGAGGTCACGGAGCAGATTGTAGGTAAGACGTATATGGGAAGTACACTCCAGGTGGCCCTGTGCATCAAAATAAATGAACAGGGAATATGCTGTACCTTGTTAAAGTGCGCGTCTGTGAGCATATTTCCCCTCCCAACTAATCTAGTACAGCCATTGACTCCGTGTACCGCCATGACATTCAGCAGAAAGGTCAACTCCTCGCTGGTATGCACGAGATAACGGGCCAGACACATCCGTAGTCCTCCACAGACAAACAGTGAGATGATACAAGATAGCGCAACACAAATGAAGAGGCGATGAACCCGAGTTCATTACGCATTCATTTCATTCAGGTATGAATATCTGATTGGCATCCATTGCGGCTCGGAGCAATCAGCTCACTGGGAATTAACTCATTCACAACTTCAGAGTGGCTGATAGAGAAGCAGAACGTGTGAGCAGATGTTAATAGGAGATGTATAATGCCACCATCTAGTGGAGAAAATTAATCACAACAGATTTATCTACATTATTCGCCAGACAGGATATCACCACCTACCAACAGGAAGCTACAGTACAGGGGGGTTTCAACTCAAAATATATTAAAGTCTGTCAGTCAGTATCTCTAAATTGCTATAGAAGTGTAGTATTTTAAATATCGTCCAGCAGTGAAGCACTCTTCTGAGTATACTGTGACAACAGTGTGACAGCTAGTACTTATTTATTTTTTAAGAAAAGAAATGAAAACAAGCATGACAGGTCCACTAAACACCATTATCTTCTGCTCTGGTGATCTGACATGTGCACAAGAACTGTCAACTAAAGCTATAACTTTCTTTCTCCTGGTTGGTTTCCTGACAGGCCTTTACAGTAAGTACTCTAACGTGACAGCTCTCTTTAAACATGCTGCTCCCAAGCCATTAGAAGAAAACATCCACATACAACGCTGCCCACTCACTCTACACTGCTATACCCTCACACTATACACTAGGTGATGCTCCGAGGTTGTTTGTAATTAAGGGTACTACAGTATATGTAACAGTTTACATGTATTAAAGGGACAGTGTGAAGGATTTGGAGGCATCTAGCGGTGTGGTTGCAGATTGCAACCAACTGAGTACCTCTCCGCTCACTCCTCCCTTTCCAAGAAAGAACTACGGTGGCCTTCAGGTGATATAAAAACACGAAAGGCTCTCTCTAGAGCCAGTGTTTGTTTTGTCTGTTCCGGGCTACTGTAGAAACATGGCGGTGCAACATGGCGGACTCCGTGAAGAGGACCCACTCCCTATGTAGATATAAACAGCTCATTCTAAGCTAATGAAAACACAATGATTCTTAGTTTCAGGTGGTTATACACTAAAGAAAACATTGTTATTAATATTATATTCCATTTCTGCTAATAGATCCCCCGAAATGTTACACACTTCTCCTTTATTAAAAATGAGACCTTCCCAGACCTTCTTGGTTGCCTATAACAGCCTGTTGTATGCGCGCTCCCAAGTGCCTTGACACATAACTAAGGACTTTCTGAAAGTTCCACATAGTACCTTTAAGTACAGAAAATGACAAGTGTGAAAGGAAAAAATGAAATTTCAACCAAAAATGGCTACATCATTTGAGTGTCCCTTCTCCCCGGGTGAGAAGAAGTAATGTAGGGTCCAAATTTTTTTAAGCTTGACCCATGTCAGGTACTAAGAGTCAGGATCCCTCAATGGACTTATTCGCTTTCTTGCTGCAGAGTTAGATGAGAAGATTGATATCACTCTATGATGCCGGAGTCAGCAGCTGGTTAGTTTAGCTTAGCATAAAGACTAGAAACAGGCGGTAGCAGCTAGTCTGGCTCGTTCTGACTGAACAAAGCTCAAGTAAGATTGAACGTGTTATTTAGTGAGTTTCAGATGTGCTCGTAGCAGATTTTGTAACACTTGGACAGAGCCAGGCTCGCTGTTTTTGTAGAGGGACCAGAGGGAAAAAAAACCATCAAACGTAGGAGGATTTAAAATGGGATTTTTTGTTTTATATATATTTAATTTCACACAACCAGACATTTCAACAGCCACTGCTCAGCATCACCTAGTTAAGGTGTGGATGGAGGTGTGATGTGAGGTGACAAACACAATGTCATTGGGTCAAGCTGGACTGGTTTGACCGGATTCATTAAAAGACAAACACTCCAGCTTCTGTTCACATGATTAACTGTGTAGTGGAACAACTTCAGCATCACTGCACAATTGGAAATGGGGTAGTGTGATGGTAACTACAGGAGGAGAAGAGAGGAAAACACTTGTCTGCTGTGCTGAATATGTAAATGCAATCAACCATCCAAAAGACCATCATGTGATCTGTCAGTGGAGCATGAGGTCTGCTGCTGCTGCTGCTGCGGGTCTGCATCAATGCAATCCACAGGTGAAAATACTGCTTCAGACAGCTGTGTTTTATTATTCAGACATTTTGAATAATTATTCATTATATCAGGTAGCGCACAGCGTGGAGCGCAGGATAAAGTGGAAACAACCACAACAAAAAAGGGATTTATTATGAAGCAGCGCTGGTTCTGATTCATTTGACTGCAAAGTCGTGCAGGGCCTCAGCGAGACATTAAGTCATGTGAACACAAGCACATTCAAATGTATTCAATCATAATGATCTAGTGAGCTGTACAAATGCTTTCTGAGGGCTGAACACGTTTTAGTTAAAGGTTGATAACATTGATAACATGCAGCCACTAGATGTTCATTCTCCCTCCCCCCGTTCCATTGCATTTACTTCACAACAAGTGGTTGCCAGGAACTTATCATCAATCTCAGCCATTTATCCATTTTTTCCACACTAATTGTTGACACAGAGATACCACGCGATACCAACGTTGTTTACACCTTTAAACGGGACCTTTGTAGGTTCAAGTGAAACAGGGTAGAAACACTGTTGTTAGGCCCTGACAGCAAACCACGTCACGGTGGAAGGTGTGTGTACACACATTAATCAGCAAAGTCAACACATCTATATTGCAATGTCTGAACATGCAGATAATCCCTGTTTGTTCTGGTGATGAGGCAGGAAGCAGATACACTCTTTGCTTACATGGGATTGATTCTATTAATGCCACGTATTATTATCATGTCTGCCATACTATGATACTGATGTTGAATGCACTGATATTCCCATGATGTTCTCAGCAATTATAACACGGGAAACGATGGAGCACTTGGGTGAATTCAACAGCTTTACAGAGTGTTATTTGCAATTTCAAGCTAAGTCCCAGTAACACTATTAGTGCTCTCTCTATGAAAGCCTCTTGCCATAAAGGGGGGAAACTGATCCAAACTAATCATTCAGTTCACAGTGGTAGGCTATCTCACAGCAGTTTCCCTAATTTTGCTGAAATGCTGTATGTTTAATGAATACAAAACACAAATAAGATGACTACAGGTTTTTCAAAACTGCCTCTACTGTATTGACTATCATAGGGTTTGTAAATTACAGGTAGGAGAGTGGGGAGAGTTGAGCCAGTTCTTACTTGAGGCGTCTTTAAAGTGAGGGAATGACAGTAATGTCTCCAACTAAAACATGTACATATATTTCAGTATGTGGTGCATCCTTGGGAATGATCACTTTTGGATCTAAAATAAACAGTTTTCAGTATGACTTAAGAAAAAAAAGAGGTCTCTTGGGAGACTTGGGAGAGGATAAGTTGAGCCATATGCGGTATGCCTAGTCCATCAATCATACCTGTCCATCACTGGAGTGAGCTTATCAAAGAACTCCCCCACATTGTGCTTAAAGGCAGTGGAGAGATGTTGCTTCAGGAGTGCGGCATGACAGATGGTGACGCACCTTAAAACGTGAACCAAAGGTTAAAAGTTGATTAGCCCATATGATCATTTTTTTTATTTATCCTTTATTGAACCATTGCAGTTTAGATTGAGATTTATATAACAAGCTGAAGCTATAATCCAATTATATATAATTATAAATGGCTCAACTTCCCGCAGGCCTTTTGGCTCAAATAACCATGTGACCCCACCCCCCGCACCATTTTAACAAATTTGTATCATCCAGCAATTTGAACAAAAAATAAATCACTTTGATCGGCAAAAAGATGGGTTTTTTTTTTAACCTAAATGTGCTCCCCACTTATGGGCCTCTCTCCATCACAGGGTCAGTAAAATGGATGACTCTTGCAAAATATGTGGACATGATCAATTTTGTTCATTGCCTAGAAACAAGGGGTGGCTCAACTTCCACACAGGTTAAAATTATCCCACTCTCCCCTATAAACCTGTGATACTGTATTTAAGTTATTGCTGCCGCTTGTCCTGCATCTGCTTTATTGAGTAGAACTTGTAGCATTGTCATTTGGACGCATAGATAGATAGATAGATAGATAGATAGATAGATAGATAGTAATTTAATTGATCCCGAGGGAAATTCAAGTTTCCAGCATCACAGTTCCATAGTGCAAAACATGTTAGTAAAAAGGCAGTAAAGAAGTTAGTAGTGCATATATACCAGATATAAAAATACAAGGAGATGAAGAAAACTGTTAAAACTGAATATAGTGCAGGGTAACAGCTGTGATACAGGACTATTGAAAAAGTGAATATAGTGCAGAAGAGACTGTTAAAAATGAGTATAGTGCAGGATAACTCCAGTAGTGTCGCTTTTGAGCAATAAAATAAAAAGTGACAATCCTGCATCAAAAGTCCTACTATAGCAAATAACACTGATTTAATTGATGCTAACTAACTTGATATGAAAGAAAGCCTAGAAACCTTATGTATTTGTTGTCACAGAGAGATATGGAAAAACTGTTCCCTTTAATCTGTCTATTTATTTTTATCTACCGATTTTAATAAATAATCAAAACAGCTTTGATTCATTAAGTCCTGAGTTTTTAACAGCAAAATCACATCTGTAGCTCGTTTACAACATAATTGACAATCACTGAGGAACACATATAGCTGACCTTGGATCTGATCTCCTCTCCTCTCCTCACGCTCTCTCTAATGGACCTGATGACGTCAGTCTGATCCCAGGTCGGCGCGCTTCCGGTTCGCTGGGTGACCACGTGTCTCACTCACCACGTGTCTCACCACGTGTCTACGTCTCCGGCCTGCCAGCGGACCATGTGGAGCAGCAACATGGCGGCGCAGTGGAGGGGTACAGACGGGGATTTAAATGCCGGCAACAGCGACTTTCTGGCCTGCAACACTCCCATTGAGGTACCGGTCTGCTAATACGAGCTAACGGACACACAAAATAACCTCACGGGAGGGTGTTTCCGGGGTTTAATGGGGGGGTTTCCACCGGCGCGAGGCCACATGTCCTCACGGCGACACGTGGCTGGACCAGGTCTAGTAGTACTACGGAGGTTAGTGAGCAGCAGGGAGGCAGAGGAGCTCAGTGATTCATCTGATATGTAGCTAAACCGAAACAGCTCGATGACACGTTAGTTAATGTTGTTACCTCTTTGTTCGTGTTTAACACGACGTCCACCGTCGAGGGTTTATGAAAGACTGGCTCATTTCCTCTGAAGTACAAGATGTTCAGATAAAGCTGCACCCTCAGCACTGTCCTGCTCACCCCACTGTCTCCTCTATACTCTGTTCTCTAGTCTACTGAGCATCATGTAGAGTTGTTTCAGGCATGCACAGGGAGAAAAAAAAGTGCTTTACTGTCACATGAGAGCGTGAGAGCCTTGTTACAACAGTAGAAGCCCAGAGAGAGAGAGAGAGAGAGAGCTGTTGTTTCAGCTTCCCAGAGATAGTGAGCAGGTTGTGACCCGCCTCTATGGCCACTTGTCCCCTCAGCCTGCGTCCTACTTCCTAGCACACTTCTGTCCTGATCAACCTTTAGTAGATTAGAGTGAGGCATTGCTCGTTGACAGCGTCCATGTTCATTTATATGAATTATTAAGCCGTAGTTATAGTTTCACACCACACTGACACATCAGTCACGTTTGCAGTGTAAATACTATAAATCTACTGTTACAGATATGTGCAATAACATGCTGATCACTCTGTGCAATAATTATATAATTATCTGACGGACACTTTGGGTAATAATCTGGCAGAACTGTAATCTGGCAAAACTGTCATCTCATCAATATACATATTGTATTTTCTTTTATATGTATATTGCACTCTTTTTTTTAAATTGTATTATCTTTTCATTAGCACCTATGGGATTGTCACAATCTAATTTCGTTGTACTACACAATGACAATTAAGGGCTTGAATCTTGAATCACATGTTCAGTTATGTCTGCATTTGTTTTTTGATACAAACAATAAAGATTAGTACAAAGTGCAAAGAGGTAGGTTTGTCAGGAAAAAACAAACAAATAATAAAATAGAATTATAGAATTTTACTATTTTCTGATATTTTATAGACCAAATGATTAATCTATTAATCAAGAAGGTCGTTAGTTGCAGCTCGATAGTTTTGTTTGATTTTTTTTTTTTATTTGTTGAATGTTATTCTAATTTCCGTAGATATGTCTCCCTAGATCAATGCATTTATTTAGATTATAAATATTATAAATGTGGAGCATTAAGCATCAGCTCGTCAGATTTGGCAGCTCTTCCTGTTTATGCTGCAAACGTTAATTTTGAGCTTATTGCATCCTGTACCTCAGCTTCTGGTCACACCCAGAGGAAGGAGTGTATTGTAAGATTGTGTGTTGTATTAATATTTGTGTGTTTGTGTCTCTGCAGTTGGTCCTGAGTAGACGTGACATGGAGGGCGTGGAGATGGACGCACAGTCCTGCATGGATCACTCCATACTGGCCATTTTTGAAGACTCCACGGTCACATCAGAGGTCAGAGTTAAAGCACATCGTCACGAGTACACTGGAAGTTGAAAAAAAGACGCCTTTTCTTATGTTGTCGACAGTTTTGACTCTCCTCCAGCGTACAAAAGTTAACATTTGCCACATGTTGGTAGAATATTAATTTTGCATATGAACAAATGCCCCTTTTCAGGATAAGAGCGGAGCGGAGGAAGAGAGCGAGACCCTGCTGTCGGCCCTGACCGAGATGTTGGACAGCGTGGAGGATGACGACGGGACTCCCTTTGACACCCTGCCAGACAGTCAGCTCCTCACCCACCCAGAGCGCAGGGACAACTCAGTGGTGGGTGCACACTTAGGGAACAAGAGATATATGCCCCAAATGACTTATTTGGAAACAATAATTCAATTCAACTTCCAGTCCATTGCATTGCAGCGTTACCTCCTGGTTATGCTGTTCAAATTTGGATTAGCTATGAGCACCTCATGATGATCAAAGCGGCTTTATTAAGCACTTAAGGTCTTTGCACATCAAGTCTGTATTTTTAATCCGTCATCCGATTAAAAAAACATTGCGCACAGAAACCTTGCGCACTGGGTCCGATGCGTTTTATTATTCTCTTCGTTGCAAAAATTCTAATTGCACTAGTCCCAAACGGGGCTGATGAATGAATGACATTAGCAAGAAGCTAACTTCCTCTGTATTCTTTTATTACTTAATCGTAAAGTGCTTTGTGCTGAGAGATGAATTGAATGTTATCAGATGCCATTCTGCATGAGTTGACATTTGCACGGACGGTGCCTCTGAGTGGTCAAACAAAACTCTTAAATGAGGGACAAAAGTTTCGGAGTCGGCGTGTAAATGCGATTGACACATTGTGAAGTTGTATTTATTTTTAAAAGTGCGACAATTTTGGACGAAAAATACAGACTTGGTGTGCAAAGGCCCTTAGATGTTACATGATAAAGATAAGCCACATGCCTCGATAAACAGAACTGAACATGCATGAACACAAAACAAAAAAAACAGATTGTATAAGATATGTGATGTCCCCATTATTAACCTTCTCTGCTGAAAGATTAGACTCCCAAGATCTTAATGTGTTTTTTTTTCTTCTCTTCAGGAACTATCACTTGCTGACAGACTTAGACCAAGATCTAAATCGCCAAATGTAACCTTCACAATAAAGTTTGACGGAGAAAAGGAAGATGAGAGCAAAACGGAGAGAAGCGGCCCTCTACAGCTGTTCAAACAACAAAGTCAGACATTGTTTCACTCCACAAATAAGAAAGCGGAGGCTGAAGTCGAGGTCTTCACCTCGTCTTCTCTCGTCAACCTGGTGAAGCTCATGCACCCCTACTGCCTGAAGCTGCAGGTGGAAGAGGAGGGGGATCAACTGAGGAAAAAGAATCGCACGTTATTCTCTCAGGGAGAGGTGTGGAAGTATGAGAGACCCAGCGAAGAGAGCGATGAAGAGATAAACGTTGTGTCGTCTGATGACGAGGGAAGTGTGAAAGACCCAAGGGAGACAGAAGAGGGAGATGAAAAGCGAGATAATGACAACCCCTTAAGGAGTGTGTTGCTGAATGGAAACTCATCCATAGCTCCACCATCCAGAGAGAAGAAAAGGGTGAGCTTTGGCCTCGTTCAAGTGGCTTCGTTTGATTCAGCGGAAAAGGAATTGAACGAGAGAAATCTAACAAGTGGCCACACAGGTGAAGCTGTGTCAGTTCCACTGAACGGCACCGAAGCACTTGATACTCCAGCTGGCTCAACACTTGAACCCCAAACGCCACCCTCAGAAATGAACAGCAACGAGGCGGAGGTTCTGCCGCCGAAAGGCGAGATGAAGGCCAAATCGCTCAGCCTCCAACAGTACAGACAGCTGCGCCAAAAGAGACAGCCCCTGGTGGAGAAACCGGGGAACTACACCACCAAGTGGCCCTGTGTTCCTGAGCCCCCCAAGGAGCTGACCCCCATCCTCTGTTTACAGGGGCAAAGACAAAACAGCTGTGGACCAAAGGCAGCACACCATTATCCAGATGCTAGAAGAAGCAGTGCTGATCAGCTCCATAGATCTCAAACTCCCGGTCACAAGACCCATCGCATCTCCGCCTCGCCCAGGCCTCACCCCTCGGAGGCCAAACCATCCATTAACCTATGTCGCAGCGGATTAAAGCGCCCAAGGGATGAATCTGAAATCATCTCACCTGCCATTCTGCAGCCAGCTAATCCAAATGTTACCGTGTCCGAAAGCAAAAAAAGTCCAGTAAAGAAACCAACACTGCTCAGTAGTGATCCCCCAAATCCTGTCCTCCTCCCCCTGCCAGTTAGCCAAACAACATCACCAACCACTGACCTCTCCTCAGCACAGTCCAAAGTGGAGTTCCTCAACAGAGACTCCAGTCTTCACAGCACCGGGCACTTTCCAGAAATCCAAAAGGAATCCTCAGGCAAATCTCTTCAGAGACTGCCATCCTCCTCAGGGCCTCAGGTGGCGTCAGTAAACCAGGGCTTCGCCACCCTGTTTCAGGAAATTAAAAACAAGCTTACTGAGTTAGCTTCAGGTGTCTCCTCCAGACCTCCGGTACTGTGTCCAACCAAACACGAATCCTCCTCAGAGTGCAAGCAACCGCAGCCTCAAAGATGCAGTCCGAACCCGACGAAAGAAGAAGCCAAGCTGGAACCAAAGACCCCTCCGTCACCAAGTCCCGATACAGAGAGGCTGATAAAGAGTCCTTCCCTCACGCCATGCTTCAGTCAGCCGCCTGCTCCCGTAGAGGCTCCGTTACCAGTAAAGGAGACGTTATCAGAGGTTCACCCCAGTGAGGAACCACCACCCACTCCTCAGTTTGGCTGTGCAGTGCAGAGTGCAGCAGCTGACTCAGGTAAACTGTTGGGACATGGCTTAATGTGACATATGTTACATTACATCCACACTAATGTTTTCGTTTTAAAAACTGTGTTTTAAAAGGAAAACGATCTCCGTCCAGACGAGCGATTAATCTCTGTCCATACTGCAACGCTTGAAAACGCATATCACATGAGGGCTGACCTGAATGCTTCGAAGCTTTTAACCGTTGCCATGGCAGTCGACCTCTAAATCACTATTTGAATGCTTCGTTTAAATTTATTTTAAAAATGTGTTATAAATAATGGGGATGGGTCATGATATCCGATTTTTCGAATAGTCATTAAATTATTAAAAAAATTAATATTTCTCACTGAAGCTTCGAAGCCCAAAAAATTTTACTCGGGACAGCCCTAACACATGACCATTCACGTACACTGAGCATGTGTGTGCCGCTCAAATAATAAGCTTGCCTCCTGCACATGTAGGCAGTAGTAGCATTATAAAATGCAGAATTTAACTACACAACAGCTGCTAGCAGAGACAACAGGGTCAGCAACGCTTGTAACTTGTTATCCATGTTGACATTAACCACTGGTGGTCGAGGCTGATGTCGTTTGTTTTTTTCCGGATGGTGCGTGACGAATCAGGGAAGGACACGTCCCAACTGATAAGACCCAATAAAGAAGCGAACGCGGGTGTCTGCGTCATCGTTTTCAAAAGGTCTCCATTTCTGTCCGTCCAGACTAAAAAACTCCCCCGGAGTTTTCAAACTAAAACGGAGTCAGCAGCATTTTCAACCGTCTCCGTATTAGGGGCTCAAAAACGCCGGAGTAGTGTGGACGCTAGGCACAAACGTAGCAAAAGTTATCCGTTTTAAAACGAAAATGTACGAGTGTGGATGTAGCCTGAGTTCTCTGCGATGATGCGAAGAATAACTGAGAAACAAACAGCATCCTCCAAAGTTTCATGTCTGTTTGTTCTTCTGCTTCAGGAATCGAAGCGCCTGATCTGACCAGCCTGCTGGAACAGTTTGAGGAAACACAAGGTGAGTAATCAGATTACTGATAACACCGTGTTGTCGGACGCTAATGTCCAATCTCACGTAAACTCTTTTTATTCTTCCTCCTCCAGCTAAAGAGGAGAGGGTGTGTGAGAACGAGCCGGAGCCCAGACTTCCCAGTTCTCATCCAAACCTCCAAACAGATGGACACTTGGACAGAACTCAGCCTGCAGGGACACAAAGAGCCTCTGTTGTTGAACCTTTAAGCATTTCAGAATCACCTGGCGATCCAAAACCCCTCAGGAATTCCCCATGTCTTCAAATGTCGGAGGCCGCGGACATCCCAGAGCCCCTCGGCACCGAAATAATCCTCACCACTCAACAAGATCCGCCAGCAAGACGCAAAAATCCTCCATCCAAGGCCATTCAGATAATCGACCCCCGTCCTCTTCCGTCCAAGAAGACGCACGCTAACCTCCCAGAGCTCCCCGCCGCTCCCATCTCTCCTCACATGTATTCATCTGTATTCTCCGATCACGATTACTGCGGACCTTTGGACCGTACAAGTGCAACTCCGCGTAATAGAGCCTCTAAACTTGATGTATCTCAAACCTCTGATGAATCGCAGGTGACCACCCGTGACTCAAGCGCTGCTGCTGAATGCAAAAAACAGACCTCCACCAGCGAGGTCAACAGAGCCGTTGATAACTCTGCAAAGTCTGTGATGCAGCATCTCTCTGAGCAACCCAGGATCAGATCAGACACGAGCACGTCCACAGAAGTTCTTTCAGACGGCGCTGCCGCAGAGCAAGATTGTGGTCAAGACGAGACCGCCCCATGCACCCTCCCAACACCTCCACCCAGCCCTCCTGCCAGAGGGAGGGACAAACAGAGATATCGGAGAAGATCTCCTTGTTCGGACTCCAGCTCCAGCTCTCCTTCCTCGTCATCGTCGTCGTCGTCCTCCTCCTCCTCTTCCTCCTGCAGCTCTGCGTCTCCCTCTCCAAAAAGACAAAAGTAATGATCCTCTGTTACATTCAGTATTAATCTCTCTTTGTCCTCTTTGTGCATCGCTCCTCATTCTCAATTTGTCCTTGCAGGCGCCGTCACAAGCGTTCAGAGAGCAGTTCGTGTTCGTCGTCGTCGTCGTCCCCCTCTCGCTCCCGCTCCCCACCTCGGCGCCACAGGTGGTCTTACTCGAGATCGAGGTGTAGCAGGTCAAGATCCAGATCATGGTCCCAGTCGAGGTCTCCATCCAGATCCCGATCACCTTCCCCGCGGGTTCGCCGTAGGCAGTGGAGAGATGTTTACAGGTCAGTTAATGTTGGGATTTAGACATTTAAAAGGAAATTAAAAGGTGTTTCTTTGTAATCTCAGTCTCCGTCTTCCTCTCTACAGCAGCAGCAGAGAGTCCAGGAAGCTCCGGAGAGAGCACGAGATCAGGATTCAGAAACTCAAAGCCATAGTGAGTAAAAGATTACAGACATGTCAGCCGATGCTTTTGGGTCTGTTTTTTGTCGGTTAGCGAGTAATTATAATAATCCTCTCATACAGGACGAGCGCAGGGTGGTGTATGTCGGCCGCATCCGCAAGTCTATGACGCACGACGAGCTGAGGGAACGCTTCACTCAGTTCGGAGACGTGGAATGTGTGTCGCTTCACTTTAGAGACAGAGGGTAAGTGTGCACCATTGAAATTATGTTTTTATTGCTTTTTTACAGTGTACCATTCATCTTTTTATCAGTATTAAAACCCTGCACCTCTTGGTTCCCATAGTGACCACTACGCCTTCGTCACATTCTACAACATGGATGACGCTTTCTCAGCCATCGACAACGGTGGCAAACTACGGAAGCCCAACGAGCTGCCGTTTGACATCTGCTTTGGTGGAAGGAGACAGTTCTGTAATTCCCACTACGCTGACCTGGGTGAGACGCCACAAACTAATATACAGCGCTGTAGTGAAGTCAGAACAGTTTAAAGTTTAAATGAAATGTTCAACCAAGTTAAGCTGGTTTACTAAATGGATTTCTACTCTAATGATTAATTATATAACAAACGTGACAAATTTAAGCATTTAAAAGAAAAAAGCAGCTTTGTTTCATCTAACTAGTTGGTGAGTTTTACTTTGTGAAGGGAGTTTTGGTATGCAAATATTGAGCTGATAGCAGAAGCTACCGTCAATTTACGTAAATAAACACTACAACGTGGACTTCAGAATAAAGTAGTGCTTTCAGCGTTTATTTTCTTAGCGACCCTGTCTTTGAACGGTCTGAATGAGACAGCAGAGGAGGAGAGACAGGTGATCAGAGAGGGGAGAGGATGGGAGATGGGGATACAGAGACAGGTGATCAGAGAGAGGAGAGGACAGGAGATGGGGAGACAGTCAGCTGCAGCTGGACTCAGTGCCTGTCGGAGGGCTCTTTCAGTGTCATTTTAGTCAGCGCTGCTGCAGTACTGATCTCCATTTCAACGTCAGTTTATGAAATGGACTGTCTCATCTTCACATCAAAGACCAAAACAATAGTGTCCCCTCTTTTTTTCTTTCTTCCGTCCCGTGTCTCCTCAGTCACCGTCTTTCACGGTCTCTACCGTTCTTTCTGTGTAACTCAGCCGAGCCATCCAACCTTATGACATCACAGGCTACTGCAGCATGGCGGCTCTCTTGCCACGAAAGATGAAACGAAGCTGCTTTTTTCTTTTAAATGCTGAAATTTGTCATGTTTGTTATATAATTGTTCATTAGAGTGAAAATCCATTTTAGTACACCAGCTTAACTTGATTGAATGATTCACTTCCACTTTAAGTATGTAGAGTTTTTCTCTTGGCAAAGCCCAATCACTGTTTTTTGCAAGCTGCACCAAAAGAAAATGTATGGAGTGGTCTTTAAATATCGCTCTCTCCCTCAGACGCGAACAGAGACGCCGAGCCGTCTCCTGCCAAGAGCAGGTTGGAGGACCTCGACTTTGACTCGTTGCTGAAACAGGCCCAGAGAGGATTAAAGAGGTAGCAGAGCTGTGTGGGAGGACAAGAACACCCAGCGAGACGTGGCAAAGATGAAAGTGTTTGTTTTTTCATGAACCTCAGAGCCTCATGCTCGTACTTATATGTAGCAACCTTTTGTATGTTTTCATGTTTCGACTCTAATACGCATGCAGTTTCTGATGTGTGCAGTTGATATGTATGAATATATAGCACTTAATTTGACATATTAGTGGAACCCACTAAAGATTTTTGTTTCATTCCATAACAATGATCATTTTTTTGTATATTTGTATATAAAAAATAAAGGCTCTTGATTGTGTTACCTCATGAACTATCAACTTTGTTTTATTTGAAATCCAAAGAACCATACCAGTGAGCCAGCATGCACAGAAGAGTGCTTTCACTATTAATATTATTAGTTGCGTATGTTTGATAAGTCAAACCGTCCACTGCCGCAGTACGAGCCAGTCTAAACCTCTGACTTGGTAGTGACCCTGGATCCTGTTTCTGCTTTAAGCTCTGTATCTTTCTTATGTAGGTTCCTGCTGACTTAGAATCTCATGACATCCAGTTGATTTGTTTTGCAGGCCCCTAATCTTAATTTGAGTCTTGTATACTTACTCTAAATTGTCTTTCTCTCTTTACACATCGACTCAAAGTCTTTGTAGCTTGTTTTATCTGCTGTCTTCAGACCCTCAGTTCACTTCATTAACACTCTTCAATTCCAAAGCATTTGGAAGCTTGAAAACTGCATCATCAAATATCAAAGCAGTGACATCAAATGTGGATTTAATTTGGCTATATCCAACATTTCATCAGGTTTTCTGCCTCACTTTTTGTTAGGTCCACTGGGGCTTATGATTGGGAGCCACTTGATCATGTAATTATGATTTTGGCAATTACAAACAGTGATTGCATTGATCTATGGAGGGGAGTGATGTTCCAGATAAGCCAATATGCTGCCTTGTACTAAGTAGCTTACAGTGGTCGTTTAAAGTCCCCTTCCACTAGAAATGTGTTTTGCTTATTTTTTTCCCCCACTTGACTCATGTCTTGAGCTTCACTGTGCAGAATGATGTATGTGCAGTGTTTGTTTTCACATTCATCTACTGAAGGGGGAAAGTGTTTATGTGCTCACCTTGAATCTCATTTTAAGAAGTTTATGTACAAGCATGGTTTTGTGACATCACTAGTTTGGAGCCAATCATGGTCCAAAAAACACGATATAAATAATTTATTATTTATATATTTTTCTATGTCTTTCTTAAAACATGTCTGGGGGGGGGTCTGTCGGCTGATAATGTTCAGGATTTTAAGTTCACTTATTTTGAGGCTGTATTTTGAAGTGTTAGGCACCAGCAATTAGGTATTAATACAGGCCAATAATTCATCACTTTTAAAATGAAGCTTAAAAGGTCTAATAACAATTTTACATAGATGAGTATTTAAAAAAAAACATCCACATAACTTTTAGAAAAGTTTCAAATAAAAGTATGTTTTTTCCTGAAAAAAATCATTGTAATGATTATGAATTAATCATTTTAAAAATGTTGGCGGGTCCAAAATGAATGTTTTGTTTATCTCTGGAAGATATCTGATGTTTGGTTCCCACTTCTAACGAGGCTTGTGAGCCAATAGTAAAACAAGATCGGTATCACGTGGTCGTCAGTGTAGAAAAAAAACGGATAAATGGCTGAGGTTGACGGTAAATGCCTGGCAACGACTTGTTGTGAAGTAAATGCAATGGAACGAGGGAGGGAGAATGCAACATCTAGTGGCTGAACGTTATCAATGTTATCAATAGCAGCTTTAATAATGTATGTGGCTGCTTTTACATCAGTCACTGAACTAAATTGCTGGTGAATTACCAGTCAGAAATACCTCCAAATAATGTGACAGAAGGAAAAAAAAAAAACCAAGAGGAACCGTTTTCACATGTAGATCCTCATCAACGGATTATCCTCAACAACACTACAGGCTGGACAAATGCAGCAGAGCTCTGAAATTCAAAGTGTTATTTTAAGATAAGATAAGATATTACTTTATTAGTGGGGAAATTTGCAGTGTACAGCAGCAAAGGGGATAGTGCAAAAAACAAGATGCATCAGCTAACACAGTAAAAAAAAGAGCGAAACCAAGTGTAACAAAATATGAACCATTTAAATAGAAGGAAGTATAAAATAGGAGCAGTATATATATATATATATATATATATATATATATACAGTATTGACAATAAACAGACTATTAACAAAATTGCACAAGTGGAAAATGATATCACACAGTGAGAATGAAATGAAATTCCACCTGAAAATATCAGGTTATTGTTATTTTGACTGCCCCCTTGGTGTTTTCAGGTGAACTGTCCCTTTAAGAAACAGAGACACTGTCCCTTTAAGACGTAGAGCGTACAGTGCTCGCCTGTCTGCTGCTGAGGTGTACTTCAGTCATCACAAAACCAGAGCTGTGTTTTCTTTTATTCGCTCACAGTATTTACAACTTCAGACTTTAGACCATGAAAGCATCACCGACTGGTGCAATATAAGGTCAATCAAATTAAAACCTATGAGTGACAAACAGGCTGCACAGTGTGTCAGTGCTGCAGCTGCTGTGTGAGCATTAGTAGAGACTGAGACTGAGGAAGAGACTAAAGCCAATCATGTCGACACCAGGAAGAGCCAAGGAGCGAGCCCACACTGGGACCAAGAGGTTCATCAGTGGAGTAGTGGAAGGTGAGCAGACTGGGACCAGTATAGACAAACTGGACCCCAGTGTTTTTTTTTATTTTTCTTGTAATATGTTTATTGGGTTTTCTTATTTTCACAAACACAATAAGAATAATAATTAAAAAACAACAACAAACAAACACTGGTACAGCTCAGATCAAAAAATGTATATAGGAGGTCATAGGAAATAGTCCTTAGTGCAGGGAAGTCACAGGATATATGAGTTCATGTTCAAGAGACTCCTTGTGAGATAATGGAGACATCAGGTCCAATATAATTCAGATAGGGCTGCCAGATATTGTAGAACTGATCTACTTTGACATGTAGAATATTTGTAAGATATTCCAAAGGGACCATCTCAAATATGACTTTACGCCAGCCTTGAACAGAGGGTTTCTTATCACTAATCCACTGTAGTAAGATATTTTTTTCTAGACCACCAGTGTTAATCCAGCTGTAGTAACAGCTCTCCAATCAAGATGTAAACATCCAAATTAGGCTGCGATAAGCTAACATGATGAACTTCAGATGCACAGTATCGTGTAGAAATACATAAATCAGGTATTGATCACTTCTGGTAATAAGGTGACACATTTGGTGCATAAACTTGACCTTTGCTTGATGCAGGTTTTTATGGGCGACCGTGGACTATGGAGCAGAGAACAGAGCTGTTTAAACGGTATGTGGCCTCTGACTACAACTAACACTGTGAGGAAGTGCAGGAATTAGGGCTGTCAATCAATTCAAATATTTAAATCGCATGATTGTCCGTAGTTGATCGCAAATGAATCAAACATTTTTTCATCTGTTCAAAATGTACCTTAAAAGGGAGATTTGTCAAGTATTTAATACTCTTATCACCATGGGAGTGGGCAAATATGCTGCTTTATGCAAATGTATGCTTTTATTTATTATTGGAAATCAATTAACAACACAAAACAATGACAAACATTGTCCAGAAACCCTCACAGGTACTGCATTTAGCATAAAAAATATGCTCACATCATAACATTGCAAACTGCAGCCCAACATTCAACAACAGCTGTCAGTGTGTCAGTGTGCTGACTTGACTATGACTTGCTCCAAACTGCATGTGATTATCATAAAGTGGGCATGTCTGTAAAGGGGAGACTCGTGGGTACCCATAGAACCCATTTTCATTCACATATCTTGAGGTCAGAGGTCAAAGGACCCCTTTGAAAATGGCCAGGCCAGTTTTTCCTCACGTAAGTTTGGAGCGTTATTTAGCCTCCTTCACAACAAGCTAGTATGACATGGTTGGTGTCAATGGATTCCTTAGGTTTTATAGTTTCATATGATGTCAGTTTCTTCTAGCTTTAAAATTGAGCCCTTTACAATCTAAAAATTGCATTAAAGAAATTAGTGGCGTTAAAACAAATTTGCATTAATGCGTTAACTTTGACAGCCCTAGCAGGAACATGAATGTTAAGACAGTCAAAGCTAAGCCTGCTGTCAAGAAATCAGTCTCACAGTCTGTGTGTATTTAGTCCATTCGAAGGCGCTTCCCACCATGAAAAATGGACATACCTCAATCTATACTGGACAGCAACTACATCAATTTATACACCGATCAGCCATATCGTCATGAGAGCATGGGCACTCTCACCGGTCTGTGGCTACGCAGCCCCATACGCAACAAACTGCGATGCCCTGTGTGTTCTGACACCTTTCTATCGGAACCAGCATTAACTTTTTCAGCAATTTGAGCTCCAGTAGCTCTTCTGTTGGATCGGACAACACGGGCCAGCCTTCGCTCCCCACGTGCATCAATGAGCCTCGGGTCTGACCCTGTCGCCGGTTTTCCTTCCTTGGTCCACTTTTGGTAGGTCCTGAACACTGCAGACCGGGAACATCCCACAAGAGCTGCAGTTTTGGAGATGCTCTGACCCAGTCGTCTAACCATCACAATTTGGCCCTTGTCAAAGTTGCTCACATCCTTACGCAGTGTTATTCACTTCACCTGTCAGTGGTCTTAATGTTATGGCTGATTGGTGTACGTCTATATAGGCACAATGCAAAAATGAAATAGCCATATTCAATCATTTATTAGTAGGAGTATAAAGCACTGTACTCCTGTGTACAAGGGAGAGGTTAACCACACTGTACAAACACGAGCAAACATACATTTCTTGTCTCCTGATGAGTTTCATTTTCACTTTCAAGACCCTTAAAATGCACAATGATCCACTGTGTGCTCATAATCATTTCTCATCATATAACAACTAACAGAATACTTGATGTGATTGTTTTTTGCTGGCGTTTCACAGAGAACAGAAGTGGGGTTTGAACACATACCTGTACGCCCCCAAGGATGACTACAAACACAGGATGTACTGGAGGGACCTGTACTCCGCAGAGGAGGCAGGTGAGTTTCACCCCTTCACGTGTCCTCCTCAAATCTCATGATCCGACTACCAAATAACCCAAAACACACAGGACTGTCAAACAGCAGCCTCTTAGCAGGATCATTAATCACTTTCTCTTTGATTAGACCTGTTCAGATAGTCTGAATTAGTTGATGTGGACCACCACTATTTCTGAGAGTTGCTACCTGGGCATCAATATTTTCATCTGGGATAGAGTCCTGCTCCCTCATGCATTCATATCCCATGGAGGATATTTCTGAATTTAACAAACGGAGCGTTTCAGACGGAGGGTGAAAAGAGGTGCTGCAGCACAGCCGGTAAGAGAAAAATAAAGTGTTTTTGTTCTAGTAGAAACCCTAAATACAAGTATGCACCTAAAAATATGCATAATAGGTACTCTTTATTATTTATATATATATATATATATATATATATATATATATTTTAAAAGTTTATATTACTTTTCATTTAGAGCCCTAAATTTGAAAATATCTTACATACGCTATTGTGGCGTAGTGACCCACGTGCAAGTAAAAAAAAAAACGTGCTAATGATCTCTAATCTTCCTGGAAGATTAACTAAAACTAAACTAACTGAAACTAAAAATATCCTTAACTGAACCTGTATTCAAATCCTAAGTACATGAATCATCCTCATTCACAAAGTGAAACAAAACAGGTAAAAACACAAAGGGATGTGGTTCTTTTTAAACTATAGGTGTCTCTCATGTTGTATCTATGTCATACCAAAGTCCCGTGCTGAGTCATCGTTATCTCCTGAGATACATTATTGTTTAATTGCTCGGTTTGGAGCCTCTCCTTTGTTCATTGGGTGCATCTTATCAATAATGTTGCCCACTGAAGGGCAATAATGATTTACCCATTAAAACTATCATGTCAAAGTGTACGTCAAAACAGATACCGTCAGTGGACTTTGGGCCATCAAATACTGTTATACTGTACTTGTACCTTTTGCATAATTTTCAGTCCTAATGGTTGTTCTTGGTTCATGCCTATCAAATCAAACTGGGAACTTGTCGAACAGCTATTATTTAGGATATTTCTGTAACTGGGAGGACAGTATATTTTAGGTTTCTTTTCTCATCTCATTCTTTTCCCAGAACAACTCGTCGCCCTGATATCGGCAGCTAAACAGCACGACGTGGAGTTCGTCTATGCAATCTCTCCCGGCCTGGACATCACATTCTCCAGCCCCAAAGACGTCGCCGCCCTGAAGAGGAAACTGGATCAGGTTAGGACTTGTTATGCAGAGATGAAGGGTGGAGCACGAGAGATAATTTAATCTCATCTTTATGGCTCTCTGGGGGGTTGTTTTGCACATCATCTTACTTTATGTGAAACATGATAAAATAGAGGCGTTTGATAGACTGACTGCAAGTAGGTCAACGTGCAACTGATGGTGCCGACGCTGCTGCAGGTAGTGGGTTTAATTCCTGGTGGTTTAATCCAAAAAGGAAATTTACTTTGTCGGGAGTCTGAAAAATAAAATGATCTTAAGATCCTCTCTCTGCCTCAGGTGAAGCAGTTTGGCTGCAGGTCCTTCTCTTTACTCTTTGACGACATCGACAGGGAGATGTGTCCAGCTGATAAGCAGGCCTTCAGCTCCTTCGCCCACGCTCAGGTGGCCATCACTAATGCGGTTTACCAGCACCTGGGAGACCCCGACACCTTCCTCTTCTGTCCGACAGGTCAGGCAGTGCCTAAAACTGCTACTAAAAGAACGAGCACACTGCAGTTTGTTTCTTTCACATATTATTTAGTCCCGTTGAACACAGCCTGGGGAGTTTCAAGCTTGTGTGATACACAGGGCTGCACTGGGACAAAAAATATCCGCCCTGACATTTTGGCCCAGACCGGCACACACACACACACACACACCACCCATCTTCGTGCTCCCGACCAACCATGCCACTCCCTAAAATCACTAAAGCCGCAAAGTGAGGAAGATTTAAGAGAGAGGAAACCTGATAAATCACTTCAACAAGTGGCGTTACAAAATGGTATACTCCACTGGGATGAACTGGGCTTTCCACAAAGATCTGGAGTAGCCAGCCAGTGGGAAACAGTAGCCAACTTAGAGGGGGTCCGGGGGCATGCCCCCCAAGAGAAAATGTTGGGCACATTCTGCTGCCTCTATTCCATCATATACACTGATCATAAATATTGCATATTTTAATGAGTTTGCCTGCCTGCTTATGTGGTGAATTACTGTAAAGGAGAATTAAACTTCCTGTGCATTTTAAGCCCACAGTCTTTAAATAGATATTAATAGTTAAAACCACGCCTATTCCTGACTTAGCTTTTATAAGTAATCATTAGACCTAGACTTTTGACTTGACAACTATTCAGTTTGCCCTGTAAAATCATAAGAATTACATAATAAACTCTTCTTTTGTCACTGTTTTCCATCATTCCCGCTTGTTCTGTCCCTGTAACTCCAGATTATTGCGCTGCATTCTGCACTCCCAGTGTGTCCCAGTCGTCTTACCTGCATACTGTGGGAGAGAAGCTGCTGCCGGGTATCGACATACTGTGGACTGGTGAGGCAGCGCTGACCCAGAATCTTACTGAACCTCCACAGAAGTAGCCAAATGTACAGTTTTACAACACATCCTATTGTTATGTGTTATTTAGGTCCCAAAGTGGTATCCCACAAAATCTCTGTGGAGTCCATAGAAGAGGTGTCCTCCGTCCTGAAGAGGGCGCCAGTCATCTGGGACAATATCCACGCAAACGACTACGACCCCCAAAGGATTTTCCTAGGCCCCTTTAAGGTACATTTTTTACAAGATTGCATTTATAATTTGTGTGTGTATAAGCTCCAGGCTGATCTGTATCCGGAAATGATTAACACAATCTTTCCCCGTTAGGATCGTCCCACTGAGCTCATTCCCAAACTGGGAGGAGTGCTCACCAATCCCAACTGTGAGTTCTTCCCAAACTTTGTGGCCATCCACACCTTGGCCACGTGGTGCAAAGCAACCGCTGATGGAGGACAGAGGGATGTGGAAATGGGTGAGTGTCTATTTTCTCTTATAAATAAAATAACGCTCGCTGTGCTGCATTTTATTGCATTCATCAGCTTTGGCACATACGCAGGGTATTCCAGCTCTAATTCAACTCTGCTTTTACAATACGGCAGTGTAACTGTTTATAGTGATTGAGGGGAAGGAGCCGTGGAGGTCTGGAGGTCCTACTACTATCTTGTGTTTCAAAAACACAAGATAGAGGGAGATGCATGACATAAACAGCATTGCACATGTATTTACTCATCATAATCAGAATTATCGACTCAAAGCCAGATAATATTAAAACACAAACAACATTCCAGGTAAACATGGTCAGTCATAAAGTGACATCATCAAAGCGATAAACCTGAAAGAGTAACTCACTTTAGACGCACTGGATGAAGACAGGGCAACAGGTCTAGCTGGTAGCAGGTCAAACAGAGGAATGTTCTTCCTCCTCCCCTCCTAGTTATAGGAGGGCTGATTGTGTGCAGATTGAGCTCACCTGTGCAGCCTAGTTGTCTCTGAACAGCAGCCTGTGGCTCCTCTCTGAGCTCATCAGGATGATGGCAGACATGAAACACTTTCTAACAGATAAGATCTTCCCACAATCATTTATATGCATCAACGAAACAGGATTGTGTAGCTGAAAACCTTCCATCTAGCTCATGCAGGTTTCAAGTCTGAGCTAAAGTAGTTTTTTGTACACAGTACTAACCTGAACAGAGACCAGTGGCTGTTGGAAATGTTTAGAAAATAGTGGCACAGCTTGGCCCAATTCCAATCCGTCCCCACTCCCACTCTGTGATGGAGTGAACTCCGTTTGTAGTCACACTCACAGCTCAATGAAGCTCCTTCTTTAAGGTGTAGGGTATCAATACAGCGGCCGCTTCGGGACGAACTTCCCTCCCTCCGGCAAGGAAGTAAATAAATATCAGAATCAGAAATACTTAATTGATCTTAATTGAGTTATGCTTTACTCCCAGTCTAGAATATAAATATAAATATAAACATAGCCTAGAGAATTTGAAGAAAATATAAATAAATAACAAATATGTATAACAACAGTGCAAATAATAAAGCTGAAAAATAGGATCTATCATTAAGTGTGCAGTGATATAAATATATAAGAATATTAGTTTAAATGTACTGTATAAATAAATGCAGTGTTAATGCCGGAGTAAACCAAATTATTGCACAGCTGAATTATTGCACTACATTTTTGTCCTGTTAAGTCAGTATTGCACAGTTGAAGATATAATAAATTATGGGGTTAAAACTGCTGACAGGGGTAAAAATAATAAATATATGTTGTATATATATGTATAAATAATATACACTTTACAATCTAATGAACATGTCTACCGGTACATTTGATTCTAAATACAATCTATTTACTTTAAGTTGATTAACGTCTGTACGACAATAAAGTAGAATAAAGTAAATGTCTATTTTAGTTTGAGCAGTTTACGAGTAAATGTTTGTACCGGTAGTCGCACAAAACTGACATTGGAGCATCTTCCATGACGAAAGCAAAACGGCGTTGCAAATCATCAGTAAGGGCGGCTGGTTAAGTCGTCGGCATCGATGCAGGCTCGCTGTTGGAGGGTTTTACAACCAACTTCCACTCCCTAGTGATTGGTTTGGGATGGCACTTAATATGGCGGACCCTCCACGTGAACGTGTAAACGGAGTGGAAGTAGGTAGGGAGAGGGTGTAGGGGGTGGTTTGGAATTGGGCCCTTATCTTTTAGGAGCTCAGTTGCTAAGTGCATTCAAACTTCAGACTTTTCTTGAGACATAAAACCCAGTTTGTCGAGAGGCGATGAAACACGGAAATGTGAGAATAGTGTAACAATCAGATGGATAATAGGTATAGAAGCCTGAAAATATATGATGTATTTGAAGTGTGGTTTCTGTGCATTGTCTCACCAGGCGATGAAGAGCAGGACGCTGGCTACAGCCCCCAGAAAGCCCTGATCCTGGCCCTCACCGACTGGCTGCAGGAGTTTCAGAGCACCGATCAACCTGGAGGTAGAGAGTCACGAAAGAACACTCAAACTGTTTAATGATATTAAAAAACAAATAGCGTCATCGCCCTCCTCGTCCTTCCAGGCCCTCGTCGTCCTCCGGCTCGTCTCAAGAAGGAGTCGTCGGATGAAGAGCCCATGCAGACAGACGTGGGAGAGAGCTCCTACACTCCTGGACCTGGAGAGAACCCGCTGTACACAGCAGAGCCCCTGACCCTGGAGGACCTGAAGCTGCTGTCGGACCTCTTCTACCTGCCGTACGAATACGGCCTGACTGCCAGGACCATGCTGCAGGAGCTTGACTGGCTCAAGAACAACAGTTGGGCCGCCACTGCAGAGACAGACAAGGTAGTGTTGCGTATTTCGACTTTTTTGTTTTTCAAAAGCAGATGTTGTGAATAATCTGTGCTGTAAATTCATGCTTAAACCCTGTTTTGTTTCAGACTGCGGAGTGGCGCTCAAGAGCGCAGCAGTTTGATGACATGTGCGAAGCGGTGGTGCAGATGTTCAATCGTCTGTCGAACGCCCCGAACCGCAGCATCCTGTACGACCTCTACAACTACATATGTGACATCAAGAGCGGGGTCGGTCTGGCTCGATCCTACGTGAAAACACTCGGTGAGAAAATCTGAATCTTCTAATGATGATCCAAACGCACAGTCCGGCTTGTAAAGGCCCCGACACACGTCGGCCAGTTCCGGGCTGTCGGTGAGCGTCTGTCGGCCTAGTTGTTGTGGTGTGTCCCGCACCGTCGGCTCTAGTCTGTACGTGTCGAAGGATTTTCCGACCAATTCAGCATGTTGAATTGGCGGCGGAGCGCGTCGGTGAGAGAAATCACTCTGATTGGCTGTTCAGCTTAAACGAATCAGTGAACAAGACAGAAGTGCGGAAAACAAGCCGGGTAAAATCGAGAGGAAAAACACAGAAGGCTCTTCTCATTTTTAATCTCCATCTCATCTGATCATTCCGATACACGGATATTATCACAGCGACATGGTCATCTGGAATGAAGCTAAGTGGCGAGTTAGAGTGGAGTGAAATGGTCAGCAAATGCCGCTTTATTTTATGTACGTTTCATAACAACAGCCTGTATATCTGCCATCCTTGGTCTTCCGGTTTCCTCTTTTTGAATGATGAATACAGTCTACCGCTACATGCTGGTTGGAAGAGTTATTCCCTCTCACGCATGCGCAGAACATACATGCTAACTGGCTGCTGACTGTAGTCTTTGCAGTGTGTTCAAATGAAACTTGTCGGCCAAGACAAAGGCGACGTGAGACGACACAACAGTCCGCCTTCATTGCCGCTAGTTGGTTGGTGTTTTCTGGGCCTTAAGGGATACAGTCTGTTGAACCCCAAATTGCTCCCTGGGCGCTTAGGAGCAGCCCACTGCTGCACCCTAAGGATGGGTTAAATGCAGAGGTCAAGTTTCATGTATGTACCTGTATGTATATGACAATCTAATAAAGTTTAAGTTTAGGTTATCTTTAACCACATTTATAGCAAATTTAATCCATAAAAGTGAACCTAAGCATCATGTTATGTTGTGTTTACTTTCCATAGGAGGGCAGGGTCGACCCTCGGCCCAGCTGATGAACGACGAACCTGAACCCTGGGACTTCAGAGGAGGCCTCTCTGGGGAGTTCCAGGTAAGTTAAGCAGTGATGTCCAAAGACAGTGACATATTTTATCATTTTTCACATAGGTCATATTGAATCTACTATTTTGTCTGTATCTGTATGTTTGTACTTACAGAGAATGCTGCCTTGCCACGGAAACAGGGACCTGTTCAGACATCCTCCCATGACGGCGGTTTACAACATACGGCCGCACTGCCCCGAGGACAAGGTTAGGATGCCAGCTCTGCAGACAAAGTGATACATTTTTTGTTCAAATTCAGCAGTGATGTTACACTGTTTTGTTTTCTGCACTAGTTGGAGGTTCAAAGGATTTTCAGGGAGATACAGAGCACAGGAGAGGGCAAAGTCCCCTTGATGATGCAGCCTCCGCTTATTGGTGACAGGTAAGAAAGAGTCAGATTTCTCTCTGTGGAGTATTCGTACTTTCATACCTGAGTCTTACAGTAACATTCCCTCTGTCCCGCTGCAGCCTGTCATCAGGTGAGATCTCCCCGTCCCCTCAGTGTGCTCTCGTCCTGGAGGATGACATCGGGGTGTGTGGTTACGCCCTGGCACTCACCGATGCCAAACCAGCCGCAGCCAAGATTCAGGTGATCGAACGCAACATCTAGTCGTTTTTCAGAATACAAGATGAAGATGCATTACTTGTGTTTTCTCTCATACCTCCAGAGGGCAGCAAGTGATCCAGTGTTGGAGGACTTCCCCTCCCTGGTTACCATACAAGTGCTGCCCCGGGTCACTGATCCCTCTCCAGCCAAGCGCATGATTGGTCGGCTGTTGTCCTCCATCAGGAGCAGCGGTAGGTCAAGGCCTTGTACTCATGGAACTGGCCGGCAACCAATTCACAAACTCAGGTTTAACAGGCTGCATATTCTCCACGAGGAGGAGCTGTTCAGTCATTGTCACAACAGCTCATCCTCTTTGTAAGGAGGGAAATTCACAGCAGCATCAGTTTATTCCTGCAGCTGTAGACATGATGTTTCCAGGCAAATGAATTAATTATTCCTGCAATTTTAATACCAGTGCCAGCTGAGAGTTTAATTTGTTTTTATTTTTAGAAATACAATCCAGGTAGGAAGATCCTCTTTCCCTCTTCAAAGTAACTAAAGGACATGTGATGGCACTGAGCGATGTGACCCCTCTACTCTTACCAGCGTTCAGCAGAAAATCTGTTTAAAGGGATAGTTTGGGTGTTTTGAAGTGGGGTTGTATGAGGTACTTATGCATAGTCAGTGTATTACTTACAGTAGATGACAGTCGGCACGCCTCCAGTTTGGAGAAACAGACAGAAGTACCGACGCCGGAGCGAAGCAATACAGTGCTGTCGTCCACAGCAGTACATTGCTTTGCTTCCGTGAGGTAACTCCAGTCCGCTTCTCCAAACTGGAGGCGTGCCGATCGTCATCTACTGTAAGTAATACACTGACTATGCATAAGTACCTCATACAACCCCACTTCAAAACACCCAAACTATCCCTTTAAGAGCAGTTTTAAATCTGCAGGCACTGCAGCTGTTTTTACTAGCTGGTTTTGGGAGCTTTGCATCTCTTACGCTGCATGACTTTGTTCCAATATCGATCAATTCCATTTTAAAACACAAACCGTATCCTTTTCTAGGACTTCAGAGAATAAATATTAACTCTCAAACACCATCTTGGTTTCCTTTTTCCATAACTTTTAAGGTTCCAGAGGAGCGTTCTGTGAGTTGAGGCAGAGCGATCGGAGGATGCTCGACTTTTACACTAAACTGGGCTCCTTCAAACCCATTCAAATGGCCGGTCTACCTCAGGACATCCTTGCCATGGGAACAAGCCTGTGAACAAGATGAATCACAAGGATTTTCCTCAGGTTTGAAATGTTTGGAGATAAAACGGAATAATTGCTCACTTTGCAGCATGTCAAACTGAAATCCGTCGTTATTTTTGATCAGTTATATCATTATTTGTGAAATTTAGTTTGCCAATGTTCTCCTGCAAAGTTGTAACATTAGTCAAGGTAATGCTTAATGAAATTTGCGCAACAAAGTACTGTGTAGTGATGAAAAGTGTAATGCAATAATACTGATTTTGTAGACAACATTTTAAATGTATGATTATTTTTTGGATAAATCTGTTTGTTTTAACAAATGTTAACATAATGTTGCATCTTCACGGTTGGTGGCAGACCCATTAAAAACAAGATACAAAACATTCAAACAAGAAAAGATCTTTTAATTGCATTTTGAGAGGATACAAAATTAATATATGAATAGTGTAATAATTACTGTTTAAATTAAATAGCTGGTGCTTCATTTGTTGTCTGGCTTGAGAAGCTGATGATATTCAGTTTATTAATGCATGTGAGAAACATTTGAGGTGGACCTGCTCAGAAAAAACTGATCACATGTAAATCAGAAAGTTGATATGCATACCCATTACATTAACATACATGTAACAACAGAGACTTCAGTGTGTCTGAACAGGTAAGATAAAACACAAAGAAATGAGTATGCTTGTTATATTTCAAGTAATTTTAAGGACATTTGTTTCTTTTCCTTAAGATCTTTCATCCTGTTTGTTCCCCTGAGTGTCTGACCAGCAGAGTTTGGCTGCAGGAGAGGAGATCCACATCACCTGCTGTTTGATAGACTGACAGCTAAGATCAATAGTGTCTAATTATAAAAGCATTAAAAATCGTATTGGGTGGTGACCGGCTGGTGACGATTTCTGTGCGACTGGTGTGTGTAGCTACTCACAGATAGGCCGCCCAAACTGGTCACTCAAAAAAATGAATGGGTAAATTGTTGGTGACACTTAATTGTGGTGGTGGTATTGCATTCTCCTGCCCTTCTACCTTCTCTTGCGCCTCTCAATTATCATATAATTATGAAATATATAAATTTGGGGTCATACAATATTATTGCACAGTAGAACTGAGAGGGAAAGTAATTTTAAGGACTCAAAACAACAGTGTTGCACGTATACAGTCCACTTCTCAGGCGTCAAACCATGGAGGATCCCTGCAGACCTTCGGCGCCGCCCTTTTCAAATGAACTCCAGCCCTTCAAACTTCACATTCCCTATCTTTGTCTCGGGCATCAACACCCGACCGTCCAGCGTGAATGCAATGATGTAGGTGGCGATCCTGCCCGCGTCCTCCTCTGATTTCAGGGCCAGAACGATCTGATCGTCCGTGTCCGGGACAAATTTAAACGAGGAGAAGCCGTGCGTCGGGTTGAGCGGACCGACGTGCCGCACAGTCATGTGGCTGAAATCTGCGGGGCAGGACAGGAGGAGGTTGGTGGCGCGCCGCTCGTCTGCGGTCTCTTCATAGTGCTCGTGACTGGCGCGGCGAGGGAGGAAGAACCAGCGTTGGAGACGCTCGCTCCACGCTGCCGATTCATGGATAAGGTAGCCTATAGGACAAGGACAGTTGTAGAAGGGAGATTGCTTATAAATGTGAGCGCCAATCCTAAGTGCAATTTCTACTTTTCTATATAAAATCTCTTAAAAGGTGTCCTAACTGTCCAGCAGCCAAATCCAGATTGGAGGAGCTTGGAGGTCATAAAAAAGTTTATTTGCTCATCTGGGTCAGCAAACCCCGAACTCGCAGCAAAAGCTTTATTTAATAAGGCAGCTTTTTCTTCCCTTTCCCTCTCAGGCTACATGCAAGCTGCCCTACCTGCTTATTGATGAAGGTTGGTGAGGCTGTATGCAGCTTAAGAGGAAGACTCTACACATTACTAAAAAAATAATGTCATCTACAGTTTAATTTCTCCTAAAATGATGCTAGAATTGAACATCAATCAGACATCAATCACAGTGTGGGGAGAGGGTGTGTGTTATTAAAAAGGGGCAGTTACAACATTACCTTCCAATGAAACTAAATGTGATTTTAAATACTGTTTGTGCAATCAGAAAACAGCAATTTACTTCAGGTTGTATTGATTGATTTTTGGATTAAGGACATCTGAACCCAAACTATGCTCTTGGTGCCAATGAAAAGATGAGATACCAATTCAGTAATGGTTGTATGTGGATAGGACTATAAAGAAGTAGGGCTGTCAAAGTTAACGCGATAATAAAGCATTAACTCAAATTAGTTTTAACGCCACTAATTTCTTTGTATATATATATTTTGTGTATATACTTGACAAATCTCCCTTTAAGTTACATTTTGAACAGATCGCGATCAAATATTTTAATCGATTGAAAGCCTAATAAAGAAAAGGAAACAGAAAAAAAAGTCCGAACCTGGTGGATGTATCCCTGTTGCGCTCCGCAGAGCATTGTAGTACGGCACCCAGTTCTCATGCTGCACATCACCGTGGTAGCCTACAACTTTCACCCACTCTGGGTGGTTGTTGACGACTACTCCAGTGGTCGTGGTCCATTCTTTCCCCAGGCCGCCAACGTACAGGTGCTCATCCTTCACTGCCAGCCACTCTGCCTTGAATCCTGCACACAAAACAAGGACTGGTGTGTGAGAAGGCATGTGAACAGCTTAAAATGACTGCCAACCTCTCCAAAGTTGTTTTTGTGTTGCCAATTGTTTTCTACTGATGTTCCAACTATAGTGCACGACACACATCAAAACGATCTAAGAAAGGCTGCATTGGCTGTCTTTGGACTACTTTTTGAGTGCAAAAGAGTTGTGTTGTTGAAGGAAATAAGAACGTTCAATAACATTTTGAGAAATTTTGCTCAGAGGACCTACATGTACCCAATGGATATAGGTTAGACGCCTTTTGGAGACTGACCTTTGGAAACTGAGCCGTCACCGTCAGGTAATATAACCCAGGGGACAGCCTGGTTGCCCTCGATCCTATACACCACGCCTGTACGGTCGTCCACACTGTACAGGTGACCGTTGAACGCCACCAGCTCAGACAGCTCCATACCTGCAGCACAGTGAGTCAATCAAGCATTAAGTAAACCAACATACTGATGTGAGAACACAAACATGGTGAGTAGAGATCAGTGTGTGTATCGCTCTACCTCGTCCTTTCTCAGCCAGATGACTCTCCAGTGTGATGGTCTCAGCATCCCACTCCACCTCCAGTCTGTCAGCGCTGTCTGAAACAGTCAGGTAACCTCTTTTCATGTAGCTGAACCACGTCTGATCTTTAGAGCTACGCGACGCTGTGTCCAGATCCGCAATCACACCGATACGGTAGCGGATGCCGTGCTTGGTCTTCTCTGGCCGACTTAACGGGTATGTGTCATTGTACGGTTTTTCCCTTCTCTGGTGGCGAGAGAGGCTCCGTGCAGTTTGTCTGTTAGCGTCCCTGAAGATGTCATCCTCGCCCTCGCTGTGCATTTGCAAACCGTGAACCCGGTTGCGGTAGTATCCTCTGGTAGTAGTGTCTCTGTCCCCTACTGTCCGGTGCAGGTATAACATGAGCACTAAAGCCAGCAGGGTCGCCACAGTGATTGCCCGCCATTTAGGGTGGAAGCGGGAGTCTGAGGTGGTAGCTTGCGTCATGGACGCCAAGGCCAGGGGGAGGCCTCGGACGGCAACACCAAAGGAGGTCATGGACGTCTCGTGTCCATCCTCACGGTCAGGCGTGGACTGGGTGTGATGACCACTATAGCCTGGGATTGAGAATAGAGAAGCACATCAGAGGCATGATGGAGGTAGGGGTGTAAATCACAAATTGAATTACAATAAGATAGTATATATCGATTCTTTGAACAATACGTTACGATATTTGCTGAAATCACAAAGTCTGCCACGATGATTTCAATCTGATTCAATGATATTTATATAAATATTGATCTCAATATGAGACAATATCATATTTTATATATATATTTAACACAATCAGTTGCATTTATATTAACTCACAAAAAACAACTAAATTATTTAATTTAATTACTAAATTTAAATTAAAAATTTAATTTAAATTAAAGAAATATTTGCTTTTTAATAAAAAAGAATACAAATATACTTCCTATTGTTCACTATAAAGTTCCACATTTCTCATGTTTAAGTACAAATGTTTTTTTATCAGTTAGGAATTTCAAAATAAAGGCGTATCTTCTCTATCCTGAATAGGATAAGCGGTTACAGATAATGGATGGATCTTAAAGATGATAATATGTATCAATGTTTTCACTTTGCAACGATGATATTGGATCGTTGATTATTGAATCGATATATCGATCCAGATCGATGTATCCTTACACCCCTAGATGGAGGATGTGTTATGGCACAAAATATAAAAAGGTAACAAAAACTGACAAAGAGGAGAAAGTGCAATTGCAAAAATTGTAAAAAAAAAAAGAAAGAAAAAAATTAATATATCTGTATTTTTTATTAAATAGTTTTAAACTTACAAAGTTTGCTTTAATTAACTCATTATTTCTTTAGGTATTCAAATCACATGTCAATTGTTTAATATTCATTACATGGTACTGTATAGAATGACCTGCCATTGTTTGCAACTGACAAGAATAGAAACACTATTTGTAACTTCTGTGTATTGTTAATTTCATCAAAAATCTGTATAAAGTTCAAATAAAAAAAATAAAAAAACAGTGAAAACAATAGCTGGGGAAGATGAAAGAATGAAAATGGGGGAGGAGTTCCTACTGTTCTTTGTTCACAACAAAGCTTAGTTGTACTGTTCAGACAGAACCTCTAATATGCATACTGAGTAGGTGGTTGGCACGTCCTACTTCCTCAGGATGACAAGCGAATCACTAACCTCACTCTGTTCTGGTATTAAAGTCAGATTATTTCTTCGTTCTGAGCCCCAAAGATATTTGGAACACCGTATCACTAGTGCCGTGTGGGAAAAACAGTTCGGGCTACAACTAACCATTATTTGCATGTCGATTAATCTGATTAGTTTCTCGATTAATCAATTAGTCGTTTGGTCTATAAAATGTCAGAAAATAGTGAAAAATGGTGATCAGTGTTTCCCAAAGCCCAAGACGACGTCCTGAAATGTCTCGTTTTGTCCAAAACTCAAAGATATACAGTTTACTGTCACGGAGGAGTAAAGAAACCAGAAAATATTCACATTTAACAAGCTGGAATCAGAGCCTTTTGACTGATTAATTGAATATGAAAATAGTTGGCAATTAATTTAATAGTTGACAACTAATCGATTAATTGTTGCAGCTCTAAAAACAGTTTACTTTAGTGTTTTCATGTTTTCACTTGGACAGAAGGATTCAGGGTTTCCTGCAGTGTTTTGTTGCTGAGGCGGGCCACCTCGCACAAAATAAAGACCACCTCCACTAACATCATTAAAATGAATCATACACTTATAACTTAAATAAAACATTAACCTTCAGGGAGGCCCAATCTCACACGTTTAATGAGTGCGACTGTTGTTGAGACCCTCATCTACTAACTACATTGATCACGTGACGACATGCGTAAGGATCTGGTCCTATGGGGGACACCCTGTTCCTCTGTGGATTCAGTGAAATCCCTAAAGCTCATTGGCTAAAATGCACTGTCAACAAGGCCCTTTTCCTCAGTTCCTGGGAGAATTATTTGGAAATAATTTGCAGATACAAAATGTACCTGATGATCATCTTTTCCTATAATTCTGCTGTGTAGTAGCATCAGTTTGACACCTCTCATGGCTTCTGTTGGTAGTACACGTAAATGTCATAAACAACTAATCTACAGCTTGAAGCCAGGAAAACAAGTTTAATACCTGTGACGTCCACATCTCAAACTGCGCTGACCATGTGCAGAAGACCATAGGATCCACAGACTGAACCCACATGGATGTACTAACGAGTGAACTCTGAATTGGTCATAATGAGCCATTGTCTACTTTTATTTGAGTTACAAATCAATTATTTGAAGTTTCACAAACAGGTGTAGGGCTGGAATGAGATGCCAACAGACACCCTGCCCGCTGAAATACGAGAGGCGTGCTTGTTTTGTGAGAACAAGAGTGCCACGGTGACCCTTGACCTTTCTGTTGTCAAGGGCAACCAACAAGTATAGTAAATAAAGGTTGAGGTCAACTCCTTCTGCACCGAGTCATATAATGTGGTTTATCCCTGTTTAAATCATAGTATAGTAATAACTGGCCAATATTATCATATCTGACAGGCTTCTCTCTTGTCTTTAAAACACATCTTCAAACATTACCTCCCAAAACAAGAACCAACACCGCTTAAGTTTATTAGATTTTTTTCTTGTACCACAGGCCTTTATTCCTGTAGTCATTTCCTGAAAAAGTTAGCCAATTTACTAGCAATTACGAATGATTGCTTGAGATTGAAATGTATGATTGAAGCTAGGGATGCACCAATACCGGATTGTATACCGGGCCGATACTGATTCAAATGGCTGGATTGGATATCGGTGACAATGGTTTTCTAAGCTGCTGGTGTAAAATGTATTATTTTAATAGTAAAGAACAATTAAATAAATGTATATCTATGTATTTATTGGTCACATTTTGTTTTACAAAGTTAGGAAAGCAATGTTTAAGTCAAGCCTGATGTTGTCTTACACCTAACAGAATGATCCCAGTCACTTCCACACAGTGAGACATACAGCTTATTAATTAAACACTGGTATCGGATCGGTACTCGGTATCAGCTGATACCCAAAGCCCAAGTATCGCTATCGGTATCGGGACTGAAAAACTCGGATTGCTGTATCCCTAATTAAAGCATAATGGTACATGAAGCTAGCTCGGCAACACATTTACAGGATCTTGAGCAGAGGAGGACAATGCAACTGTAAATTACACAATTTTGTGGTAGAGCTGAAGCAACATCTAGGTGGGACTGAATTAGCAGAGCACTTATGTAGTTAAACAGATAAATCATCTCATTTAGCAACCCAAAATAAATGTCACAACAGCGTCAATGAAATGTTTGTCTCTGTGAAAGAGCAATTTCAGCCTAAGCAAACAGTCTGCTTTAATGAGTCTAGTCTGAAAAATATGGGTGTAACTAGTTTGTAGAAATATTTACCAAAAGGCTATTGGTATTACTGAATACCACCACATAATCTTACTTCCCATAAAGCTGGTAACCATTACTTTTCCCCTCTGCCTTTTCATTTGCTCTCTAAACAAGTTCATACTTCTCGACAAGAGCTCTTTAACACACACGCATGCACACACACACACACACACACACACATATAGACATGTCAACTTGGCAAACCCCCGGCCAACAAATAATGCCCTTATTGTCACTATTGTATGCATGGCCCCTATTTCCCATCCCTATACAGCACAGACCCAAACACTGCCTCGCTGTATGAAGAATTCAATTATTCACCCGTTCTTCGCCTCTTCTCCCCCGAACACGCTGTAACCATCATGCTGTTCCCTTTCGCACGCATCCCATAATAAACTCCGCGTCCCTTCGGCCCTCTCTCCCACATGAATAACTGATCTCTATCTCACAAAGCCTCCTCCTTTTCTCTCCATTACACTCTCAATCTCAAGTTTCTACCCCTTCACGTAGACTCAAGACGGAAAGTCATGCTTCACTAAAAATTATAATAATAAGGTCAATCAGGAAGAACAGGTTGAAACCAAACCTGTAGAGGTGTAGCGTGTGTGATTAAAAATGGGATGAAGAAAGAATTAGGCTCGGTCAGCAATAACTGATTAGTGTTGAGCACATTGAATCTTGAACAAAGCGTTTCAAAACCAGTTTTAATAGTCAAAGGTGTCCTTTCAATGAGGACTGAACACATTTTACGTGTGGTTGGATACTAACACACAATATACGAGCCAAATCCCCTAGATGGTTTAAAAACATCCAAGTCTCCATTATGTTTCATGCCCACTCTGGCATTTAAGGTCACAACATAGACAGCAAACGCTTCCAGATGTGTGTAATTCACAGTTTTAAAGCTTAGTGTGTGACGGTGCTCTGACTTTAGTTACTTCTTGACCTTAGCACCAGTTCTGGAGTTCAATAAACAGGAATTGTTTACTTTCCCATTCTTTATTAGTTATTGATCCATTTCATCAAGCTACTATTTGCAGGTTCCAGCTTTGTAAATGTGAAATTGTTTTGTATATCTGTTATTTACCAGATGTATTGACAGAGATGCTTCAATGTCAATTGATGAGGAAATCTTTCAGTCATAGACTCATCCCCCCTCGGCACAACACAAAGTGCCTGGGTTAGTCCTTCATGCTGGTAGCCATCAGGCTCCACAACCAAGGCTGACCCCCACATGAAAACTATCTGGACTATCTGGATCTATCTGGACTACCTTGAACTTAAAACACGAACTATCTGGACTATCTGCACTACCTGCAACCACCTCTTCTAACCACTGGTGCACTTAAACTTACTTTACACTACATCCCATATACCATTTTATAGACTGCACATATTACATCTATTTATTGTACACTACAATTTTTATTGACTGACGGACGAAACACGCTATGTCCATTCACTATGTATATTCTGTATTTCTATTTATTGTTTTATAATCTTTTTGTACACCTGTACCTCTGTACCTGCGCTTTGCTTCTTTGACACCTGTATTTCCCCCCGGGGATTAAAAAAGGTTCATCTTATCTTATCGCAGTTCCTTCCTTCCTGCAGCTGTCAGACTCCACAACCAGCACTGCTCCCAGTAGACCACTTACAAACCAAAAAACTGACAATAACCTGATATTTTCAGGTGGAATTTCATTTCATTCTCACTGTGCAATATCAATTTTCACTTGTGCAATTTTGTCAATAGTCTGTTTATTGTCAATACTGTATATACTGCTCCTATTTTTATACTTCCTTCTATTTAAATGGTTCATATTTTGTTACACTTTGTTTAGCTCTTTTTTTACTGTGTTAGTTGATGCATCTTGTTTTTTGCACTATGCCCTTTGCTGCTGTACACTGCACATTTCCCCACTGCGGGACTAATAAAGGAATATCTTATCTTATCTTATCGCATTTATGTTTTTTATTCGACATAGATGTCAGCTTGAGCCAAATCCACCTGGATGGTTAAACAGGTTAAACCACCATAGTGTAAATGTTTGTGTCTTCTGTTGGTTTAGTCTGACCTCCAGAAACCTTTTTTACCTTTACCAGATGGTAACTCATTTGACAGTAAAAGAAGATGCAACAGATGCAGACAAACAGGTAGTTGAGTAATTACTCAGGTTACATCACCATCAGCATAGAGCAACAACGGTTTCATACGACACCTTCTCACACAAAAATAGATCTTATACTGTTTATACTGTATATGTTCTTAATGTATATGTTCTTAATATGCCTTGTACAAAGTATTTCTTATATATGTACATTCATACATCCTGATATGTACATGTTCTTAATATGCCCTTGTACAAAGTATTTCCTTTCATAATTGTAATATAACTTATCATTTTTAATGGAGCTTCCCAGCAAAAAGCATTTCACACGATTGCACCTGTATAACAGGCGTGACAATAAACATCTTGAATCTTGAAGACTTTTTCCACTATTGTACCTTTTGAGTTGACTAAAAAAGAAACACAAGCACTAGTTCTTGTCCCCATTTCACTAGTTCTTGTCCCCATTTCACTAGTTCTTGTCTTCATTTCACTAGTTCTTGTCCCCATTTCACTAGTTCTTGTCTTCATTTCACTAGTTCTTGTCCCCATTTCACTAGTTCTTGTCTTCATTTCACTAGTTCTTGTCCCCATTTCACTAGTTCTTGTCTTCATTTCACTAGTTCTTGTCCCCATTTCACTAGTTCTTGTCATCATTTCACTAGTTTTTGTCCCAGCTTCACTAGTTATTGTCTTCATTTCACTAGTTCTTGTCCCCATTTCACTAGTTCTTGTCTTCATTTCACTAGTTTTTGTCCCAGCTTCACTAGTTCTTGTCTTCATTTCACTAGTTCTTGTCCCCATTTCACTAGTTCTTGTCTTCTTTTCACTAGTTCTTGTCCCCATTTCACTAGTTCTTGTCTTCATTTCACTAGTTCTTGTCCCCATTTCACTAGTTCTTGTCATCATTTCACTAGTTCTTGTCCCAGCTTCACTAGTTCTTGTCTTCATTTCACTAGTTCTTGTCCCCATTTCATTAGTTCTTGTCTTCATTTCACTAGTTCTTGTCCCCATTTCACTAGTTCTTATCATCATTTCATTAGTTCTTGTCATCATTTCATTAGTTCTTGTCATCATTTCACTAGTTCTTGTCTTCATTTCACTAGTTCTTGTCATCATTTCACTAGTTCTTGTCTTCATTTCACTAGTTCTTGTCATCATTTCACTAGTTCTTGTCTTCATTTCACTAGTTCTTGTCCATCACAGCTGCAGAAACCTTTCTACTTTGATAAGTACAGCTCATTGACCCTACTGTTACCTGTCTGTGTTACAGGCAGCCACGCAGGCAGAAGCACACGACCCGTCAGTATGAAGCACCACACAGAGGCAACACTTGTTAACTTTGACCGGCTTCCACTAAAGTGAACAAAATGTAAAACAAAAACACTTTAAACTATTTAAAGTCACACGAACGAACACTGACTTACTGTCGACGTCCTTAGGAATAACACACGCGTCGGTTAGTTTAAAGTTAGCCAGCCGTTTGTTTACGCAACACACCGGCTCCATTTAAACAGTTAGCATGAAGCTAACGCCAGCTAGCCGCTAGCTAGCATTAGCCTCAGCCATGCTAACGTCAGTATTATCTCCAGCCAGCTTATAAATCAGCGGACTCAAGACGCTGAACGGAGTTAAAAGCTTTACATCAGGGCGTCCCTTCGTGACTTCTAAACCCTCAGGGCTTACCTGGTGCTGAAGGTCTCCGAGCCCGACCGGCGTGCCATGTCTGATGGTCTGTTATGTCTGTAATGTCTGTTATAATGTAGCAGTCTGTCGGTGACTAACTGGCTCCTCCTGTGGAGACTCAACAGCTCAACTGGTGTCGTCAACGGTCAGCTCCTCACACTGACTGACCCAGTAAACACAACTACTGATGGGTAAAACATGTTTAACCGCTCCCTGTGACTAATAATGATTTAGTGTTGACTACACAAAATAAAGAAAATGATTAGAAGTGTGTTCTTTGACTGATAGGGACAGAAAAGGAGCCCTCTAGCTGGTGGCACTGGCCGGATCAACAGGGTGACTGTTGACCCCCTAAAGCAGGGGTCAGCAACCTTTACTATCAAAAGAGACATTTAAAAAAAGAAAATTCTGTCTGGAGCCGCAAAACATTTGAGCATTGTGATGAAGGTAACACAGTTTATAGTCTAAGTATATAGTATGTAAGTCTAATGCAGTGAGGGCCCAAGTGCAATGTACTACGGAGTATTAGGGCCACATTGAGGGAAAAAACATCTGAGATTTAGAGAATAAAGTCATAATATTACAAGAATAAAGTCATAACTTTACGAGAAAAAAAGAAAATAACTCGTAAAATTACTACTTTATAATATTATGACTTTATTCTCATAATATTACAACTTATTTTCTCATGAAGTTATGACTTTATTCTTGAAATCTCAGATTTTTTTTTTCCCCCTCAATGTGACCCTAATACCCCGTTGTAGCGTTGTACCATAGACCTACAACAATGATAAATTAAAATGAAAATGTAAACAATAAACAGTTACTAATTTCCATTTTAAAAAATCGTTTGAAAAAATGCGTTTGAAACAAGCCGTTAGGATTTCTGTCCATTTGTGATGTCACAAATATACAATATTTAGACCATTACACAGTTTTAAACATAAATATTCTAAATGTGTCCCAGTTTATTCCTGGTTGCAGTGTATGTTAAGGACATCAGCAGACAGGAAGTAAACATGGACCCAAACTGTTGCCAGGCAACGCAATTCTGTTGCAATTCTGTTAAAATGCACTAAAACGGAGCGTTTCAGACAGAGGGTGAATACAGGTATATTCGAGCAGAAAGTATGAGAAAAATTAAGTTTTTTTTTAACATTACAGCACGTAAACATGTTCTATTAGAAACACAAAATACAAGTATGAACCTGAAAATGAGCATGATATGGGACCTTGAAGACTGTCTATTTAGCTACATGTAGGTACCGAATAAACTGGCAACTGCTTGCCCAGACACCTAGAAACACACTGACCATGGTTTTCTGTGTCAGTCTGTCGTAATTTGATTAAATACAACTTTATTTGGGAATATGCACCATGTGAACCTAGTATCAACTAAAATAAAGATCTTAAAACTTGATTTTGAGACAAGGTCACAAGATCTGCCTTGACTTAAATCAGCAATGCATAGAATTGGAGCAAATACGATTAATAAATATATTTTTATAAAACGGTCACAATATCCTCCTGATAGTAGTGCATTAGACAGGTAATCTGAAAAAATAAATCATGTGCTTCTGTGTCATGGACTTGAACCTGTGATTGGTCAACGTCTCCCGCATGGGCTCGGTTTTTTAAAGCCTGAAAACAGAGCCATGAGGAGGTGGAGAAGTTTAGTTTTCTCTCAGAACACTTGAATTACAATATGCTGAAAGGTTATTATGGAATTTCTGCCAAATGATGCCAAAAATATTCTGCCTACTGCAGGTTTAATAGTGTACTTTAGTGGTAAAATTCCCTAATTTAAATTAATCAATTACCATTACCAAAACAACTCTGCCAGGCGAAAAACTGATGCTAAAATAAGACAGAATACAATCCTGCCTCTCATTTGTCGTACAAGATAGGACAATCAAATTACAGCAAATCTCATTTAATGGCACGCATACACAAAAAAAACTGTCATTACAGGGATTCTCAAATATAAATATTTATTGTGATGATTGTCTTTATAATCTAAAGAGATGATTCACAGAACACTTTGTGCAAACAATAATGTAAAAAATTATTCAAGATGCTAGAATGAGCGCAGTAACAATGTGCATCAGTTAAATTTAGTCCCATTTGTTCTTTAAAAATATGTGTATTTAAATATCAGTAGTCTGCTAAATTATGATTAAATAAACTGTGCAAATATATATTAGTATATATATAATAGTGTTCATTAAAGTTCCCTGCTGGGTGAGATGTCAGCATTGTGTAGGTTACAATAAAAAGCTACATTCACTTTGTTTATATTATTATTATTATTATTATTATTATTATATCAGTACTGTTGTCATGAGCTCCTATTGTTGTCTTACCAATGAACTTTCTAAGTTATGGTACAGATTGTCATGAGAAAGAAAAACACAAAACAGACTGACCCACCCTTTTAAAAAAACATTGGAAATAGGCCAAAACTAACTATCATTTCTACAACTTTTAGTGTGCCGGTGGAACAGTAATTCCTGGTGATAACAGATAACATTGTGCACTATGTCGTTATATAATCTGTTTACAACTGAATACGAGCAGGTTTAACAGCAGAATAATTTGCTACAATCACCATCCTTGAAGTGACTCAGTTTTAGGCACACCATGTTTTCATAACACGTTTTTCTGAAAGCACAGTGAACATATAACTAATGATACAGTAAACTAGACCGTTAAAACAATCCATGCCACCTCATTGTTGACTAATCAAAAGGATTAAAAATTGTACATTTACCATTGTACAAACCTGAATTAATGCATATATTATCAGTAACGGTGCACGATGACTCTGTTCAGAGGTGTATGTTGATACAGAGGTATGTTGATATTAGATGATGGATGAAAGACCGCCGCCTCAGCTCTTCCCCATCGTCTTCAAGAGAAGCTACAGAGGAAGAAATTAATTAAAACACAACTGTTTTTTCTAAGGGCCTGGCATAACCATAAAACCACCTTAAAGACTAAAAATACTTTATGAATATATGCTGAAATATGCTGAATTTTGTGGAAAACTACAGCAAATGTGTTGTATGTCTGATGAAAACGTGGCTGACGGTTTGAAATCAGCAGTATTAGCAGGTTTAAAAAGGACCAATGTGTAGGATTTAGGGGGATCTATTGGTAGAAATGGAATATTCATTATGTTTTCATTAGTGTATAGTCACCTGAAAATAAGAATCGTTGTGTTTTTGTTAGCTTAGAATGAGCCCTTTATATCTACAAAGGGAGTGGGTCCTCTTCACTTTTTTTCTTTCGTTTTGTGAGCATGTGTAGTGTGTACCTTTGTTAGGTGATACTCCCCATCTACCAGTTGCTCAATGATACTGAAGTGGTCAGTGCTCGCCACATCCTCCATGGTCACATCAAGTCCTGACGCCTCCAAAGTCTTTAAAGCCAGAAGAAAGAGGTAAGGAAATAGTACATATATGCACACACTCAACTACTTCCACAATAACTTCAGGTATCTTAATAAAACATGATTACAAATCATTTACACACTGAAATGTAATTTGTTGAGGTCTCAAACTGCTGAGGCGCTCACACCTTAAAAAACAATTACCACTCGGTGAACAGCAACACATTTACTGAATGATGTTTTCACCAACAGACGAGAGGTCACAGCGAGATCAATTGAGATAGTTCTTGAGTAATTGTTTAACTTTTTAATAAAAAATGGCAAATTTTGTCTGATTCCAGTTTCTTAAATGTGAAGTTGAAGATTTGTTGCTTTTCTCTGTTCTACATTATTCCAACTTGAATATTTTTGGGGTTTTGGACAAAACAAGTGATTTAAAGGTGTCACCTTGGGCTAAAAAACTTGTGTTGGACATTTTTCACCATTTGTTGACATTTTATAAACTAAACCATTACTAAAAACAAAAAGATAAATTAATTGATTGAATTAATTGATGCTAAAAACAATGATGATCTTCAACATTAAAGGTACCCCAAGGAGTTTTGACCACTAGTAATGCTACGGCACAATTTTTTATAGAGTGTTTTCCCATTTTGTTTGTATTGTAAACAAAGAAGCGCATGCACACAATACACATTCCTGTTTCACGTTATTGCACTGGTTGACAGTTGCCGCCCGTAACACACAAAGAAACATAGTGATGCGCCAACAAAGGCGGTGAAGAAGAAGAATGCAGAGTATTTACAAGACAACTCCACAGGGTACCTGTCATACTCTCTAACCAAAATAGTGTTCATGCTCTATCAGCAGCACTGACTTTGTAGTATTCTTCCGACTGCTTGCGAAACTCCGGCGAGTCGTTCTCTGCGACGGCCACAATGATGTGGCAGCTAGAGGAGGAGAGTTTGAGCTGAGGGACGAGCTTGCTGGGACTGTTCCTCACCGCCACCTCCCTGCCAACAGGAGACACCCGGGGGACAGAGGAGTCAAATACTGACTGGCACGACAGACCGGCAGAGGACAATTACACACACATGCACACACAAACAGTTCTCCTCCAAGCAGACAATCACACTCTCACACGCAATGCTCTCTACATCACAGTTAAAGGGACTGTATGTAGGTTTTTACACGTACAATCATTTTTTATTGCCAATATGTGAACAGGTTGTAACGTCCAACGGCTGTCATGTCATTACTTGAAAAATTCTACAGACAAACTAACTGATTTGTATGAAATTCCATACCAGCATGCTATTTAGTACGCTAAAACAGTATGTGAGATATTTTAGTATGTCCGAAACTTTAGTTTGAAACCAATAGTACGAGAATTGCATACTATTTCCGGTGAAATATTACAGTATGCAAGCACTGGACACTTTGCCGGCATAAATATCCCATAATGCAATGCGGGAGTATCGGTGACGTTCATAACAGAAAATGTCAGACAGCTCTGTAACATCAATAACGCTTCAGTTCTAACTGTAAGTATAAGATTCCAATCTTAGATCATCGTTCAGTCACACGAGGTACGGGTTACCATGGTTACCCATCTCCATCCGGTAAGGAGACGTGGCAATTACAGTTCAGTGCGTCCGAAAAGATACATACTACTGTTTATTCACACAAAAGTATGTTGAACGATAGTACACATATTGAGTAAGTAGTTCATAGTATGCGGTTTCGGATGCAGCCGTTGTGTTAACATTATTGTGCTGCGTGGGCTCTGTGTCTACACAAGTGCTTCTGATGTGTGATTACTGTAAAAAAAAAAAAAGTGGGTAACAATTAGAATTAGGAACATACTCTGTCATCTTCAGAGGCTCGTTGACGTAGGTGGACAGGATGGGCAGGAGGTCATATATGCCACTGACAAGGAAAGCACCTATAAGACAGTTAG